>NC_091516.1:45962630-46280404 GCF_947461875.1 Haliaeetus albicilla
AGGGGATTGTAGAATAACTTACTTCCCGTGTAGGCAGCCATTTGTTCTTATCACATTCAATATTTAAAAGGGTGTTATTTCTAGATTTTGAGGGTCTGCAAATTTGGAGAAATGGAACAGTCTCACTTTAAAAGTTAATATTTTTGGTTACAGGTCCTTGTACAAGCCTCTGTTACAGTACTAAATTCATGCATGTACAACCAAAAGCTGAGCTGACAAAGTATAAATAGGAAATCTTGTCACTGAAAACAGAAGGATCCTTGGAGTGAAAAGTAAATGCTATGATTTTTAAGTTTTTGTTTGTACCGGCTGCTTTTGAACATATTTGCTGCCTATCCATGTGTGAATAAAATGCAACAGCTTGTGAACAAATAAGGAATATATGCAATTTGTTGAAGGTTTCTGAAGCTTTGTTTCATTCTTTTTTGATACAAGGTGAGGTCAAGGTGATTATGCCCTCTTTCTGTTTTGCTGCAGATGTGTTAAAAGGCTTTGGAGACTTCGGAGAGTGTTTGTAGAAAGCTTTTTAGCACCGTGAAAGTGAACATATTTCCTTTCTCACATAAGCAGTTTGCAGTGCTGCCAGCCTTCTGAAGAAAGGTCCTTTCTTTCCCCTCCATCTTTTTCGGCTTATGCACACACAAAATTCACAGTAAATCTGAAGAAAAGGGAAGAGCTTCCATTAAATATTGCTACTTCTTCATTCTGTTTTTATGTGACATAGCCCCTGCTGTATTTTTTTACCTCCCCTTGGCCTCTTAGATACTCCATTTCTTCTGACATTATAATTAACTGTGTTCATTCTTAGTCAAGAAATACACATTTCCCACAAGCAAAGATTTTTAAAGTATCTGGAACTGTATATTACCAATCTCCAGACAAGTCATGGTAGGAGCCTGTGATTAAACAGAGATCATTTAAAGCATTTTCTTAGATGTGTGACATAGCTGTTGTGTTCCTGGTTACATATGTAAAGTGTCCAACAGCATCCAAGTTACTCCCAGTTCTAGATTATAGCAGTGCAATATGGATCAATATACACTAGTTATTGAAGTGTCCAGTCTGATGGCACTTAGGCATGCTTGCTACCTGCTTTATTCTTTGCAGTGGTGAGTGAATTGGACGACACAAATAATTTGTGCTGAAGAAGACTGTTTCTCAAGCCAGCTCTTAAGGGCCCCTTTCCACTTCTGTTATCATTGTCCTGATAGCCACTTGGCTAATGTTTTGACTGATGACCACTTTCCCTTTGAACTGCCTAGCAGTGAGATGCAGGATTCCTCTCCTTCCCAAATAGTTTGTTCCTTTTAATCATACTTCAGCTTGTTCCTCAGATTCCAATTTTCATTACAGCTCCTCAGTAGAAGTTAAATGATCCCAAGTCAAATCTGTGCAAACCAGCTGAAATCAGATCATCAGTAGGAGCAAATATCAAGATTAGCTCGTGCTCCAACAGAGCAACCTCAGCTGAATACTCAGCTGAGGAAGCAACATGCTTGGTTGCAAAGCTAAACTAGTCATAAACGAGTAAAGGAGAATAATATCTTTACATTTCAGACACAACTGGAGGTTTAATATATCATCATCTGCTAGAAATGACTGTTCAAGACTTACATTTTTATGTTACTATTACTTCTCTATCATTGTAGCCGGTGTGTAAAATTGGGTTGAAGAATGATTTGTTCTTTTTTATATACTCTTTAGTAAAGAGAGAAAAGATAGAACCTGAACACTTTCATTTTCCTCTCTAAAACATAACTTATTGCCAGGAAGATTTATTTAAAGAAAAATCAAACATCTAAAAATTAAAATAGGGTAACAGAGAAAGAAGAATGAAAGGAGAGAGATTTGTAAGGGAAAGATTTTTACATAAACAATTAGGAAATAAAAAAATAAATACATAATCACAGACTCTCCTTGCATGACATCACCTACATGTCTAATGAAAAAAGAGTGTATTACAGCTTCTTTAAATAGGTCATCAGTTAGACAAAGAGCTTGTAGATGAGAAAATAATTTTCTAGGTATATTGGCAGAATACATTTTTTCAATTTGTAGCATTCACTGGGTAACAATAATTGCAAGACAAAGAGTTGTCATTTTTAGAAGAATCTGGAGTTTTGCTTTGTTTCTTAGAGCTCACACTATCATTTAAATACAGTCTTGTTTGCCATTATCCTGCAGAAAGAGATTAATTTGTTCTAACAAAGAGGAAGGCTAAGTCCAAACTGTTTACTTAGTAAATACCATTTACTTTAAACTAAGGGTAAAAAACCAGCTTAATTAGGTGAATTTTCCATTTCATTACTTTTTCATGAGCTATTCAAAATACCTTCCATTGACAAGGGATTGATCTGAAGACACAAGACATGCAAATGCCATTTTTAAAATAAAAGAGACTTTTACAGGTATTGTAAATAAATATTAGGATTTTGTTCTTAGATTTCATGTACATACATTTAAAACCTTCTTATCAAATAAGATTTTACCAATGATGTCATGAGCTCAGGGATACAGCAAGGAGATCCACGAGAGGGTTTTCTACATTCTTAATTGACTAAACTTCAAGAAGCAGAAGTCAAATCATCAGATGTTAAGGACTGAATATCCAAATTAGCTGCTATTCATATAGCCCAGTCTCAGCTGAGACACTCAGCTGCAAAGCAGCATACTTGTCTGCAGATACAAACTTGTTGTAGGCAAGTAAAAATAATGAATAGTGGGGTCGAAAATCAGAGACCAGAGTGTCATACTTTTAAAAATTGCAATGCATGTCTTTTTAATATCACAGGATTTTCATTTTGCTTCTTTTACCATGGCTAAGTCTGTATGTTTACTATGTTTATGATTTCCCTAGTAAAATCCATACATCAAGTTTTTGAGGGTCTGGGAGAGAGGAAGAATTTTTGAAAAATAAGCTTTCTTATTGTAAGTTTGCGGGGTGGAGGGAAGGGAGAGATATGAATCCCTATGATCAAGAATTTGGAACTGGGGGGAGAAAAGCATCCAGAGAAAAACTGTTTCCAAGGTAGGAAGGGAGAATGAGAAGGAAGTGGGTCCAGGGCTGGGGAGAGAGGCAGAGCATGAGGGAGACAGGGTCAGAGACAGAGGGCATGTAAGAGAGAAAGGGAGTGAGAAACAGAGTGAGAGGCAGCATGAAAGAGAGAGAAATCAAACGAAAGGGAGAGAGAAAAGGAAGAATGGAGGTGAGTAGAGAGAAAGTCTGTATGAGGAAGAGAGAGAAGAGACAACTAATTTTTCATCTTAATATGACAGAATGATTTCTGACATCTAATGAAAAGTAAACATAACTTCTGAAGAAAAATAAACTTTACTTTCCTGCCATAACTTTTCCTATTTTGCTAAATTGGATTTCATCTTCATTTTTATAAACTCTCTCTAAACCAAAACTTTTCCCCTTTTTGCCATCAGTGCCAACCAGCTGTAATCACAACCCTTATACCAACTGCAAGGTCCTGTCAAGGGAACTGGTCTGTCCTGTCAGAAACCAATTTGGACTACAGCACTGCAAAACTGTGATATTAGATTACTTCCAAAACTGCATTTCTGTCAGCAAGCAGGTCAGTGAGTCCAAGTGTGACAGACATGGAGCTTTATTTCTCTGCCACACCTTCTGCTATGAAATGGTGAGTGGCTATTTGAGTTCTGCTCCCTCGGACACTGTGATCTACTAAGCACAAAAGCAGTATTTCTGTAAAAAAAAAAAGTACCTGAGGGTCATTCAGTATTAAGTTGAGATGAGAAGCATCAGCAGTTTTATTATAATTTGAGTACAGAATCTCTGTATAATCTAGAGTACAGAAGCAAGGAACAAACAAGCAAGCAAAAAAAAAAAAAACAAAACCGAACCCACAAACTTCCAGCCAGCCCACCCCCCCATTTGACACCTCCTGAAGATTCAGTCTGCAAGAGGCAGTTCATTATATGCACTGTGTGCACTAAATAAAATAATGTCTTCTAGCCACTGATTAAAATGAAAACAGTATTTTAATAGGGTGACATCAGCTGCAGCACTTCAGCTGGGCTATGGCTGCTCTCTTTGAAAGACTTTGATTTGGCTAATCACAACCGTTTTTCTGGGATGCTAACTACAGATTCCAAGCAGAACAGATTCATTCCTGATGGTGCATTGCAGCACACAATGTGGCATCATATGAATGAAGGCCTGAAAAATGTGATCAACATGGAATTAAAAGCTTCTCCCAGAACTACTGGACAACCTGCAGGTGAGCAACAGAGATGTGAAGGGTTATCGAGCACTTCCTGGTGAGCTGTCACTAGCTCTGAGCAAGTGACCCTAAAGTAAATGCTCATTCAATAATCTTCATTAATGTGATTTGTATACTCTTTTCTAAAGGATTTCTTATCTCATCTTACAATATTTATTAGGCTGCAAGCAAACAGACATGCAAAACACCCTGAAAATGATAAAGGAATCATATTCTGCTTTGATCCATTCCCATGCCAGAACATGGTTTATAAACAATGAAAATGGGACAGTTTCTCTACCAATATTCATGATTACCTTCCCTTATCCTTGTGAGCTGGTGCACAGGCTATTCTGGGAAGATGTCTTCCCAAATACAACTGTGCTACTGCTCTCCATGTCAAGCCATCACAAGAGCCTCTGAAGTGGCCAGGGTGCAAGAGACGCATGATGCTCAGGCAGTAAAGCTCAGTTTGCTGGCTGTAGCTTATCAGGTCATTATTGCTTTAACTTTCTCTTCTCTCTGTTACTGGCAGGGGAGAGGAAAAGGGTGTGGTGGTACAATAGGGGCTATGACAGCATCCTATCACTCAGATCTTGCATCATCCTGACCAGAACAACTTAAAGCACACAATAAACCCCACATGGGACTAACCTTTTATCTTTTTTTCCGTATTTCAGGCAAATTTCCAGTCAGGAGGAGTTTAATTTTTTTAAAAAAATATTGCTAAGAATTAAGTATTTTCATTCAAGCACTAAGAAGCATCAAGTTGTGATGCATTCCTCCGATTCTTACTAGAAAATACAGTTATTTTAAAAACTACATGAATGCCTGTGGTGTATATCTGCCAAGTACCATGTTAGCCTGAGGGTATTTAATGCCATCAATGTTTAGTCCTGCAGTCCTCATCCAGGCACTTTTCAGAAGATATAGCCCTCTCGGGTTATTAGTGCCAAGCCTTGTCCCTCTAAGTGCACCTATGTTTAAAGTACACTGTGCATAAAGGGATCAAGGATTTTGCTAGGATTTGCTTAGGTCTTTGCATGCAGCTACCTCTACAAAAGGTTTAGTTATATCTCTCTATTATGTTTGGCTGGTATCAGAAAAAAAATTCAGGTGTTGGTTTTGCTACAGTGGTTCCAAGGTGGTTTCCTGCAGAGAGAGTGACCACAGATCACAGGATTTCTTTTCTATTAACAGTTCAGTGACTGACAGGTCTCTCAAGGCCACTTCAGCTCAGCTGAACTAAGCTCAAAGGCTAGTCGAATATTGCTGAGGGGCTGTCCATGGATCAGGGAACAACAGAGGTGGACAAATCCAACTTTGCAGTTTGTCTCTTATGAAGCAAACTAAAGATGCCAGAGCTGCAGCCATGCCATTAAATTATATATATTTGAAAGTTATTGCCTTCTGAAAATTTGCATAAACAACCCATGCATATTTTATAGAAAAACTGACAAAACACATTTATGGAAAAGTGGTATGAAATAGCTGAATAGTTTTGGGGAAAAAAAAGTATACACAGGCCAATTATGATCACATTCACTTAGTGATACAAGACAATGAGTTAGAAAAATGATGAGTGTTATCTGCTTTTCAAGGACAAAGCTTGTGGAACTACAAACACAAAATATCATTTTAGATGAGAGACCCATTAAGTATCTTTTTCTTCTTTTTAAGATCTTCAGAATAAAAGGAGAAGTTACAATTTCCTCAATGATAAATGTTGAAAAATATATGTAACTTGTAAGGACTATATATTTTCTTTTTGCTTGTGTGTTTGCATTGTTTCTTGGAAAACAATCAAATGTGTACCTCTTTCCTCCCCATCTTCCCTTACTTACTTATGTATAAAGCGAGGTTTTACAATCATATTTTTAATAAGACACACAAACACACACCTCTTTTTCGTATTGTTAAGTACTGGTTTGTTACTTTTTTCTTTAAACACTCAGACAAATGAGAACATGCCAGAGAAGTTGATACTTTACAGTTCCTTAAAACCAAGGTTTATTTTTAGTAGCATTTCACTAAGAAGCTCCCTTTCCATTGGATTTGAAACATTTAAATGTATTAGTCAATTGGTTTTTTACATAGGTTGTGCTAAAAGTCTGTTGTGTCCTAAAATCTGGGGAAAAAAAAGCATATACATTAAAAAGTACATAGATTTAACCTTAATTATGCATAAATGGCTAGAATATATGTTTACAGTCCTGAAGTAGGGTAGCTGTACTGGCCCAGGAATGAACTACTACAACAGGAGGAAGAGTGTTGCATTTAACTGCCTGAAGATACTTTAAGTATTGCTACCATGAGCACTTGTCTATCAGCAAGCTGATACATATCTCTATTGACAAGGTCTCTGTTACACCCCTCCCAGAAGGTGGACAGGAATGCAGGATGAATTTAATTGTCTAAAGCTAAGAATCAAATCACTCGCCAGCCAAAACTCAACAAATTGCATCTTACCTTCCTACTGGGTACAGACTGCTTAACAAATGGAGTACATATTGCTTAGACAGCTCTGGAGATGTTTTTTTCTGCTGCTGAGCACACACTGGGAAAACAACTTAATGATAGCTTAAATAAATCTGCTTGGACATTTTTGTCCACTGGGAGTAGGACTTGGGTCAGAGAAAGATATCCAAACACTGCAAAAGAGGAGGGGTAAAGGACTAGGGAAAATGAGGTCTTACAGAGAGTGTCACTCAGTGTAGTAACTTGAGTTTCTACAAGTTACTTACAAGTAACTAAGTGGCTTGCCCCTCAGATGCATCATAGGCACTCTTGTTGCCATCATAGAGAGGTAGGCAGTTAACTTTCATGCTTTGGATCATGCTCTCAGGATGAAGCATGTCATTTTTAGGCATTTCAGTACATAAATTACAGAGTACATACATGCTCCATATTTTGCCTACAATTGTGTCACATTCTTACTATAAAAGGTCTCCCTTCAGCTAAGTGGAGTTTGACTGCTGAAGAACTAAAGGATTTAATGCTGCATTCTGGGTCTTACACTATGACAATATTGTTTCTTCCTACTACCATTGTTAAGAATAATGTCACCATCCCTTGAATAGATGGTTTCCAAATATCAGCTACCTTTATATAGAAGTTTGTTTATTTTTTGCACACAAACAGTACAAAATATACTCTTATGTCTCTACATAGATCTTTGCATTTTCACAGGGTAAAGTAATTCCCTGTTAGTAATGGGATCCTACTCAGTAGATGTTAATTTCATCTAATTACAGACATAGACAGAAATAAATGAGTACACAGACTTTTCTGACATCCTTTTAGTCATCTACAGTCCCTTTGAACTAAAACTTTCATCAGCTTTCTTATGTGAAATATCATCTGAGGACATGATCATATGAAAGACTGTTTTGCCCATATTTTGAACTAAAAAGAAGCCTACAGAAAATCAAAATATGTTCTGTTAGCATATCTTGAAACTAAGTTAATGAATTCTGATAAGAGGCAGAAGACATTAGTGTAGCAGTGGATTTAAGCTAATGCAATAAAATAGGTTTAGGCTCAAAGCTGACTTACATTCAGTGTGCTTTGAAAGTGGGCTGCAATCTCCAAAGAAGACATTCCTTGAGTCTCTCTCATATTCGCTACTGCAAATTTCAATTTCTTTGTGAAGCTTTTCCACCTTACAAATTTAATTCTCTTGGTATTGAAAGCTTTTACCCGCTGTAAAAGATCTTGTAAGATGTCAATGCTCAGCACATCACAGGAGTGAGACTGTAACATGTCGTGTTTCTCACAGAGCTTTCAAGATGCAAGAACTCAGCAAAGCTATTTGGAAAAAATATAATCTCATTTTTAAAAGCATATAATGGTAAAATTTTTTTGGATAATGGTGATGATTTTTCTAAGCAACTAAAGATTATGGTTGTCTCTACTCTAGGATGTTCAGCACAAGGGATTTTTCATGCAGAAATGCCTCACCTATCCAATTCTGAAAAGCACAGCCTTTGAAACTGTTTCACATCTTGACTAATAAACTTCTGTGACTTGTCAGTTTGAGAACATTTTACTCTGAATATCTGGAGTATAGAAATTCCACATGTCTGGCTGAATATGAAGTTTTCTTACTATTAGTTTAGCAAACTTTCACTTCATACTGCATAAGGTCTATGGGATTCTTCTAAACTTCATGGAAGTTTTGCTATGATTACATATTTTTCTGGGGAAAATAAACAAGACCATTCACTGTTCTAGGCAAGTATACATGTGAAGTGATAATACTTGAAAGAAAAGAAGAAAGAAAAGAAAATATAGAACCCTAGGGATTAATGTAAAAGTGACTGCAACTTTACATCTGAATGAAGATAAAGAGGTTTTATGTTATGGATACTTATCTCGTTGTCAGCAAGTGAGGAACAACTTTGCTGTTTTACTCTGCTAACTGTTTGCCTCTGATAACTACAAGAGACAATTTGTTTTAAAAGCATGAGGTACCCAAAAAAAAGGGACTGAACCATACATTTGGAGAATGCCAAAAAGGTTACACTGATTTCTTACTTCATACAATTACGAAATGAGCCTGCCATCATCCATCATTTCTTATTTCACATATATTTGCCAGCTAAATGGATGGCTTAATATATTGCTTTCACTGAACAACTCTTTTGTGTAGGCTTACATTATTTTGAATATAAGGAGCCTGAAAATTGAAAATCATTGAGCAGATAATCCTTGCCTAATATCTGGGGAAGTCAAAAGGATTGATGAAGATTTTATTGACTTTTGAGCATTAAATATTACCTTTGAAGAGATGTCCTGTCATTTCTCAGGCAACATGATCAATTTCATAGTAGAACTTTGTTAACTAGAGCTAATAGCTGAGACAACTTATAGAGCTTCTGCTGTCCCAGGTTGACAGAGCTCTGCTTTCGGGGATAGAGTCACCTACACCTTCTCTGATTTACCTCTCTGGCTGAAGCACTATTGGGTACATACATCTGGAATTACATCGCAGACCAGGTCAGGCACCCATCCAAGCAGTGTTCTGTTAGGCAATGCAAATTACTCGAAAGCAGTAACCAGATGCTTTAAAACATCAGTCCCTAACTTCTGCACAATAATAATGCTCAAGTAATATCCTGTGCTCTTTAGTAAATCTAGCTTACACCTGTGTAAACTCACAAGGACAGACCATCGCTTGATGACTTAGGGCAATTGCTTTAGAAGAAAGGGCAAGAATTTGGCCACTGAAAATTAACAAAATTGCCTACCCATTTCTTCTTCATGTCAGACATAGTTGAAAAAAACCCCAGCAACAAAACCACTTTGTACTTTCATGTATACACATGCAAATTAAGACATATTGAATAAGCATGCTTCCTGAGCACTCCATAATGATGCTGAAACCTTGTTTGTATGTGGGAACAGCTTTAAAAACTAGTGTGTGGTCCTAGCAGTTGTGATATCCCTAATTAAGAAATGCTACATCTGCTCATTTGTGGTTCCATTTTCTTTTACCCCTTTATATTCAGCCTGCCTTCTAGCTTCAACAGTCATCTTAAAGTCGTTGTTCAATCAAAAATGGCATATTTCATGATTACATGTGTTTTACAAACTTGAAAGCATTTATTCTGTGCTCTCTTAACCAAAGATTAATGCAACATGAGAAATGTTGTATTACATGTAAAAAATAATCAACATCATAACATCTTTGGTCCAGAAATTTTTCCTAATACAAATTTATTGAAAATTTGCCACTAAATTAAAATGCTATACTTCCTTCCCCTACCTACCCCACATTGATTTCAACAAATACAGCTTTGAAAGGCATTCAGATGACTTGGTTTTGTAGTTCTAAGATGAAATTTCTGGGAAAAAAGGAGGAAGAGAAACCAGTCCACAAATGTTAGGTCAGCAGTACTTAAGAGGTGGGATACCATAGGCTGCTGTTAAGCTCATAGCCATGCTCACTCCCAGTCCTGTGCGTAACCAGGTAGCACTCTAAAACCTTATTGCCATTGCTAGTAACAGGCCATATGTTTTATACTGAGTCTGCAAGGCCTCAGCACTGAGGGTTGGCACAGGCTTGCTCTGAGTTTTCTTGACCTGCCTGAAGCTTTGTTTTGTCTGGTTTAGCTGTGACAGCAATTTCTATAACTGACAAGCTGTCTATGGGTAATTTGTTCTATTATCTTTCTTTGTATGGCACAGCAACATTTTTCATATTGATAGTAACACGCAGTCATCCTATGTAGCATGAGATACTACTCTGACACATCATGTAGACAAGCACAGGTGTGGTACAACAGCAGAAGCTTTGAAAAGTGGAGTCATAGGATGTGGCATAGGGCAGTGGGTTGAGAGATGAGGCACAGGCTTGGCCCTGGAGACCCCACAG
Organism: Haliaeetus albicilla; assembly: GCF_947461875.1. NCBI lineage: Eukaryota > Metazoa > Chordata > Aves > Accipitriformes > Accipitridae > Haliaeetus > Haliaeetus albicilla. The sequence continues at coordinate 45,973,236 of NC_091516.1, forward strand.
CAATAAACATCTCACCAGTAGTCAGTGAAAAAATGCAGACTTGTAGTTGGAAATAAGATCTGATTTTAGGTAACAAAGAAATGGGGTACAACATACACAAAGGCATCTAAAATATGTGTATAGTAAATTTGGACATAACATGGACCTGCAGACTAATGAAGAAAAATCAAGATGTGAAGATGTGTTAGCAAACATAAAAATGACCCCAGATGGATCCTAGAGTGAGAAAGAAATGACCGACATGAATAGCACATTCCTCCTGGCAAAGAACACTGGATGTTGACAACTCCACATAACTCACCATGAACCACGAGAATGACTACATTGACATGAGGACAGAAAGGAGCAGAGGAAGGATGAGCATAGCACCAGAAAAAAAAAACAGAAACTGTGTGGTTTGCATTTAAATTGTTACTAAGACTTTTTTTCCCCTGTATTTTAACTGTATTATTATTCTTTTTCTGTAATAGATCTAGGCTAATAATGATTCCTGAACTACATTGTCCAGATTTCATTGATACTAAACACAAATTCTTGGATTTATCTGTAAAGTGTGTTTCCTCTTTTCCCATAAACAGGATTTTGAAAGTAATTTATGTATTGACTTGACATTGTGCCATTACATTTCTCAGCTGGATGAAAATTCAGGAAATTCAGCCAGCAGTAAAAGTGTCCCCAGGAGACTAGAAATGTAAGAATGATGCAATTGGAACTACAGAGGCAAACAAAGGCAAAAAAAAAAATTGTGGGAAGGCCCAACCATTGCCAAGACTTAATTTTTTCATAAAATTTCCTGTTTCCATGTATACTGTGTTATTCTTTTTTTTATACTGTCTATCAAGAAACATTTGAGTTAATGCTAAAAAGGACCTTAGAGCTGGTAAATCAAAATTATGTCTATCATATGGTCTAGTTATGAGCACTAACATTGGTTTGCTTTCTCCTCACACTCAGGATCTGATCATAAGATTACTTTGAGCACTGAAATAGGCAGGTTTTTTCTGTGGGAATACAAGACAGACAAGCAGGTAATTCAGTGGGTTTTGTACAGCATTGGCAAGTGCCCTGGCTGATAAATTGGAGATTTAACATGTTGGCATCTAAAGCAGGTTAATGTGGACTGAAATATGCTTTAATGATCATTGCTTGGAAATGCTCTTTGCTTTTGAAGTATGTTCAATTCTCCAGCCCACTGATTCAGTTCTTTTTTTTTTTTCCTTCCCCAACACTTTTAGCCAAAAATGCCATTGCCATCAGGTGAAAGATTTTTGTCACTGAACTGATCAGTCTCAATATATCATAATATCCAGGATCTGTTAAAAAAGTACCTAGAGAAGGAAGACTGATTTTCTGTCACTTTTATTTCCCATCAGACTGCTACAGACATCCAAACTGTCCTCAAGAAAAATTCATTTAAATCCTTTCCACCTCAAAGCTTTTGGCAGTACTGTGGTAATGTAAAACAGCTTCAGCACCTTCTCTTGTACTTCAAGTCTATGTATGAAACTTTGTGCCATAGGCAGTGAACTGTTTCATAGAACATGCAGGACTAAAAGTGCTTTTGGTTACCAGCCTTCTGAATTATTTCTATGCTGAGGTTAATAATGCTTCATTATTTAAAAATCATATTCCAGAAAAAAACACAAGAAAGGGAGAAGCCACTACTGTCTTACCTAAGACTTTTGCTAGAACTTTACAGAGGTAAAGGCAATGGCACTTAAATTTAAAGGAATTTTTCTTTCTTAAATTTCAGATTTGCTTACACCCTTGTCCAGACTCACGGGAAAATGAGCTAAAGTTACTAGTCCTGAACAAGCTAATTTTCCCCTCCCAATAAACATACATCCATTGGCTTAATACAAATACAAGACAAAAACCAACTCAGGGTAGATAAAGGGGCTAACAGGCATTTCCAGATAATACACAGTTCCGTGATCCCAGAACAAACCCTTTACAGCCCTCTTCCTTGGTGAGGTGGTTGCTAGCTGCCTCATCTGCACACTTTCACCCTCCTGCAGGAACACCTACTTTCTCATCACCGGGGAACTGTCAGGCAAGGCTGACTGAACTGCTGTTACTCTTGGGTGCAGTCTGCGGGCGCTCCCACACAGGTCCTGCCTATGCCGGCAAGGGTGGGTGCAGCCCTGAAGGCTTACCTGGTTCTTTTCCAAACAGGAAGTTCCCAAAGTTCATTCCAACTTCATAGCTCCTTCCCTGAACTAAAGTTACCTAAGGCATCCCTTAATCAGCCCATATGTTCATACAGTGCTCTAACCAGAAACTTTTTACCTCTTTAAAATGAAGTAGTTTTGGACTCATTTGTGTAAAACAACAACTAGAAAAAAGTAAAAGCAAAGGCTCTGCTTCAGGCCTTTAGACCCTGCATTAGTTCTTCTTGTCTCCCTACCAGATTTAGGAGGGTACTTCCTCCAAAGAGGTCTTAGTCATCCCAGCTACCACATTTATGCATCCCTAGCATACGTCAGACTACTTAATCACCCTCCCTGCTAAAATGGTATCACTCCTGCTGGAATTTGTCTGGCTTCAGTTCTGGCCACTGATTCCTTTCAAAAACTTTTTTTCCACCTTCAGCTCCTGGCACTTTTCCTGTGTATCTGTATATACAAGATGTTATCTCCTCTTGATTATTTCTGCATTCTCCTGGGTTTTCATACTAGTAGAAGAAAACACAAATACTCCTTTGCTTTTTAGTTGTTTAGCACACCCAGCATCAGAAAACAATCTAGCTATCAGCTGCCTCTAACTCCTAATTCCTGGCTTTCTGCAGGAAAGCTTTTAAGGTAAAATGAGAGCCTGACACCAATCAACAGTGACACCGAGGTGCCTGCTCAGGAACTCACTCATTAGTTTTAATCCTAGCTGTTGCTTAACCCTAAAAGGCAGGTTTTGTTAAAAAAAAAAAAAAGAAACAAAGAAAAAGAAAGGAATGACTGACAACATGTCATAATACATGTACTATATGAATAGAACTACCATTGTGCTTTGTCAGTGCTAGCTAATGAACAGAAAAGTGTTTTTCTTGCTCTTTCATTTCAGTAGATCTGTGTAACATTCTGAGTTGCAACTAGTGTAAGTGTTCAAGGACCAGTAAACTGAAGGTAAACCCAGAAATGTTTATAAAGCTTCTGCATTGATGAAACTTATTTAAACAGCTTAAGATTCAAACAGCCTGACTATCTTAAATAATGTGAATGTCCTTATTGTGCTTCTACTCTGAAACACACTCACCCAGATGGTATTTGCTAGAAGCAATTTAAAAACCCACTCCTCTGTCACTCCCCCCTGCCCCCCAAATCCCCTCCGACCAAAACTAATGACCAGCAGCTGCAACCCTGTCCCTTGCCTCACAGCTGTGAGCAGGCTCATGAAGCAGGGCTGTCCCAGCCACTGGAAGGGGACATTTGCACAGCTGAGTGCACTCCTGCTTACATGGCATTGGCAACAGGCTCACACCATTAACATCAGCTTTCTAAACACACACTTGCCTCTCCCTCTTGTTATATTTACAGTCCTCATAATTTGTCCATTACCTCATTATTACTGATAGTTTTCCTTGACTAAGTTTCCTTCACATACTTATTCCTGCCAGTGGTTTCAGTCTTTATTCCAGAATGCCTTTCCCTAAGGCAACAAAATCACTATTCTTCAATTTAAAAAATTATGCAAATATTAGCTATTCGTGACACATGTCAAACATCACCGCTCAGTCACCTTGCTCTTGCTGCATCTGCTTCCCATCCACACTCTAGGCTGGCTGCAACAAAGCAGCCACAACAGCAAACATGCTTTAATTTCACTGTCTTTGCATGATATATTTCTGCTGGAAGGAAATATTTAAATTTATCCTACATACCACCAGAGAGAAGCTGTAAATACGCTGTTGGCCCAAATGAAATCTGAAAACAAAGTATGTTTTTCAAATATCCACACTAAATGCCTGGGAGTTTTGTGTGTGAAAAGACATGCTGAAAACTACTTTGATTAAGCACTGAGGAAAACCTGGTTTCACCAAACACTATGCGTTTTCAAACAGCTAAAATCTAAACCGCTTCTCTGCACATATTTTATGTTGTACTGTAGTATAAGCCAATACAGTGACTCAGGTGACCCTGAGAACTTCATCTAAATCAAGCAACAGAAGTGTAAGTGTCTTCCATATTACTTGGGCATAAGAAATTGTGGGACAGCAATCCTGCCTACAGCATTATCAGAAAGTAAGTTGGCCTCATACATTGGCTGATAGTCTAAAGTAATCACACCCAATGAGTTTTTTGCTCTGTTGTCTGTGTAATATAACACACATCTATTTTCTAGCTGGCCTTCTTTTCACTTTAGATTGTGTCTCCTTCTCTTATGATGAGAAGGAAAAGAAAAGGATTCAGGAGAGTTCTTTGCCAGCTGCATCATCAGTTACTTCAACAGTGAGATCAGCCATAAGCAAGGGAAAAATCCATAGTTCTGATATACCTTACTAATGAGCTTAGTCTGAAGTCACATGTTTTATGGCTCTTTCCTGATTTATAATGCATTCTGCATTCAAAAGTAACAGGTTTTGCCTTCTGCAAATCAGAAGTTTGCTTAAAAATTTTATTGATCAGCTTTATTGCTTCAAATGCATTTAACTAATTTGGATGCTCAGCAATATTTTTGTATTTCATAAATTAAGTAAATATATATCTGCATGTTTTATCTCTCCTCCTCTGTAAAATATTTACTATTTTGTCAAGGCAACTCAAGAAGAATTGGCTTAAATTAGAACCTGTCTGCTTCTCTTCAACAGCTAAGTAGAACAGTGCTACTGCAAACCAGAGATTTTTTCAGAGCAACAGTCCTGCCATACTGTGTTCTGCCAGAGGGTACTCTCACCTCCTGTGAAGTCCAGTGACTGATATAAATAACAACTGAGTCATTTTCCATAGATCTTCTACTGTTTCTTTCAGACTGCCTGCATGTCTAACCTTCCTTTCCAGGATTTTGACTTGTGAGTAGGAAACTGTGTCTGTATGCTAACTACTGGTGCATCGCTCACAGTAACTGACTTCCTGCCCCCAGGTAACACAATTTTCATGTTGCTATGCTCTCCTGCCTAGCAAGGTGGAGCTGAGGACCTGGACAAGTGACCTGGTGAGGAGGGAGTGATTGCCCTGTGACAAAAGATTGGCTGCACACAGGTGCTTTCCCAGTTTACAAGGTTTCTGCTAATTTTCCTCTTAATGTTGGTGGGTTTATATAGGATACAGAACCTTATATGTTCCGTAACAATTATCAAAAAAGCAAGCAAGTGAACACTCTGAGGAGGAAAACACCTTCATTAAAAGAGTACCGTGTTTTCTTAGCAAAAAAAAGCTCCACAATGAAGTCAGAGCACCAGCTTCAAACTTTCCGTTATAAATTTTAATTAACTAGGAGTATTGCTATAGCAGATTAGATCCTCTGCTTAGTCACCAAGATACCATTTTGATGTGTACTACATAAAAACAGGACATTCATCTTAGCTATTTCTTTTCTGTCTTTCTGTTGACTTTCATTATGGCAGCAACTGAACTGAAACTAAAGTTTATCAACACTTTGCTGTACACTAGTTAAAAAATTCAAGCGGTTGCTAAGAAATATACATTCTACAAACTATTTCTATGCCAAATAATTACAAACACATATTCTAGTGCTATGTGGTATTCAAATAAGCCCACAAATAAACAGGATACAGAGATGAAAAATCTTTTCTACTTTTAGAGAACTACTAGTTTTCAAACCACAAAGTTCTCTTTTTCTTATAACTGTTTTCAACAGCAAATTGGAGAAAATCCAAATCATCATCCTTTTTCAGCGTGTTTGCCTGCAAGCCAGCTTCCAGATGTATTTGTCTATTTAGCTCTAAAAATAAAGATCAAAACCAAAGCCATATGTTTTTAATAGATTTTCCATTAATTGACACCCTTTCCAAAATATGAAAGTAAACAATACACAAGTGTGTGTAGAGTCACTTGCTTCATCATAGTCACCTAAAGATCTGCTCAGGCTAGAAGTCATGTTAAGGCTATACAAGTATAATCTGGTCTACTGAATCACAAGAATCTAGGAACAAAATTCTCCTGGGGTGCATGGGAATTCTCTTATAGTTCTTGAAAAGCAAGTTACTTTCCCTATCAGGAATTCCACATAATCTTTCCAAACTTTGTCATATGCTCCAGATAAGAAGCTACTAAAAATAAAAGTGAGAGAATATGGGCTAGATTTCTGCTCACCTGCCTTTGTGTCACAACTGATACCCCCAGTGAGGGGGTTTCAAGTACTAGCAGTAGTAGTAGAGACTGGAAACTAGGCTTTATTTTTATTGAGAAAATAAATACCTTAGCTCTCTTCAGGTATTTTCCCATCCTATCTACAGTCACATAGCTCTGTCTTTATGTACAGCTCACTTCAGGCTGGTTTTCTAAGGCAGTAAGGTTTATATGATGCCATTGCTTGTCTGTCACTTCATGCTAGTAACTTAGCCAATGAGTCCAGCACAGGACCATGAAGAAGATTAAGGGACCAAAGAATCTTTCGTATGAGGAAAGGCTGAAAGAGCTGGGACTGTTCAGCCTGGAGAAGGCTCATGGAGGTCTCATCAATGTGTATAAATACCTGATGTCTGGGAATGAAGCAGAGGGAGCCAGACTATTCTCAGTAGTACACACTGACAGGACAAGAGGCAATGAGCACAAATTAAAAACTGAAAATTCTATATGAATGCAAGGTAATCCTTTTTTTACTGTGAGGGTGGTCAAACACAGGACCAGGCTGCCCAGAGAGGTTGTGGAGTCTCCATCATTGGAGGCTTTCAAAACCCGACATGGTCCTGGGCAAACTGCTCTAGCTGACCCAGCTTGAGCAGCAGGATTTGGACTGGATGATCTCAAGAGGCCGCCTCCAAGCTACTGATTCTGTGATTCTCTACTAATCCCTTGAATCCACTTTTGCCAGAAGAGTAGCTGTCTTAGACATTTTAAATTCCTAAAACTTTTTGGAAATAAATAAGTTACGAGGAGAGGGAGAGTGAACACCACTTTTGCTGCTGCAGGAAAGACAAGCAGAACTCTGCACTCCGTCAGCAGCAACTGCCCACTCTCTAAATGGGATACAGGTTTATTAGTATGGGCATATTAGCCCTTGCATAGCTGCAAACTGGCATCATAAACACCTTTCCTTGCCTGACTTGTAAGCTTCTGCTGCCTTTGCAAAATGGGCCCTCTGTCCCATGCTGCACTAGTGGATACTGGAGGGATGTGGGATTATTGGAAGAGGAAGCAGCTCAGTGAGAGGACTCTGGAAGACACTGAAAGTGGAAAAGTGGAAGGTGGAAAAGCAGTGATGCAGCTGGCATGGGACAAGCTGAGGTTACTTCAGGACACAACTTTGTCTAAAATCAGGCTTTACATGTTGTACTACTCATAGGATGACTTGTTTGAAGAACAGAGTTAGAGCTATTATAGCACTGAATGCTGTTTGTGTATCACACAGCATTCTTCTATGCACTGTAGAAGAAGAGCAGAGAGCATTACCATGATGCACTGCTCAGGCTACTCCATCCTTCTTCTGAAAGAAGCAATTCATCCACATGGAGTACCATACTACAATAGCTATTCTTCTTCCAGGCTGGTGCATTGCTACATAACACTGTCTCAGGTTTCAGATAGTCTCTCTTCACACACAGATTTAGGAGTCAGCTTGCACTTGTGAATGATTCAACAGGAGTAACAGAGAGCTTGGAGAGCAAATGGATGGCCCTGGAGAGGAAAGGGTGAATGCCATGCAGTTGGGGGTTCAGAAGAGGGACATTTGAAAGCACATGCTTTTATTTTGTTACTGTTGTTTTTTCTTGCTGTTTTTATACTACCATAATGTCATTAACCTTCACTTTGAGTCTTGCTTTCCTGCAGTCAGAGGATGGATGGAGACAAGGATTTGAATGCTCCAGAACAGCTGCTGAGTCATGAAAGTGGGTCTGAGAAACCTGATAGAAAAAGCAGGCAGATTAGTTGGATTTAATAGCAGCCATCAATATCTGAAAGGAACAGAAGCTACTGAGAATAATATTCGTAAGGTAATAAGGAAATAAAAGAAGTCTTAGAACACTACCTGGACAGCACAGCTAGCTCATCAAGAAGTTTTTTTTCTTAAGGTACTATTTGAAAAAAGGTGTGCACCAGTAAACACAGAGCTTGCACCTGCCTACCATCCAGAGAAACAGCCCATTCCAGCCCTTCTGTATTAGCAAAACACTTCGTGAGCATGATTTCTCTCTATCGGGATTTCAGAAACTGACTGATTACTTACTAATTTGAGGCAAGAAGACCAAATACAAAAAGCATACATCTCCGTAAAGCATTTTTTAGAGATATACATTAATATTAAGGATGATGGTGACTATTTGGAAGGATTGCTTCTATGTACAGAGCATATTTTCAGACAGTCAGGGCCTTGGCTGACTCTCCATGCCCATTCTGATGCTGGAACTAATTACTTTCCCAGTTTTATATTGGTCTGAGGCTTAACTCCTGGACAGCATCCCAGTGTGTTGATAGGCTTTCCTTTGGCAAGGGAATTTCCAGGGATGCCTTTGAGTGTCCCTTAGAAGGGGACTATGTTTAAAGGCAGGAGTTGAAGTTTACTTCAGTAGACTCCTAATTGTCCTCTGTATGTTAACCACACATTGACATAATAGTAACACTCAGAGCTGTTTAATCACAGTAAACAGAAATAAAAAAAGCCATTAATAATAATGACCTACAAAATGGTCTAGTCCTGAGGAGAAATACAACAGTCCCGTTAAGCTAATTCTGGAAGAACTGGAAGGATTGTTTTATGAAGAAAGATCTGAGTTCATCCACAGATACAGAATGAAAAATTCTATTGCTTAGGCAAAATAAACCATTTTGTTATTTATTTTTCTCTGGGGCAAATAAAGAGCTGAGAGACTGAAATTTTTTTATATTATATTTGGAAATGTCCATACATATCATTTTGGCATTTGGAGTCCTAGCACAATAGTCTGCCATTCCTGACTGGAAATATTTTGATTTGTAATGTTTGCCTGAGATTTACAGGAGTTGTATTTGGGCAGGTGTCTGCATTTTTCACTCTGGGATAGAAAGTCAGTCTTCACACTGCCTCTCAGAATGGAGAATAGCCATGAGATGCCCACTGGCTTTTCAACAGAGGATGCTCCTTGGTGCACCACAAGAGATGCTAGTCCATAGAGGAGAAAAGGGACAAATCTTCCCATCTAACCCTAGACAGCAGCTTTAATAGCAACAGAGTGAAGACAGTATTTCTTTGTTGATGTACAGGTAATAACCTGACATATGTCTACAGACCTGCTTTTCCTCACTCTTTCAAAAGACTAAATACCATTTTATTTTAAACACACTGTGCACTAAATAGAATCAAGTCCACTACTTCCACTCAAATTATGAAAATGTAAAATGAGTGGAAAAGGTGAGAATACCCACAGTATGTATACAACAGTCTAAAGAACAGGGAATGACTGTAAGGAGACTAAGAGGCTGCCTTGTAGTCAACATACACCTTTTAAGGGGATATGTTTCCTGTTTGCTCTAAAACAAAGAACACTGAGACTCAAGCAATGATGTCTCCTTTAAGAGTGGACCCTTCTTGTTCCATCTTTGCCATTTTATGTTTCTCATTGCACTTGCCTTGGAACACATTTTAGTCTCCAGGAAAGAAGTACTATTTTTCTTCGAGACCACAGCCTCTCTACTGTGCTGACTAGCTACCTGTGCAGTTGGCTAGCTCTGTTATCACCTGAGTGCCCTAAAGGAAAAACTAAACTGGAAGTGGAAATTACACTTCTTTTGGCAGTACTCCTTTGAGAAGCAGTCCTTCATATTGTTAATCAGGTTTCTCAAGGCTTAGAAGCAGCACTTGAATCACATAAAAAATCTTTAAAGTTTTGATAAGAAAAAGGTGAAAACATCTCCTTGATTTATATATATTTATTTTGGGACATAAAAGACAAACAGAAAATAAGAAGGCATAAACTGAAAACAGGCAGGTTGGGCTCACAAAGCCACTGTTAAAAGTCACAGGAGAAAGCACAGCTGAATATTGGCAGTGTAAGCATATATTCATTACAGTGGAAGAATTTTTCATGGACATAGTTACTGATTATCAGTTATATGCTTATATTCTTGCTTTAGTAAATAATCAGAAGACAGCACTTTCCCAATTGTATTGGTTTTCTGTGGCAAGGTTTTGGTAGCAGGGGGGGGGGCATTACAGGGGTGGCTTCTGTAAGAAGCTGCTGGAAGCTTCCCCTGTGTCCGAGAGAGCCAATACCAACAGGCTCTGGGACAGACCCGCCGCCGGCCAAGGCTGAGCCAATCAGTGATAGTGGTAACGCCTCTGTGATAACATTTTTAAGAAGGAAAAAAAAAAGTTGGGACAAGGAGAAACAGCCGCCGGAGAGAGGAGTGAGAACATGTAAGAGAAACAACCCTGCAGACAACAAGATCAGTGAAGAAGGAGGGGGAGGAGGTGCTCCAGGCGCCGGAGCGGAGATTCCCCTGCAGCCCGTGGTGAAGACCATGGTGAGGTGGGCTGTCCCCCTGCAGCCCATGGAGGTCCATGGTGGGGCAGATATCCACCTGCAGACCGTGGAGGACCCCACACCAGAGCAGGTGGATGCCCGAAGGATGCTGTGACCCTGTGGGAATCCTGCGCTGGAGCAGGCTCCTGGCAGGACCTGCGGATCTGTGGAGAGAGGAGCCCACAGAGCAGGTTTTCTGGCAGGACTTGTGACCTCGTGGAGGTCCCACGCTGGAGCAGTGTGCTCCTGAAGGGACTGCACACCATGGAAAGGACCCATGCTGGAGCAGTTCGTGAAGAACTGCAGCCCGTGGGAAGGACCCACGTTGGAGAAGTTCGTGGAGGGCTGTCTCCCATGGGTGGGACCCCATGCTGGAGCAGGGGAAGAGTGTGATGAGTCCTCCCCCTGAGGAGGATGAAGCGGCAGAAAATAACGTGTGATGACCGTAAACCCCATCCCCGTCCCCCTGTGCTGCTGGGGGGGGGTGGTAGAGGAATCCGGGAGTGAAGTTGTGCCCGGGAAGAAGGGAGAGGTGGAGGGAAGGTGTTCTGAGATTTGGTTTTATTTCTCATTACCTTACTCTGGTTGATTTGTAATAAATTGAGTTAATTTTCCCCAAGCTGAGTCTGTTTTGCCAGTGACGGTAATTGGTCAATGATGTCTCCTGTCCTTATCTCAATCCACAAGCTCTTTGTTATATTTTCTCTCCCCTGTCCAGCTGAGGTGATAGAATGGCTTTGGTGGGCACCTGGCATCCAACCAGGGTTAACCCACCACAACCATCTTAATCCAAATTTTCAAAAGAGTTTCAAAACCCATTACTTCCAAAGGTATTAGGTGCATAAACTTCTACTTGCATTTGGCAGTAGTAATTTTCAGACATGTGTAAGAATCAAAATGCAGAAATACAGAGAAAGGCTTTAGTGGCAAACAGAGCATGCGTTGATGAGAAATTAGAAGCAGACCACATATCCAGAATTACACCGGGAAAGCTGCTCACCACTTGAACTGAAATTACGTGTCTGAGCTCTGGCTTGTAGATCCTAAATATTAGTTCTGGTTCTGAAAAAAATCCAAGTTGGGGAGAAGCTGACCTGTCTGTTTCCTTATTTCATAATATTTGAAACCAATGAGTTATGAAAACATCATAAGGAAGCATCCTACAATGCTTCTTTACACATTTTATTGTCATAGTAAACAATATTTGATTTCTGTTCTCTAAACCAAATTAGTCACACATATCAGTCTTCCTGGACCTTAAAGTAATTACAGATATGAAGATATTACATAAAAATATCTGATAAATTGCTGCCTTGTTCTCATTTGTTTTCAGGTAAGCATTCCTTATAAGCCCTTTACTGCACTTAGATTTAGAAGGAATCCGGGAGTGAAGTTGTGCCCGGGAAGAAGGGAGAGGTGGAGAGAAGGTGTTCTGAGATTTGGTTTTATTTCTCATTACCTTACTCTGGTTGATTTGTAATAAATTGAGTTAATTTTCCCCAAGCTGAGTCTGTTTTGCCAGTGACGGTAATTGGTCAATGATGTCTCCTGTCCTTATCTCAATCCGCAAGCTCTTTGTTATATTTTCTCTCCCCTGTCCAGCTAAGGAGGGGGAGTGATAGAACGGCTTTGGTGGGCACCTGGCGTCCAGCCAGGGTTAACCCATCACACTAATAAAAATGGATAATCTTTTAAAATAATCTAATTAATATTACAGACCTATATGCAGGATTTAGCAAAATATGGCCTCTTGCGCTTGTGCCATGAAAAAGAACACAGCAAAATATTGACTGTCATAGCATTTTCAAATGCACACAAGCTCCAGCAGTGTGTGAAGGCTGAATCTGCAATTATAGAATAAAAGTATCAAATCCATTATGGAAAAGGTTGGGTTTTTTTCCTACTTTCTATAGCCAGGGTTGAGTTGTGTATTTGCTTTTGCAGCATGGCTGGTAAAACAGAAATCTGTTATTGATTGAAACATGATACTGATTGATTTAATAGGCTTTAAAGTATAGTGTATGGTTTTTGCAATATTGTGTATGATTTGTACAAGCTATTTTTACATTTTCTTTTAAATTCTGAAATGTATACAGAGAATAATTCTGCCCGTCACTGGGGCAGTTTTGCTCTCGTGAACCACTTCAAACATTTTATAATAGATTGTATTAATGGTGCATTATGAGCGGCTGCCTCCTCCAATCACTTCTGGCCAGGACCTCTTGATGGAGCCCAGCCTGGTGCTTGGGGACCCGGGGTCTCAGCCCAGGCGGAGGGACGAGGGTGATGTTTTCCCATTTGCGGGCTTAACCAGCAGTGAAGCTGAGCACGCGTCCCTGTGACACACAGACACACGGACAGACTATGCAGAGGGCACTGACGCGCCCGGTCACACGCGCTGCCACGGAGGCGGCTCTCCGGCAGCACCCCCATAGCGGACTCCCACCAACACAAGGGCAGACAGCCCAGCCCCCTCCTCCTCCTGGGCCTGCCAGAGACGGAAGGTCACTAGTGCAGCACACAGGGCACGCTCTCCCGGTTCACAAGCACACGGCCGTTCGCGGATCCCCCGAGTACCGGCACGGCCCCTCTGCCCGCCCGGCACCCCTGCCCCGACCCCGGGCCCCCTCGCCTGCCCCACGGGTCGCCGACTCGCCGGCTGGTCCAGCTCGGTGCTCGCTGCGAACACGCAGCGCTGACACGCTCACTCTCCTCGCAGCGCCCCGCGCTCGCGGGTCCCCCCGGGCGCGCCAGCACAGACCCTCTGCCCGCCGGAGACCCCTGCCCTGACCCGGGGTCTCCTACTTGCCGGCTGGTCCAGCGTGAGGTTTGCTGGCGGTTACACACGCGCACCCCAGGGTTGGGGAGGATACGGACGCTCGCCCCCCTCCAGCAGCCGGCACCGGGCTCGTGGGCTGCGACCTGCGGTCCTGCTCCAGCCACCGGCGCCGAGCCCCTCGCTCGCCTCACTGACGCCGGCGACCCCCGGTAGCTGGTTTTGGGAGCACGCGCCATTCCCGCCCCGTGGCTGGAGGTTAAAGACCCCCACTTGCTGCAGTAGCTCACGCTGGGATCCCCCCCCTCACTCCAGCCTCTGACACCACAGGCCAGGGGCGCCCACCCCCCCGGTCTGACTCCCGTGGCTGGCACCAGATTCCACTTGCACACACACGGGTCCCCCCGGCATCTGGCGCCGAGTCCTTGCGGCACGCACGCGCGCGGGACAGAGAGTGAGATTACGCAGAGAGGTAGTTAAGAAAAGATTTAATGGGGAGCGAGGACAGGCTGCACAATCAGGCGCAGGGCTCAGCCAGACAGGCATGCTGACCAGCCACGGTTTACACGCGGCCGGCCCCTGTTCTGTCTGTTCCTCCTTTCTTCCTCCCCTGCACACTGCCTCATCAGTTTGCACGGTCCCAGACTCCTCTCCAACATCCCGCACCCTCAGGTCTGCATCCTTATCAGTCAGAAAGGCCCGTTTGCCTGCGGTTTCTTGATAGCCGTTCAGCTAGTGTGACTGACGGGGTTGGCTTCTTGTCTTTGTCTCCATTATGACTTGCCTGTCGCGTTTGTGTCTCCATATACTTTATTGCTTCCTCCTTTTCCTTAGTATGCCATTTGACAAGGTCCTCGATCAGATAATCTTACTGTAATAAACATTCCTACATATCCTTACCAGTTGGTGCGACTGATCAATTTAGGTTCTTATCGCTGCCTCCCTTGTAATTTGTGGGTCAGGTTTGTGTCTCTCTGTGTTCTTGTTTATGGCTTCCTCCTTTTCTTAATATCCCCTTTTGTTTTGAGAAAGTCCTTGAACAGACACCTTAAAGGAGCAGACACTCTCCTTCCACATATCCTTATAATTAGCACATAACTGAAAAATATTATCACAACTGTGTTACAAAGGAATATGGGACAGAATATAGCAGAAAAAATGAAAAAAACCTCTTTATTTTACAGTTATACAAATAAAAAACAATCCCCATAGCTGTACTTGAAGTAATATCAACAGTGTCAAACATGACAATCCTGACAGAATACATATCAATACTTTAAACCACAGAAATTGTATTACATATGCTCAGTAGCAATAGTACTGTGCAGGAATGAAGCTCTCTGTAAACGCTCTTCCTTTATTTTATCTACATTTAGAACAATTGTGCTTTTCCCTACACAAAGTAACAGTGCTCTTAAAAATAAATAATGTGCAATTTCAGAGTTATATCCTGAAATATGCTAATCTAGATCCCCATCTAAATCCTAGGCATGTCTCTCCCAGGAAAGTCACTGTAAAGAGTGCTCAGCACTTTGATAGATCAAACACTAAAAAAAGGTACTGAACCCACACCTGTTTTATTTCAAATTGCAGTCAATTAGAGAAAAGGTGCTGACCTCAAGCACACGTTGCTTATATTTTTAACAAAAATGGTACAGTCTTTATTACATATCAGATTGTGTAAACCAGCCAGGGTTTGAAAGGTTCAGTAGTCTTGTATCTGGAGAGTGGCTCAGAGCTGTGGGAGAAGGAACTGTCCCAAAGCTGAAAACTTAACAACTAAATATAATTATCTATTATTTTTATGAAATATGAAAGACACTCTGCCACAGAAACATTAACATGTACGTTAATAAACAATTTACAATAAATTTATCTGAATAAAATCAAGTTGTTCAATGTAAAGCTGCCATAAGATTCAGAAAAATATACACTGTCTGCTGTCTTGATGTAGCTCCCAGTTCTTACTTTTAACATACATTTAGGAACCATAGCTGGCAATTGATATGACTGCTGTGAGGATAAATTTGAGGAACACTCAACTGATGGGCATTCCTCAGATGTTCCTCACCAGGGCAGTTATCATTACAATATTAGGGATCCTTCTTTTTATCCTATCATCTACTTTGTTGTAGTTGTTGATAGTGTTGGATGATAAAAGTAGTAAGTATAATAAAGCCTGTTTATCTGATCTGTGCTGTAGGCAGCACAGGAGGTGTGAATGTATATAAACAACAGAAATCATTCAAGGTAGCTAAAGAGGCTTGAACTGTTGACTGCTGCCCAGTGAAGGACCACAAGGTGAAATTTATTCCACTGTCAAGTCCCCATACAGCAGCTAAGCCTTTGGCGCTATCCTCCAGGACATCTTTAGGGAAGAAGAGTCACACAGTAGAAGTAATCTGTTTTTTTCATTCAGGACCTGGGGTGCCTCAATAGAAATGCACAAAGAGCCCCAGGGCAATACAGAGCCAGAAGGTATAAGAGAAAGATAAGAAAGGCTGCCTGCAATGAGTCCATTGCTACAGCTTCCCAGCAGTGACAGGGCTAACAACTAAGGCCATGTAACCTAACAGGAACAAACTCTGGGCATGTCCCTCCTCAGGTCACCCTAGAGTAACCAGTAACTGGTGGTCACAAACCACCTGAAAACAGACAATTTGCAGCACAACAAACCGCACACCAGGGAGCCCCAGAAGCTTTGGGCTCCACATGGACTCAGATCTTATATAAGAACAATACACTAAAATGACTCCTAGTTCTTGTGAAAACCTGCACAGTCAAAGACTACAACTGCTACTTGCCTCAGAGAATGGTCTGAAACCTATCACTCACTACATTACACTTCAGCTCAGGATAAAGCTGAGGCAGGTGAGACAGGAGATGGATTAGTGAGCAGTCCTATGCTTTTGGTAGGGAGGCACAACTGGGTGCCAGTTTGAGGAGGGTGCTATGAGAAGGATGAGTGTGGATGACAGTAAAGAGCCGTGAGACCATGGCTCATGGTGCCAGAAGTGTGCATTATTGAAGGTGGAAAGCCTGCAGGAGATGAGGTTAAGGCCCAGTTTTGAGAAGGTATGGGCAAACTCTGTTGTCTTGGAAGTATGTGCTACTGTCACGTCTTGTGCCAAAGCAAGCCAGAGGAACCTTGCCCTGTATCACCCTGTTCTGTCAGATTTAGTGGTAGGCTAAAAATTTGGACTCCATGGCTTGTGTACTAAAGTTAACTTCACTCGCACAGAATCAAATGTGAAGCCTGCAAAACAGGCTCAGGCCAAATTTTTCTTGATCCACTGACTTCTAAAGGCAAACCTTCCCATCTGTCTTCCTATTTACATCTCATTGTTTTCACTTATTCAATTACCAAGTAATGTTATGTTTTTTACTACCATAGGAATCAGAGTATCTCCGTTTACTTTGCTCTCAGAGAAATAATCAACTGGTGTATTAAAACCTTCCCTGAAGTGAAAAAAATCACCTGTCAGTTAATATTTTAGTCTACTTGAATTCCCTTTTGGTTGATAGCCTGACACTAGAGGGAAGAAAAGACATTCCCAGAAGAAAAGATAAAGCTGAACAGATGCTTCTCTGAGCTTCTGCAAGACTGGCACCTGTGAATTCTTTATCTCAACAGAAATTCTGTCAATGTATGTGAAATACATTTCAAATGATCAACAGCAGCAAAACCCTAACAGAAAGAACAGGAATATGCCCACCTTTCATCAAGGAAATAACCTTGTCTTAAACTGCAAGTTTACACAGTGTAGAAGTAACACCCTCTGGCTTATCAACAGCCAATTAAACACACTTCAGTCTGTACTGCTGTTTAGCTACTTGTGATGCCTTGGTTTCAGTGGTGATCGTGTGAGGACCACAGCCCACGCCTTAGCATATAGCCAAAGTAAACTGTCCTGGCTAGGAGAGACTGGTGAACAGGGAAACATGCTACTGTGTCTTAGATATAGCAGAATTTTCTATTTCCCATCAACTTTTGCAAAACTGTCTGCAATTAACTACTAAATTTGCAGACCTCAAATCACAGACCTCTAGTCATGCATGATGAAATACATGTGATCTTAAGAGGAAAAATAGGTAATAAATGGCACTTTTAGCTAGTTAATGTTTGCGAGTGTTGTGCTACATATGAAATTGCTCAAGCTAGTTCAAAATTCAACAGATACACCAAATATCGTATTTGGAGATGAGGACTTAACGTAGAGCTGAAAATATAACAAGAAAATACCCATACATTTTATCTGCATGCCTCCTCCTTAGCCTAGCCTGACATGAAAATGGTGGAACCATGGTGTTCTTCATTTACCTGCTCCATTAGTGCTATAGCATATCATATACCGACAGGTTTTTTTATCTTAGTACATGCTGTACTGACACTCCACCCTCCCCCACCATCCTGTAATTTCTCGTTCTTTTTTTTTCTGAAAGAAGAGAGTGAAAGAATTCTTGGTTTCATGGATAAACAGGAACGATACAGAGAAAAATCACTGTGAGATAATGCAGCTCTGTGTTATTTCAGTCAATCACACATCAGAACATTAAGCTGATACAAAAGAGTTATATTAGAGATACCATCCAACACCATCAGAAATTTAAGTTTTAAAAGAACTGTTTGGTCTACAGTTCTTTTATTTTCCATTTAATTGGCTAAGTCTTTTTTTTTTTCTTTAGATGTGTTCCAGTGTCACCTGAGTTTCTTTAGACTTTGTGTTTTCTTTTCAATCAGGAATAAAAATTGTAAATATATATATATTTGAATGTATGAGATAATTTCTTTACTCCTGCAGATTTTTCTGAAGAATGAAATTCTACACACAAAGTCAGTGAAGAGACTTTGCTTTAAGATTCTTAATTAAAAAATTTAAATAACATAAAGAATATGTTCCCTTCAGCAGCAAAGAAACATCATACTAAATCTATACCATTTCTTCAAGGAGAGGAAAAAACGTGTATAAAAGTAATCTTTGGTACCAAAAATAAGGACACCTTCTTGTATGTCTTCAAATCTGAGCACAACAGAAAAACTTCTCTTTAAAAATGGATCAAAATGACCTCTGAGTGGTTCCATGTAGTGGCTGTTGACAGCGGTAGCTAGAAAAACAATTGAGATGTTAAGGGTTGTGTGACAGCAGGATACAACACAACAATTGATAAAATATTTGATGTTTCCCTCCACCCTCCCACCCCTACAAATTTTTTTCCTAAGACGATTCCATATGATATATACTTTTAATTACTTGTAACATCCTCAAAATCCTTTCAGGGCTCCAATACTTAAAAGCAACAAAACCCAACCAACAGCAATAAGAAAAACAGCAACAAAAGCTGAGGTTATAATACAAGATCAGAAACAGTCCTCTGACTGAAGGCATTTACTGATTTGGTTGATCGTACGGACTTCACTTTCTCTACTCAATTCCATCATGATCTTTTCTGCCAAAGCCTGGTTTCTTCGCTCAAGAAAATATTCCATCCACTTGGGATTTCTCCTGTGGGCTGTCAGACCACAGTGGCAAGTCAGCACTATGCAGGCTGTATTTTTCTTCTTTAATTCATGATGAATGTGTCACTGGATCCTGTAAACACTACCGAATATACATTCAAGCCTTGCTCTTAGTGAAAGTGGCACTTACTTGAACCCTTGCAGTCAAGATAGCTTAGTTATATAGCACTTTACAGGTATAATAGCTGGTTATGTACTTCTGATAAAATTCCTTTTTCCGATGGCTTAGTGGGTATTTAAACATATCCTCACTGGGATCCCATTGCCATTCCACAACATCTTTATGATGAAGTGTGTATTTTGTACTTCTTATTGTACTTGTGCTTTATGGCTGTGCACATTTCCCTGTTGTTAATTTAAGTGCTCCTCTGTTATGTAATACATACAATGTTTTAAACTCTAATGGCATCCTATGGGGACTCGCATTAGAAAAGTACCGATACTTCAGATCATCATAATAATGATACTTGACTGGTTTTCCATGTAAATCCTTTGGGAATGGCCAAAATCCGTACAGGTGAATTTCATCACAAAATCTGGTGGCAAGAGTATACATGAGAAGACCAGTGCTGGGTCGTTTAATGTGGACCTTGTTTGTCAGCCAATAGCTGCAAAGAAAGAAAAAGTACATTAAGAAACTCTCATACAACTTCACGTGAATAAATCCTGTAAACTTGTTTTATCTATTATGCATTCATTTTACACTATAAAAAGGCAAAAGTTTCCTTCTTCTCTCTAAACTGAGATCATAAATGATGACACTGTTTTGGCACACCTTTATTCCACTTAGAAGAGAAGTGAGATCTTATTTAACACAGTGCTACAGAAAAGCTGGCCAACTAAGGTTCTTAGTTCAGGCTTTAACCCTAACAAGAAGTCGCGAAGCCTGCAGATGCTAAAAAACTGCAGTTAACCTCCTCAACCAGACCAGGGAACAGTCTCTTGGTACAAACTTAGACCTCTTGCAGTATCCAATTCACCTCATCAAGTCAGCCCTACACTGAATGTTTGATTGGCCTAGTGATTACTTCACAGATTGCTTGTCTAAATAGAAAGTAAATGGAAATAATGAACATAACATGTTAAGAATGTAACTTTCAGAAGTAAACAGAAGTGAAACTTCAATTACTTTGCTTGTGATTAAGTAAGTAAAGCTTCCTGGTTGCTAACAGCAGTCTCCAGAAAACCAAAATCTTACACTAATAATTTCAAAAAGGTTTTGTTTTGTACTCAACAGCTCACAGATACAACTGAAGGTATGGGACAGTTTTCCTGAGCCAGTAACAACATGTCTGGTTGCGGGTTTAGAAGCTGCAGAGAGTTTTCAAAGAGGCAAATGGTGGGTAGGTGCAGAAGGAACATGGGAACTGAACTGGATTCCAGCATGTGGCTCACATTGGTACCTTCAAAATCTGCCACCAACATTGTTTTACATCCCCAATCTTTAAAAATAAAACTTCATTACAATAGTGCCAGCCTATTACTGGTAAAATGCTTCTCCCAAGCCCAATTCAATGTAAAATTTGTTAGTGCTTGATAGGAATAAAAAAGGGAATTTAGAAACTCAAACCTGGTCATTCTGTTGGTTCAGATAAACAGACACAGTTGTACTGGTCAAACTGTGGGAATGAGTGGCTGCAAGTAAGGGAGGCAAGCAAGTTGTTACATAGTGTTATCACACAAACATCAATCATTGCATTGTGTTGCTATATTCTTTGTTAGTTGTTGGCTGTGAATTGTTTCTACCATAGCCTAGACAGGGGGTCAAGGGAGATAAACCTCATCAGACCAGAGTTAGCCTTGTGTTAAACAGGGTTACAAAAAGGTTGGAACTCTTGAGTATACGACCAGATTGCTTTAAAGGCATTTAGCGGTGTAGCAGGAGGAACATCCCACTGACCACTATGAGACAGGATAGCAAAAATATGTCTTTAATCAAAGCGTAAAGTGTCTTAGAAGCATCAGATGCTGTGCAACATTAAAAATAATAATCACATTGAAACTAGCCTTTTCAGTTTCACCCTTTGCCAAAACCATAGGGCCTAAAGGCCGATGTCTTTGAATAACAGATACATATGCATGTGAAAGATAATGGGGTTTTGCATGGTACTCAGTTTCTTTTTTGAAAGCTGAAAGACTCTGCAAGCAGAAAGCAGTTCTAAGCTGAGTGATTGCTTCTCCAAAGCCAACAGAGGGAATTAGTCAGAATTTTGTTTGGCTGTCAAAAACAGAATGGTAAAAAGCATATTTAAGAAGCAAGCACAATGGGGAATCATTACATGTACAAATGTCAAATGTATTGCATATAATTTTTTCATTGTTTTCATAAACCTGAGTTTTCAGACAGAAGTTTCTGAGATAAGATGCTAAGTAGTTTGCTTCCTACTCTGAGAAACTGCAACATTTTAAAACAAGACAAGCCAAAGGAGAGACTCCAATTCTTGCTTATTTTTTTTAAAATGTTTGCTTACAGAAAAGTTACTGAAGAAACAAATGTGACCACTTTTGGCACTTCGTATCACAGATACAGCAAAACAGATTAAAAGTGAAAACCAATTATTTAATTTTTGTAGAAACTGGTATTTGTCTCTTCAAAAGTTGGTAGTCGCTCTGATCACGTGCAGTCAGCCACCTACATGAGCATCTCTAGCCAAACAGCAATCAAGCCTGATGCACCTGCTACTACAGGGCACAACTGCTATCGTCTCACCTAAATTTCACCCCTCCAGGAATACGATGATCATGGCAGACAATGAAATAAACAGTAAACAGGTGGATCTAAATATTTGAAAAGGACATCTTCTTATTTAAGAGTTTCTGTACAGGAGTATGTAATGAAGGAGTAAGATGTAATGAAGAGCCTCTCACAATTTTAGTATATAAAAGCGAATCTTTTCTTCTGCTTGTCATATTCAGGTATCATACAAAAGGGAAGTTTAACTGTTTGGTTTCTCTTAAAAATGAAAAAGATATCCAAACTTTGTACTCAAAATATGGTACTTGCTGTACTTACTATCAAAATTTTGCAACTTGGGAACAATTCTACTTCAGATGAAAAAACCACAAGTAATGCAATGAATGAAACAGTTAGAGGCACTCAGTGCTCCAGGCTGAAGCTTCCTGCAGATCATTTGATCTCTGCAAATCTCTGTCTCCCAGCCTCTGCTTGAATGATAAAAATGGTTGTGTGGTATAAGTAGTCTTTGAAATTTTGGTCCTGAAATATATGTCATCTTCTTAGTCACTCAGGTAGCTACTCTAATATGAAAGTAGGTTAAGGCTGATTTTTAGAGATTGATTGATGTTGTAAATGCTTTAACCAATGACCATTTTTGCACCTGCTTTCAGTTTCTTGAGTTTTGTTATAACTTTATTTTTAAGTCTAAAGATACCCTTCTTACCTATTTATCTGGGATATACTCATTTTCTGTATAACTAAGATTACAATGTGAGGGAAGCAATTTACTACAGATCCAAAAAAGAATCTCTTGTTTCTCATAACTAATCTCTAGATCTTCACCCATGACCAATTCCTGATCTTCAGGCTGGATAGAGACGTAAGTTTAATCGACAAAGAAATAGGTGCATCTTGCCATGTTAGAAAATGGAGTCTGCTATTTAAGCATCACTATTAAGCCCGTAAGTGGAAGGCTGCAGTCATACAGTGCACCACTATAGTGCTCCAGTTATTTGTTGTCTTGATAGCTGTGCTACAACAACTTGTTTGTGGGTCCAAGCTGTAAAGCAGACTTCTGAATTTATTGAAATGTGCCAATGTGTAAACACACTTCATTTCTATAACACTGATGACCTGAAATTGAGTAGCTTGAATTCGGACTGAAGTCTCACTTCAAATTACTTTTAATTACACTCTCTCAAAAAATACTGTAGAACAGGACAAGACACAGAGAAAAGCAACATAGGCTATCAGAAGAATAAAGTAACTTTTGTATGAGAGTAAACAGGGTAGCTTGAAAAAGAGACAACTAAGCGGGGATATGGCAGAAAACTCCAAAGTCATGTAGTGTGTAAAGAAGGCAAATGAGGATTTAATTACTACTCTAACACAAGTGCTGTAACATAAAAACTATGGACCTGATGGAGTGATTCAGTGGTAGGTCTAAAATAAACAGATGAAAGTACTTTTTTATACAACACATCATTGAACAATGGAATTTATTGCAACAGGATGTTTTGGATTACAATGGCCAACTGACTAAAAAGATACAAACTGTTAAAAGTTCACAAACACAGCAGTGCAGATGAAGTTCCTTCTCAAGGGTTTGCTAAGCCACTGGCCATGGGAGCACGATCACAGGGTAAACACTTGACATTTCCTCTGCTTCTAACTTTGCTTCTAAGCTTCTGTGTTGGCATGTGGCACAGGTAAGACCACAGGCTAGAGAGGGACCTACTTAAACAGCCATTTTTGTACTCTTGGACCCAGTGTCTGCTTTCTCTAGAAGGTGTAAGCTAAAATAACTTCCTCAAACTCAGAAAGAATAAAGCCTTTGCTTGTGCTTTCATGTCTTTAGTGGCATGAATCACATCAACGATATGAACAACCCTTCAACTGACCCTCTCAATTTATGTAACTGTATTAATTAAAAATGCATTATTCATCCTTTTCTTACTGAGCTATGCCTTGGGCAGGAGGCTGCACAAGGACTCTAGAGTGTGAAAGAATTAAAGTGTGAACAATAACACTGAGAGTGTGACACGCAGCACAGAAACACTGCTGAGTGTTTGCATAAGATCTACTTTACAGTTTTCAATGTACAGTATTTTGAACTAGCATACACAAAAAATATTTCATTAAAAGGAATAATGCACTTTATGTAAAGAGCTGAAACACTTCCCAAAATTGTCATTTGCTTTTTAGCAAACTTAATTCACTGCTTTAATGTTAAGGGGTTTTTTTTGTTTGGGTTTTTATTCCTTTACCCCTTCATCTTATATTGTCAAGTAAATTCAAATTCTTGCTTATAAAGCAGATTTCAAGGACCACTTGAGAGACTGGACTCTGCCTGGCAATCTTCATTAGAAAGAGAAAAAAACCCCAGTGATAACAATGGTGAATGCAGTTGTGTTGCATACCTTGCATTGCCACAGCTAAATGAGAGGATGGCCAGCAGACTGTCATTCAGCGTCGCTGCCATTCAGCGTCACTGCCATTGCAGAGATTTTTAACCACTGTAAGTGGTTAAAACCACATAGTCTTTACTAGCTATGGCAAAATAATTAAGAATATATTAAAGCCACTTTTACCTGTCTTAAAATAAAGACTCTGTTGTAGGAGACTATTCTGCTTTGCACCATTGCTCTAGCATGATCTGCTCCCAAAGCTGCTTTAATCAACTTTTGGAAAATCACCTCAATAGGAAAAGGATCTGCTAAGGATAAAGTAGTATCAAAATACAGCATAACATTGCCCTTCTGTTGCCAGTGAATTAAGAAATGCCTGCTAAAGTTAAGAACAGTTAAGCCTATGAACTCTTTTCTCATACATAAAAAGATTTTGGTGTAACAACTGGAATCCTCCATAGCCATAAGCCACATGCCCTATATAATATGTGGAAGGATGGGGTAGTAAGGCCTATATACGAAGGAGAAAACCTTCAGGACTAATTAACAGGATACGTTTAAGACTGGGAACATGTCTCAACTTCTGTCTGACTTCTGCAGTATTTCCAAGCTATCAGAATACTTTTATTTGAACCCACACTAGCTCCTTCAGATTTCATCTAAAAAAAGAAATTATTGACCTAGGTTTAGAAAGGAATCACAGAATAAATAAGCCTCCTTAACCATTTGATAAAACCATCACCCAAAGGAAAAGACCCATGCTTAAACCCTTGATGAACCAATGACAAAGGTTTTTTAAGTTAAACCATCATTAGTTTCAAAATATAAAATGCCCATGCTGCAGAATCCTTGATTCTTTCTTCACAAACAAGGACTTTCAAAACTGCCCACATATTTTTTGATTTTAAAGTAGAAGCATTCCAGCAGGAAAGACAGGCAACGTCCCTTTCCCCAGAAAAGCCCCCAGCAGACACAGGGCAGAGCATGACTGCAGAAAATGTGGGTCTCAAACTGGTCACATGGGGGAGGGAGGAAGCAACTTTAAGCCTTTGCAGGTGCTGTGTACCCTGTGCTGCACTACAAAAAGAGAATGAGAGCCATCATCTCCCATCTGTTTAAGTAACTTCTAGAAGAGAATAGCAGTACATCTCTGTGAAAACTGATTTTTAACAGGCACAGGGCCTCCGTAGAGCATACCTACAAGACCAAGCTCTTCTTAAGGCTGTGAGAAGGTCATGCTGTCCACACATCTGCAAAGCTTGGCAATGAGGTACCTTGGCATCCCACTCACTGCTATCATGACCAAGGCATTCCAGAACAAAAGTTAAACTGTATGACCAAAATTCTAAATTTTAGAAAAATCCAAGCTGCTTCCTTAAACACTTATTATCCCTGTACACAAAAATGCTTGTACATAATGTATTTCCACTGACGCCAGATCATTATTTTTACTTAGCCATGAAACTTCAGTTAATGCTCTTTTATTTTCACACGTAGGAGGTACACTATATCTGTGAAACTAGTTAATGCCTATGTATCCAGATGCATATAAAGTCATTCAAAACCTACTAGAGTAAGTAGAGCAGTGACTTTTTGTCAAAAAGGAGAAACTTCCTGAAAGATGCTCTCAAATTTCAAAGACATGTCAGTGTTTCTATTAGAGACACCTTTCTTGTTTAAGAAGTTGAGTCTTGCTTGATTTGTTCCAGCAGCAGATAGTAAACCCCCCACAGAAGAGACTTCAAGCAATAGCAGTTGCAAACCTTACAGAACAAAAAAGAAATTAAAATGAACCACATTTAAGCAATAAACAATACACATTTACTGCTATTCAAGACAACACGCTCCAATTAATTCTGCAATTAACCCACAGAAACAGTTGGAATACTTATCTATGTATATTTTTGAAAAGCAATTGAAATTATCTTGAAAAAGACTGTGTGTGGGAAATATAACAATGATTTAACAGCTAGTTCACTTTAGATTTCACTGATGAGAATAGTTGCCATCAGTGTAAACAATAATAGTGTACTAACCTTTTCCAGAAGGTCCATAAAGAACCAGACTGTAAAGTAGTATCCTACATTAAATTTCAATCTTTAGGCTATGTAAAAGCAACAGGAGTGCAGAGATAATAGCCCAGGCCTGTATATCTTTTCTTTTGCAATAGTAAGTTACACATAGGACTAAGAAGAAATGTCTCAAAGTGCTTTTGTGAAAAGAGAATTGATGCAGCTTCCAAAATGCTAAACATGTCAAAGTAAGCAAGTGATGTCTTTTTCCGAAAGACAGCCAAGGCATGATTGAAAATTATCTGCTTTCATTCCATGCGCAATATACTAATGATCAAACTGGCAACATAACTTATCTGGCAATTCATAGAGATACTATCATTAACATTATTTTGACACGAGCTGAGTTACAGGTACTCTGAGAGCAAAACCTAAATTGTTTACTGCACTTCTAGATCTATTTTGCATGCACATCAATAGCCCTTTTGAAAATACATACTGATTTCTTTTAAGGGACAGCAGAAGTGAAAGTCAACCCCTGTAAACTTTCATACAAGTAACTCTCAAGTGCCTAAATTGACTTACACACTGATATAATTGTGTTCAAAAATGACTTGTTTAAAAATAAGGGACATGGGATTGCCAATGAGATTACATGAGAGGAAACTGATTCACTTTGAATTTGAGTGTTACTTACATGCTACTGGCCTGTCAAATATTTTGAACTGACTTCAGTCTGAAAATGCTATGGCAATTAGCTTGCTAGAAGAGATTTCTTGATAAAATAGCTTAAACTCTTATGTGAATATTCCTTGGTATACAGAGAATGTCTCTCAAGTCAGATACTAACAGATGGATAAATACTTCAGTGTTAAACATTAAAAAAAAGCTAAGTGAGTTTAAACACTTGCAAAAGTAAAATTACAGAACATTGTCCTGTACCAAAAATTTTAATAACATTTTTTAGTCAACAGTTTCTGCCAAATCACATTGTCTCAGTATGCCTCATAGCAGAATCTCTCCTCAAAACTGATCATTAACTATGGAAGCATAGAGCTAGGCTTGCTTTCTTTTTTTCGGGTTGGGGGAACTGTTCTGTCTTTACCACTCATTATGTTTACTTCTACAACATAATCAATATTACAATGCAAGGTAGAAAATAGTTTTTTAGAATTATATCTGCCTTGCAATGCTCCACAGTTAAACCACCACTCAAAAGCAGAGTGGGCTGGGCAAAAGCGTACTTAAAACGTTCCCAGAGAAAGTTACCTGGATTTTTGCTCCCCCTGGAGTCAGTGACTACATTAGCAAGCAGTGGGGACCATTAGGACTTGCTCTATAGGGTACGACAGATGGTCCTGAGTACAGTACGTCCACACCATAACCGTTACAGGTTTTTTTTCATCACAGACTGAGTTGGGGTGTACTTGGTGAGCCACAGGAATGCCCCGGTTTATTTTAATCTGAATATCATGTGCTTGAAGACCCTTCCATGACAGAAAGAACAGTAAAAGAGAATGATCAGGACATTTACTTAAAAAATGCCTTCTGATACACACTGAAAACACTAATGTACAGACACCCAATGACAACTACTGACTTTATAGGTAAGATACAGTCTCCAAGATGTTTCCTGAAGACTGCAATTAGCATGTTTGACCAATTCTTTGAGGTCTCTCACTAAAACTGGCCTACTGTACTTGAAAAAGCAATAGTTGGTTTTTTTTAATACTGAAAGTGATGCCCCTTGATTCTCATCAGAGACCATGTATCTGTCAAGAATGGAGCTCATGAGAAAAGGTGCCAACTCTTGCTTGGTAGCATAGGCTAGGTTTAGCACTCATCAGGAAAGAACGACTGCAAATGTGATGTTAGCACAATAGCTAGACCTGAATGAAAAAGGAGTAATAATGTGCATGTGTGTGCTTGTATGTGAGACAGTGAAATAGCAGTTTTGATGCATAATATCCTCTAAGAAACAGCTACATATTTTTCAGGACAATGAAGACCAAAATCAAAGCAATGGGACAAGGACATTTTAAATGTATTGTGATAAAGATTATCTTAACAGGAGAATCAGGTTGGAAATAAAGATTACTAGAGAAGCTTGAAGAATGAAACTGTTTATAACACAATGCTATTATTAACAGACTGGGCTTGATCTACTCCAAACTAATTACTGGTAGGAGGATCATCATGTCCACGTTTCCTCTATTCACTTCACAATAACCATCTTCTCACAGCCTTACTGGGTAGGCTGGAATACATGCACATCCTCTAATGTTGACATACTATTTTTAAGACCTACTTAACACATTCTTTTGTGCATCTGAGAACCTGTATTAGAATTCCTCAGGTCCTAAGCTTTGGTCCATTTAACATTCCCTTAAGACCCTCCAGAAGCCAAGGTCACTTTTGCTACTTATTTTTGTAGAAAGGCTTTATTTCCTGCTTATTATTGGTCTTCTAGATCATTTATTCACTGTCATCTACAATTAGCCACAAAATATTTTTTCAGCAGTGAGGGAAGATGCATCTTCTCTTACTGTATTTTCACGCTTTTCTCAAAATGTAAGTCACATTCATGACAACTTTTAAAATAAGGTTGCTGAGCAAAGCTTTTGCTGACATCTATGGGACACCTTAGTCTTCAGGCTGTGCTTAACTGCTCAGCATTCTCACAGAAAAACCTGAATGGGGCTTTTCACAGCCCCTTTTCACCTCCTCCTCTCACAAAGTATTCAAGCTTCTGTGAAGTCCCTTCAACCACTTCTCTTTTCACTGTGACTTGTAAGCCACAGAAATGACTCAGTGTCTCAGGCTGCACCATCAGAGCTCTGCCTGCACCTGTTTTACTTCTGTTACTTCCGTAACAAGTCATGATCTCTTTACCTGCCTACCACCAGTCACTATTCCCTACTGCTCCAAGCATGCTGAGTTTGGCTAGACTGTTGTCTTCCTCCAACTCTCAAAACACCTTGGAAACACTGATCTGGTGCTTGGGTAGTTAGAAATATTCTTTCTCATACATCACACTACAAGAAAGAAAGGGACAGTAGAGGCTACTTACTTATGTAGCTACTGAAAATCACAAAGAATATCCATAAATTTATTTTTTAAACTCTTTTAAGCCCTCAGAAATCCATTTACACCAAAAAAGGCACGGAACCTCTGACAGTAAATGTGGTTAGTTTTCTGTTGCATAGCAACTTAAACACTTATCCTTGCTTCAGAGTCATGGAAGTCATCAGCTGACACTCATTCTAGCACAGTACCTGCTGCTGCTGAAAAGTGTTGCTCCATCAACTCATGCACAAAACCATTTTTAGAGGTGAAACATATCTTAATTTAAAAGAAGTCAGTTATAAATAATTTATTCAGATATCACAGGTGCCATAGATGTGCACACAGGTACATAGCAAAGGTGGAGTAAAATAGACCTAGAGTACATTTTACAGACTAAGAAAGCTAATAGGTAAACTTCTGGTGAAAAGGTTTTCCTTTCCGGCAAATCAGCTCCTTCCTGAGGTCTGGTGAAGAGAGATATATCTCTCAGTGAGGTGCTCCATGTCTACCTTATTTCTCTGTGACATACTTAGATAATAACATATTCCTGCAATACAGATAATGGGGCAAAATACAGAATCCTATGAATTACAGAATCCCAGAATCGTTTGCGTTAGGAGGGACCTTTAAAGATCATCTAGTCTAACTCCCCCTGCCAGGGGCAGGGACATCTTCAACTAGATCAGGTTGCTCAAAGCCCTGTCCAGCCTGGCTTTGAACGCTTCCAAGGATGGGGCATCTACCACCTCTCTGTCTCACCACCCTCATCATAAAACATTTCTTCTGTCTAATATAAACCTACCTTCTTTCAGTTCAAAACCATTGCCCCTTGTCCTCTCACTATAAGTCTTGGCAAAAAGTCTCTCTGTCTTTCTTACAACCCCCCTTTACATATTGAAAGGCTGCAATAAGTTCTCCCCAGAGCCTTCTCTCCTCCAGGCTGAACAACCCCAACTCTCTCAGCCTGTGTTCATATGGGAGGTGGTCCAGGCCTCTGACCATTTTCGTGGCCCTCCTCTGGACCTGCTCCAACAGTCTTTGTTGTACTGGGGACTCCAGAGGTGGATGCAGTACTGCAGGTGGGGGTCTCACGAGAGTGGAGTAGAGGGGGAGAATCACCTCCCTTGACATGATGGCCATGCTTCTTTTTATGCAGCCCAGGATACAGTTGGCTTTCTGGGCTGCAAGTGCACATTACCAGCTCATATACAAAGATATGAAGATATGTTCGTGTCTCCCTCAGGTTAACATATTCTGACCTGCTCAAAAAAACTATATTGTTTTTCAATTTGTGGCCATCAGATAGAACCCACCAGTGATAAATAATAAAACTGCATCAATTTCTTTTTGTGTTACTCCCCCTCCTTACATTATAAATTAATGAACTACATTCACACTTAAAAGATAAAAGTCAATGTGTCAGTCTGTAAGTTCAAATCAATCTATTTTTGATTAACATAGCCAGAATCTGCATCAGGTAAATTATTTTTTATTATACACTGGTTTAAAGCTGCTGGCATTAATGGGCTTTTTTTTTCCTTTCATTTCCAACAGTTAAGAAGACTATTTTTCATATATTTTACTCTTACCCCATGGAACTGTTTAAACACATGGAAATATTAAGGGCTAGGATAAAACCTTAAAAAATCATGGAGAACACTTGAACAGAGTGACCCTTAGGTGTGTCCTGGTTTCAGCTGGGATAGAGTTAATTGTCTTCCTAGCAGCTGGTACAGTGCTATGTTTTGAGTTTAGTATGAGAAGAAGGTTGATAACACTGATGTTTTCAGTTGTTGCTAAGTAGTGTTTAGTCTAAAGGATTTTTCAGCTTCTCAAGCCCAGCCAGCGAGAAGGCTGGAGGGGCACAAGAAGATGGCACAGGACACAGCCAGGGCACCTGACCCAAACTGGCCAACAGTGTATTCCATACCATGGGATGTCCCATCTAGTATAGGAACTGGGAAGTGGGGGCAGGGAATTGCCGCTCAGGGACTAGCTGGGTGTGGGTCGGTGGGTGGTGAGCAATTGCACTGTGCATAATTTGTACATTCCAATCCTTTTATTACTGCTGTTGTCATTTTATTAGTGTTATCATTGTCATTGTCAGTTTCTTCTTTTCTGTTCTATTGAACCATTCTTATCTCAACCCACGAGTTTTACTTTTTTTTTTCCCGATTTTCTCCCCCATCCCACTGGGTGGGTGGGGGGGGTGAGCGAGTGGCTGTGTGGTGCTTAGTTACTGGCAGGGGTTAAACCACGCCAGGTCTAAAAATAGTGATCAAAAAGCATGTATGTGAATTTATGAGGATGTGAAGTGGAAGATGGGAGATGCGTTTAGATGGTTCATAAACAGTCAAATCTAAGCTAATACGAAACAAATGTCTGTAGCAAGCTACAGTAGCGATGATGAGAAAACAGCACAAAAGAAAAAGCATTTGATTAACTAGGAAAAAACATAGAACTGACAAGTTGAATACCAAACTCAAGCAACTATTTGTCGTAATTTGATAGGCTTCCTTTTTCCTTTGTTTGATTCCTTCTGCATGAATTCAGAGAAGAGAAACTATTTTGCTATGTCTATAGCTACAAAGCACAGCTACAAACTGGCTGATGGATGTTCCTATTCAAAATCTTTCCATGACTTGTCAATGTACTAATTTAGCAAGCTTCTTCATCTTGAGTGCACTCACATGGCATGTGCAGGACAACCAGTGGATCAGGCCCAGCCAGCATGAAAGGCAGGTCCTGCTTGATCAACCTGATCTCCTTCTATGACCAGGTGACCCACCTAGTGGATGAGGGAAAGGCTGTGGATGTTGTCTACCTGGACTTCAGCAAGGCCTCTGACACTGTCTCTCATGGCATACTCCTTGAGAAGCTGGCGGCTCATGGCTTGGACAAGTGTACTTTTCGCTGGGTGAAAAACTGGCTGGCTGGATGAGCCCAGAGGGTTGTGGTGAATGGGGTGAAATCCTGTTGGAGGCGGGTCATAAGTGGCGTTTCCCAGGGCTCGGTGTTGGGCCCCGTTCTGTTTAATATCTTTACCAATGATCTGCATGAGGGGATTGAATGCACCCTCAGTAAGTTTGCAGATGACACCAAGTTGGGAGGCAGGGTTGATTTGCTCAACGGTAAGAAGGCTCTACAGAGGGATCTGGACAGGCTGGATCGATGGGCTGAAGCCAATTGTATGAGGTTCAACAAGGCCAAGTGCTCCACTTCGGTCACAACAACCCCATGCAGTGCTACAGGCTTGGGGAAGAGTGGCTGGAAAGCTGCCCAGCAGAGAAAGACCTGGGCGTGCTGGTTGACTGAGCTGGCTGAGTATGAGCCAGTAGTGTGCCCAGGTGGCCAAGAAGGCCAGCAGCATCCTGGCCTGCATCAGAAATAGTGTGGCCAGCAGGAGGAGGGAAGTGATTGTTCCCCTGTATTTGGCACTGGTGAGGCCGCACCTTCAATACTGTGTTGAGTTTTGGGCCCCTCACTACAGGAAAGACATTGAGGTGCTGGAGCGTGTCCAGAGAAGGGCAACCAAGTTGGTGAGGGGCCTGGAGCACAAGTCTTATGAGGAGCAGCTGAGGGAACTTGGGTTGTTTAGTCTGATGTCCTGGTTTCAGCTGGGATATAGTTAACTGTCTTCCTAGTAGCTGGTACAGTGCTATGTTTTGAGTTCAGTATGTGAAGAATGTTGATAACACTGATGTTTTCAGTTGTTGCTCAGTAGTGTTTAGACTATAGTCAAGGATTTTTCAGCTTCTCATGCCCAGCCAGGGCACCTGACCCAAACTGGCCAACAGTGTATTCCATACCATGTGACATCCCGTCTCGTTTAGGAACTGGGAAGTGGGGGGCAGGGATTCGCCGCTTGGGGACTGGCTGGGTGTCGGTCGGCGGGTGGTGAGCAATTGCCCTGCGCATCATTTGTACATTTCAATCTTTTTATTACTACTGTTGTCATTTTATTAGTGTTATCATTATTAGTTTCTTCTTTTCTGTTCTATTAAATCGTTCTTATCTCAACCCAGGAGTTTTACTTCTTTTCCCGATTTTCTCCCCCATTCCACTGGATGGGGGGGAAGTGAGTGAGCGGCTGCGTGGTGCTTAGTTGCTGGCTGGGGTTAAACCACGACATCTGGAGAAAAGGAGGCTGAGGGGAGACCTTATTGCTCTCTACAACTACCTGAAGAGGGGTTGTAGTGAGGTGGGTACTGGTCTCTTCTATCAAATAACTAGTGATAGGATGAGAGGACATGGCCTCAAGTTGCAGTAGGAGAGGTTTAGATTAGATATTAAGAAAAATTTCTATACTGAAAGGGTTGTCAGGCATTGGAACAGACTGCCCAGGGAAGTGATTGAGTCACTATCCTTGGAGGTATTAAAAAAGTGCATAGACAAGGCACTTCAGGACATGGTTTAGTGGGCACGGTTGATGGTTGGACTCAATGATCTTGAAGGTCTTTTCCAACCTAAATGATTCTATGATTCTTCTTTCTTCTCCTCAACTTTCTTCCTGCTCCAAATGCTAACCCTATAAAGGCCAGGTTAAAGCAAAAGGTGCTATCTCAGTTATATGGAAGTTCATAGGTGTGTTCTGATTTGTTTCAGTAGGGCATGGGTTTCATCCACATAATCTAATAGGAATCTTTCCTCATGACACCTTTTCTTTAATGCTATACTGTCTGTTACACAAGTATCTCCCAATTTCCTACAACACAATTGGAAAGAAATACCTGGTTGGAACTTCATAAACAATTAAGTCTGTGGATAATCTAGAACAAAGTTCAGCTCAATCCTTTCTACACTCTGCAGGTGTGCATGAAAGTCCAAGCTTTCACTATCTGGCTGTCTTTTATGACCAAGGGGAAGGCGCAAAATACCCAGCAAAG
The DNA here is from genome assembly GCF_947461875.1 of Haliaeetus albicilla. Classification (NCBI taxonomy): domain Eukaryota; kingdom Metazoa; phylum Chordata; class Aves; order Accipitriformes; family Accipitridae; genus Haliaeetus; species Haliaeetus albicilla. The sequence continues at coordinate 46,007,191 of NC_091516.1, forward strand.
CTTTTCTGAGTGAGACGCTTTGTTGACTGGAAGGATGCTTCTATCTTACAGTCTTACAGACCTACATAACAGCTAGTGATAATAGCAACAGTTCTCTGTCACTCATGACTGGAGACAGCAATACATTCAGAGAATGTGAGTTAATGCTAACGACCAGTGAATATGCTAAGCATAATGGGAGAAAAGCACTGTGCTACTTTGCTTATGCAGTTGTGCTAATGTGCTTCATTAGAGAATGTCTCTGCTATTCCAGTTGAACACACTTCTTCAGACCAGTGACTTTATAAGTAGCACTGAGCTCTGCAGTTTTCCTTTGTGATTAAACACACATTAGGGAATATGCAAGCACCTCTAAACTCATTGTCATGGGTTAACCAAATCAGACTTATGTACAAATCTTTAGAGACTAAAGATTGGAGCACGACTACGTCTCCATTCCCCAACCAACAGTTTAACACAAACAAGTAACAAAAAAGTTAAGCATATTGACAGTGCAAACGAAAAACTTTGTCAGGAAAAGTAGTGTTGGATTTCCATTCTGGAAAGCACACTGGGCCCAATCCCAACAAAACAGTTATAAAAATAAGCAAAAGGAAGCAATTGCATTTTAAGTAAATGGGGCTAGAAATTTAAGTTACGTTTTAGAGGGAGTCAGTTGCTTCTTTGCTCTCATATATATTGTAAATATTACTTATTTCCTTCTCTAAAAAGAGTATTGGCATTAGTTTGGATTAAACAGAAGTGATGAAACAAAGCGATGAACAGGAGGAAGAGAAAAATCATATCAGATTGGAGATGGCACAACAATATTTTATTGGGTTTTGAGAAGGTACTACTTTTGGCTTCACAACTAATCTTCTATTCAGCAAAATAAGACTACCTACCAAACTCTTTCACACACAGAAACATATGCAGAGGTGGGGGGAAAAAAGGCAAAACAGAGAGTGAAAGAATGGAAAAGTGACAGAGAAAACAAAATGTGTAGTGCATAGAAAAAAACAGCATTTCCTAACAGCAAAATGAGAAAGCAGTCACAGAAATCAGGTCTTTTACTTCACTGAGATTTTCAAGTTTTTAAAACACTTACAGCCTAAGCTTATATTTTGATTCATAATCATGCTGTGTCTGTTTTTGAAGGAAAAACTCTTCCTGGAGTGGTAACCACTGCTGGAAACCCCTCCTTTCCTCTCCACTCATCTTCTGGGACTCCCTTCCCATTCAGGGGTGGCACAAGAGACAGCAGCACTGCTCCCTGCTGCTGACACTTTTCATGGACCTAGGGGTTGATCCAGACCAACTGTGATGGTAGGCTAGTTCCCTGGGCAGGAGTTTGGTCTGTGGCATCAGCAGGGTTGATACAAGAGGTCAGCCTCCAGCTGAAGGGTGGAAACACAAGCCCACACTGGGACGTCTCCTATTGCTGGAGCTAAAATGGAAATGAGAAACCAGGAGTGGGTCTGATTTCACCTGGCCCACAGGGACAATTTTAGCAGGCAGAGGGATAAATAAGCAGCCTGCTTTCTACCAGCCATATTTCCTTTCTGAAAGGGCCTTTATTTGTATGTCTCAGAGTAGCAATTCAAGACTCAGAAAGGCTATTGAAGCAGTTCCTTGGTAGGAAACCTTGATAATGGCTTGGGTCAGCAAAGACACTGCAGCCAGGAGATGAATTTGACCCATGTCCTGCACAGTAGTGATGAATCCTCTAATAAATGCAAAATGATAATTTCCCTATTGCATGACTATTAAATATCTATTACATGATGGCAATTACACAGACTATATTTCAGCTACAAGAGAAGTTAAGTAAGTTTGAATTTTAGTTTCAATTCAAATAATACATACCCATGTCATTGAAATAATATATAATACAACATAACCACATGTTCATGTTAATCTTCAACGCATGTGATTTGTCAGACTGCGCCCTGGGGTCCTGACTTTTTCTGGGGATTGGTGAGGCCACGACAAAATGTTCACTGAAAATTACCACATGCAAAGCTATCTCCTGTGGCAAACATGGGCAACTGGAGGTGAAAAGGTATTTGGTTTGTAACAATACAAGAGTGGGACTGATTGGACAAGACTCTTCAAAAATGTCAGCCAATGCTTCTCTGGGAATGCCATGTCAAATTAAGAACAGGGGAAAACCTTTTGTTTGAACAAAAGTAACAATTCAGCTAAAGGCTAGTAAGGGAAAAAGAACAATGTAGTCTTACTGCAAAGTTATAGTAATAGTAATGTCCAGCAGACTGACTGGTAGACATGGCTAAGTGCTTTGAAACACACAGGTAACTTTGGTTTAAATTTAGAAAATATACATTTCAAAAACCTACAGAATTCTTTATTTTTTATGAAAGCATTACTACAACTTAAAATTGATTTAGCATTTTTCCTATGAAAATGGCAACAGAATGTTACTAGAGTGGTGTAAAGTTAATAACTTGCACTAATTCCAGCTTTCACCATTAGATCTAGTCTTTCCTACTGATGTGAATATCTGTTCTTACACTAATGTCCAGTAAACACATTTCTGCAACAGAAAAAATCCTAACTACTCTCTTTTCAAAATAAGGCAAATGCTGTCATGTTCAGAAAATAAAAACCCCCAAATATATGAGGAATAAGAATAAAATGTAGTGTGTCCACTATGTATATTAAGGAATTAGGAACACAATAATGGAAAGACCTACTCAAATTGTTAAATTCTGTCTTTGTCACTTCAGAAAACACTGGAATAATTTATTTGTTCCCCAGAACATCTATTCCACACGTCTGTATTCTTGAGAGACCATTTTCTAACACCTCATATCAACTGTTAAATCTACCCTAAAAAAAGACACAACTATGGGACATTCTGCTCCTTGCTGTGGAATATTACATTCTGTGTCCCTGCAATAGGGGGAAATTTATAAAGATGATCCCAGGATGAGGACTATGCCCTGTACCATGGAGCATTTCATTAATGGCACTGATACTGAAACTGATGTTGAAAAATGTAGTCTGTGAACTTGAAAATATGTTCAGGATGCTCTTTGCTCTTTGGACTGATGAACAGATTAAAACTGCTTTCAGCTTGTGCCCAACTCCCCTTGAAGGCTTAAGTCAATAACGTCTAACATTAGCTCTGGACAGATACAGTAAAACAACATGTTCAGTGCTACATTACTTGTTAGACTAACTTCCATTATATAGAAGAATATCTGACCTCTTTTGGTTTAATCAATACAATCTGAAGTGTCCCTTTTAGACATTATTATATAAAATATCTATTACAGGCCCTTAAATGTGATCAATGCAATGAACCAGAGCAGCTAATCAGATATAAAAGCTATTGGTTTTACCATAATAAATCCCATGGCTGTCATTGAATTAACCAACCAGAAGAGCTAGGCTTCATACAAATAAAAGTAAACTACTTCAGTAAAATAAGGAGGCAGAAGTTACTCCTTAGTATCAAGATTACACAAAACCTTTAGCAGTTAAAAAGTAGTCACTGAAGCATGTGCAAGCATGTGTTGAAGAACGTGATTGAACAGAAAGAATTTGCTGCATCACAACTTAATGTAGAGCTCAAAAGTAAGAGATTGCCTTAAAAAGTCCATTAAATATGAACATACTTAAATAATACATAGGAGTCCACATGCTGCTATGCCAAAGGACCAGCACCTTTAAAGAACAACTGTTGCTCATTTTTTACATCCTATTAAGCTCTAGCTTCACCGCAAACAATGCCAACCAAAATGCCAATTAGCAGCAGTGAGATGTGATTGGAGTTCTGCCAAGCCCACCAACTGGTTTCACATGGACATGGAATAGACCAAGAAAAAACTCTTTTCGCTCACTGCTACACTTGGTCAGATGATACCTGTGTGAAAGGCTACAGATCCCACTACTAATTTTACAAGCAATAACTTCCCAACAGATTTCCTGTGGTTTTCAAGTAAGGAGATTAATGGATGTTTTTCCTCCAGAAAGATTTCCTGTCTTTAGCTTGCTTTTGTCCAAGATTTCCTGATACGACAGCCTTCTGCATCACTTTCTTTTTTCTACTATGTATTTCAGAAAGGAGTACAGAGAAATATGACAAAAGACTTTTGTCATGATTGGCTAGTATTTGCCAAAAAAATTTAGGGATGTGTCCTCTCTATTGTATAACTTGTTTTATTTTCTTTCTCTGGGTTTCATGTACTTTAAAATGTATCAATGGAGGCATCCAGCAGGTACGTGTCTACTATTATTACTGCTGTTATAAATCAAATGAAGAAAAAAAGGAATTATGACAATCCCAAAACATATCAACCTGCCAGTTCACTAAACTGTAAGAATACATTGAAAAAAAAAAGAAAGACAAAAGAAAAAAGCAAAGGAAAAAAGGTTGTATAAGTGCATTTAAAAAAATTCTTTTAAAAGGAAATGAAATACTTGTCACTTTCTTGATTAAAGCCTTTAAGCAAAAAATGAACTGTCTTACTGTTACTTATCTACTATTATGCTAGAAATCACGGTATATTGCCAGTGGCTTTACTAAGTTACCATCAGCCATGTCATTGACAGTAATTTGTTCAGTCTGAATTTAAGCTACTCAACTTCAAGTCACCAATGTTATAGAAATGAAGTGTGTTTACACATTGGCACACTTCCCAGATATTTTGTGCCCAGAACTTGCTTTGCATATTACAAACAAGTTTATAGAAATTGAAAACAAAACCAGAAAGACAGATTTCCTCTTCCTCTTTCACCTCTGTTTCAGAGGATTATCACTGTACCAAAATAGTAACAATGGCTTAGCAATCTCATGAGTTAAAAGCAGGAGATCTCAGGCAAATTTTGTGCTCTACAACAGCCTTTCTGCATTACCCATGTCGATGAGGATCCTACTGTTTTCTAAAGAGATTCAGTAGGAAAAGGACAGATGTTCACTACTAACAACATCAGAGAGCTGAGATACCCAAATGCATGAGCCTAATCTTCCTCTGCCCATATCCTCTCAAAGCTGTCCTTCTCGCTCCTCAGAATTCATTCAGTTCACCTTCTAATTCACTCCACAGACAGCCAGTGTCATCTCTATGGATCAGCTGTGAAACTTCCCTGGCGACTCAGAGAAACCCATGAACTACAGCAAATCAATTTATCTATGAAAACCCACAACAAACCCCTTGGAGACAGCAGAAATCCCAACTGCCATCAGTGCTCTACAGGTCAAGCCCTGTGTTTTGTTTCCAGTGCCAGCTTACAGCAATCCCCTACAGCCAGCCACGCTACACCATCTCCCCAGCACAGAGTCTCCACAGCATGGCTCACAGTACACTTGTGAGGTTTCATGCAGCCCATGCAGCTGGTGCAGGTGTTGTGTACCTCACTGTTTAGAAAGGAGAACACACTGCAGCATTGAGGAAGGGGTTGCAGCATTGAGGAAGGGGTTCCTTCCTTGATCCTGTCTTTATCAGCCCTCAGGGTTTATTTCAGTTATTTTAAAATGACTGCTAGCTCTGCAACAGAAGATAAAAAGAAACACAGATTATTTTCTGAAAGCTTCTTGTCACTGAGACCTATGTTCTGTAGTCCATCTTTTCTCTCTTGCATCTTCTTCTACACTGTTCCTTACTGACTAAAGGTGAGAAAGGCCTCATCTTGAAAGTTCATGCCAAACATGAATCTTTCAAACAATCTGCAAAGCCCACAGATAGATTTTACATTGTAGGAGCAGTCTGGAACAAACAGGAGGATACTGCCCTCTTAGTCCTTCTGTATGTTACGTTTCATCTGAAGCTGAAGATTTTGATATAAGCATAAGCTGTGCCACCTGTTGGTTTCAGTATGACTGATACACCCACTACTTCCTCTCTGCCAACACTTCCGGTGAGTGTGCCAACATTTATACTGAAATGGAAAAAGTAAAAATAAAAAACCCCTCACGAGCCTCCAAAATGTTCTGAAACCAGCAGTTGCACTTCTTCTCAGTAGGGTCTTATCTCAGATCCTTTTACAGATCTTCCGTGCTTGCAAGATGTAGAAGAAAATGATTACTCATTCTGGTTGGAAATTCCCCTGTATCCCACTGCTAGCCAATAAAGTACAACTAAGTTTAAAATGAAGAAGCACGTTCTAGCAATAAGTTTCTCCAAGTCAATTTTCTTTAACTACTTCACTAGATATATGCTTCAAAAAATGAAAATGATGACTCTGGTTCCCATTAAATACAGAGCAGGAAAATGTAAATAAGCTATCTCCACAGTGCTCGTGAGGTATATCAACTATTATTTCAATACAGAAATATTGTTTAAAAAAACCCCATAGGAATAAAAGTAATGGTTTTTTTACATTTTAGAAGTAGTGGTTATTTTCTTAATTCTTCCTGTGGCCCATTAATTCACTTGTTGAAGACTGAAGGACAAATTTCAAAAAAGGACTTTAGTACAGCAACCTTATCGTCTTAAACTCATCATGTGGATCCACACACAACATTAATCTCCCATACATCTGTAGACATGTCCTTATGTCTACACATAAGCATAAGGACAGCAGGACACCTAAGAACAGGATTCACAGGAGCAACATCTGCTGAAAGAGATGCGTAAGACAATGCACAGAGGAGCAGACTTCAGTCTAGCCTCGGAAGGAAATAAGGACTGGTGAGAGATTTAAATCTCATCCCAGCCAAAACACAGGCACACAGCATCTAACTCAACCATGGTGTGCCTTCTAATACCAAAGAAGCAGAATTCAGACCCGTTGCCTGATGAACCAGTTAATTTCTTTCAAAACATGTTCTATGCTTAAAATGTCACCAGGCATGACAGCGCTGACCTAACCACTTGGCTCCTTTATCTCCCAAGTGTTTAGAATACAGCAATGCTCACCCTTTTTCTCACTTTCTACCTCAGTCTCTTAATTTGTTGATGCAAACTGGAACAGGCTAGTAGGCTTCCCTTAGTCTCTGAAAACCCTGTAGTTGGCTGATGTAGCAAATACTCACACAAATTCCTTCCCTCACATGGTGGATTAACCCTGGCCAGCAGCCAAGCACCACACAGCTGCTCTCTCCCTTTCTGCTCCCTCCTCGGTGGCATGGGGGAGAGAATAGGAAGAGCAAAAGCAAGGAAACTCACGGATCAAGGTAAAGACAGCTTACTAGGTGAATGAAAGATAGGGTGGAAAAGGCAATCCCTCACCATCACCCACAAGCAGACTGAGCCCCACCTCATCTCAGCAACGGGCACTTTGGAAGACACCCCTCTCCCTCCCCACCCTGCACTTCTGCTACCACAGTTTTATTGCTTGCTGAGCATGACGCTATATGGTATGGCATTTCCCTTTGGTCAGTTCAGGTCAGCTGTCCTGGCTGTGTCCCTTCCCAGCTTTTTGCCCAGTACCAGCCTTCTCACTGGTGGTGGGAGAGTGAGACATGGAGAAGGCTTTGAGGCTGTGCAAGCGCTGTTCAACAACAGCCAGAACGGTGTTACTAACACCGTTTTACCCCCAAATCCAAAACATAGCACCTGTATTTTGGCACAGGGGTGCCATGAAGAAAGTTACCTCCATCCCAGCCAGACCCAGTATACCTCAGAAAGAGGGATGAACAGGAGGTTTTCTCCTACACAACAGAGAAACATTCTAAACCCTGGACTCCTTTTGTAAAAGGAAGAGACAGACTGCTTCCCCACAAGCTGTGCTTGGGAGGAAGGTAGACATTAGCCTTGGCATTTGGTAACTTCAGACATAAAATGCCCAAATGCTACTCAGTGCTTCTGACTTGAAGCACTTATGTCTTTCTCCATAAACAAACAAGAACCCAAGGACTTCAAACAAATCCATTAAAGCACTCCTGAAGAAACTCACACATACTAGAAAGCGAGGGTACAGAAGATACTAAGCCAAACTGCTTCCTCCTATACTGACACCAGTTTCAGGATTGTCCCAGTGAACTATTTCACTGAAGGACTGGACTGTTTATTCATTTTCACAAACAACCCAATTACTGGGAGTATAAGGTAACTGACAGCATCATCTTCTGTCCATCATGGTCATCCATGCAGAAGGAAATGCCATACTCTATTCTTGATCTAGCTCTGCTAATGCCAATCTGGCAGCTAGAAGTGTAACACAGAAGAATTACAAAAGAATAACTACAGGCATATGTATCCATTTCTACCTTCTTTCAGTTTGGTTTGGACTTTTTGTGTGTCCGTGTCCCGTTCCACGCACCACCCCCCCCTCCAAAATGTAACAAAGATGAAAAGAGAAAAAAAGCTTAGCCTTTAAAATTTTCTCTTTATAACTATTTTTGGTTTTTTTTTTCCCAGATGAAGGGATCAACTTAAAAAAAGGTTAATAAATATATTTAGAACTAGTAGAATTTGTCAAATGATAACAAGGTATCATAACAACTCTCCACTTTTACAGAAAATTTCAGATCCAAAGGCATTTTTAGCCAGATGGTACTGGGCAAAAAGCTGGGAAGGGACACAGCCAGGACAGCTGACCTGAACTGACCAAAGGGAAATGCCATACCATATAGTGTATAAAGCTATAACTTTGTTTATTTCCACATTTCCTCAGTAATTAACTAAGCACTTGAAGAAATCTGTTACTGGCTGGATGCTCAATACAATTGCTCCTCATCACAAAAGTTCAGTAAGATCAAAGCTAAATGCAAACATCTTTGAAAATTCTTGGAAGGCATTACAATCAAAACAAAAAATAGCAGAATTGTCATTATTATAAGTTTTACCTTAGAAACAGCACTTTAAAAGGAAGGAAACCTGACAGAACTTCCTCATGTGCACATGTATCATACAGAATCAACAGATAGCTCACCTCGTGTCAAAAAAAAGACAGAAGCTGCTCTCCATCCTATTAATAATATCTATCCAACATGACTCGCTATGGACTCCAGTTCTCTCTGTAGTTTGATCCTCAAAGACAGACTATAAAAGCTGTTTCTGGTTTGCTTCTCAGCTGCACAGCTACAATTTCTGTTACAGGAGTACGATATGGTCAAATGAGAATTAATTTTGCACGTTTTTATAGTTTTCAGAAACACAGAAATTAACAGATTTTATGAAACCAAAGATAAGATAAAAAAATTGAAAAAATTATAATAATAATACAGTAGCAAAATATTTTTCAAAATAAATATAAATCTGAAAATACGCTGTATGAATAAATTATATGTTATTTATTCCCTGCTTAGCTGCCAACAGCCATTAGCATTATGTACAGTGCTGTTGCTCACGGTAGACAAAAGAAGCAGCAAAACTTGAAAATAGGTAATTTCATTACTATTTTTCTTATAACTGATACTGTTGCTCTCCTCTAGTTGAAACCTGAAATTCAACCTTAGAAGAGTAAGTTTTACAAGTCTTAAGTATATACATTGCTGATAATCAGGAACAAAGCAGCTGCCAAAGCAAAAGGGACAAAAAAACCCAACAACCCCACAAACCGAAAACTCACAGAATTTTATTATCAAAAGGTAAATAAAAATAATGGTTGTCGCCCCACAGTCATTGTCCTGGGTTCAGCTGGGATAGATTTAATTTTTACAGGAACCTGGGAGGTGGGGGGCATAGCCGGGGCAGCTGACCTGAACTAGCCCAGCAGCTATTCCATACCATGTGACATCATGCTCAGTATATAAATGGGGAGCGGGCCGGGGGGTGGGCTCTTCTTTTCGGTGGGGGAAGTGGCGGAGCGTCGGGTCCCGGGTGGTGAGCAGTTGCACTGTGCATCACTCTTTTTGTATACTTTTTCATTAGTACCGTTGTTGTTGTTGCAATTTCTTTGTGTTGTTCCAGTAAACTGCCTTTATCTCAACCCTCGAGGTTCCAGGTTTGGGGTTTTTTTTCTCTCCTCCGTCTTCCCCCTATCCCACCGGAGGGGGGCGGGAGGAGTGAGCGAGCAGCCGTGTGGTCCTTTGTTACCAGCTGGGCTGAAACCACGACAGTCCTTTTTGGCGCCCAATGTGGGGCACGAGGGTTGAGATAACGACAGATCTGGCCAGAGCGTGTTGAAACAAATTTGTCATACGCATTCCTTATACTAGATAAATAGATGTTAGTCACAATGTTGGTTCATTTGTTTACATGGTGGCGTTTTGTAAGCTCTTATATGCTCTACGTATTGCCTGTAGTTGCGTATCTCATCTCTGGGAGAGTGATTGGGATTATCATTTTGCTGTACTGGGCAATGTCGACTTGTGAAATGATTACATCACTGGTCATGAGGTTAAGCTGGTATCTGTATGAGGCAGTGATATCATTTCCATACTTTGGGCACCTTCTGTCGGATTTTATTGGTAATTACACCCAACCCATGGGGAAGTTACGGGGGGATACTTCCCCCCATCCATTCGCCTCCCTTTTCTCCTTCTGACTAATTACAACAGCTTTCAAGAATTTTGAATATCCTTGGGATGCGCAAGCCAGTGTGCTGTTAGTGCTATGCCTCCTGAATATGTTTCAGGTCTTGTTTAGGGCTACAAAAAGGCTCTTTAAGAGTACCACCCAGAGATCTGCCCCAAAGCTGGATATTCATGGGTGGCACGGCATGTGGGAGGATGTGGGCAGGTATCTAGAGAACTTCTCACCTCCAGTGGCTTGGAAGTTCACTCCCGAACAACTACAGAACCCTCATGAAGTGGTAGAATATTTGAAAGAAAAATGCTGTGGTTATTCCAGAGACATACAACTTGCTGCACTGTGCTGGGCCCTGGCCAGTATCTACCAAACACTGCTTGATATTATGCAGCACCCTCAGGGGGAAAAGGGGGAAAAGATGGAAAACAGGACAACATGCACCATGGCTACCCCAACCCCGACAACAGGCACCGTGGCTACCCCTACCCTGGTGACAGATGCTGCAGCTAAACCAGAGAACCAACCTGTGCCAGTATCAGTCGCCCCTGTACAGAAAAAGAAACACACAAAGAAATCAGTTCGCTTAGTGAGAGATGAAAATGAACCAGTGTCATCACGAGAATAGGAGGAGGAGGCAGAACCTGAAATAATTACCCGATCTCTATCCCTGAGTGAGTTGCGTGACATGCAGAAAGATTTTAGCCACCACCCAGGTGAGCACATTGTTACCTGGCTGCTCCGATGCTGGGATAATGGGGCTAGTAGTGTGGAATTAGAGGGTAAGGAGGCCAAGCAGTTGGGATCTCTGTCTAGGGAAGGGGGCATTGACAAGGCGATTGGGAGAAAAACACAAGTCCTCAGCCTCTGGAGGTGACTTCTGTTAGGTGTAAAGGAGAGATACCCCTTCAGGCATAAAGTTACATGTCACCACGGCAAGTGGACCACCATGGAGAGAGGTATCCAGTACCTGAGGGAATTAGCCGTGCTAGAGGTGATTTATAACGATCCAGAAAATGCGCAGTCACCCACAGATCCAGATGAAGTCCAATGCACACAACCAATGTGGTGGAAGTTTCTACGAAGTGCACCACCAACCTATGCCAACTCACTGGCAGTAATGTCCTGGAAAGAAGGCTATGGACAAATGGTGGACGAATTGGCTGTCCAACTCCGGCAATATGAAGGAAGTCTCTCTTCCTCCCTACAGGCCTGTGTCTCAGCTGTAGAGGAATTGTCCTGAGAGTTCCAGCAATTCAAAGTGGATATGTCCTCCTCCTCACCTGTACAGGCCCGCATCGCAGTTATTGGGAGTAAGCGTTCCTCTGCCCAAGAGAGAGGAGAGAGAAAGTACACACGACGGGCTAACCTGTGGTTTTACCTGCGTGACCATGGAGAGGACATGAGGAAGTGGGATGGAAAACCTACCCCAGTCATGGATGCACGGGTATGGGAGTTGCGAGAAAAAGCAATCAGAAAAGAGGATTTTTCTTGGAAAACTGCTGCTCCAGTTTCCCGTGAGCAGTCCCCTGGACGCAGTAGATGGGCCGATCACATTTCTGATCCTCTTGAAGGGACTTCTGATTCATGTGTGCAAAAAGTGAGTAACAGATATTCTAACCAGGATTAGAGGGGCCCTGCCTCCAGCCAGGTGGAGGAGGGGGACAACCGAGTCTACTGGACAGTGTGGATTCGATGGCCTGGCACATCAGACCCACAGGAATATAAGGCTCTAGTAGACACTGGTGCACAATATACCCTAATGCCATCAAGTTATAAAGGGGCAGAACCCATCTGTATCTCTGGTGTGACAGGGGGATCCCAAGAGCTAACCGTATTGGAAGCTGAAATGAGTCTAACCGGGAATGAGTGGCGTAAACACCCCATTGCAACTGGCCCAGAGGCCCCGTGCATTCTTGGTATAGATTATCTCAGGAGGGGGTATTTCAAGGACCCAAAAGGGTACCGTTGGGCCTTTGGTATAGCTGCATTGGAGACGGAGCAGATTGAACAGCTGTCTACCCTGCCTGGTCTCTCCCAAGACCCTTCGGTTGTAGGGTTGCTGAAGGTTGAAGAACAACAGGTGCCAGTTGCTACCACGATGGTGCACCGGCGGCAATATCGCACCAACCGAGACTCCCTGATCCCCATCCATAAGCTGATTTGCCAACTGGAGAGCCAAGGAGTGATCAGCAAGACTCACTCACCCTTTAATAGTCCCATATGGCCCGTGCGGAAATCTAATGGGGATTGGAGACTAACAGTAGATTATTGTGGGCTGAATGAAGTCACGCCACCGCTGAGCACTGCTGTGCCAGATATGTTAGAGCTTCAGTATGAACTGGATTCAAAGGTAGCTAAGTGGTATGCCACAACTGACATTGCTAATGCATTTTTCTCCATTCCTTTGGCAGCGGAGTGCAGGCCACAGTTTGCTTTCACTTGGAGGGGCGTCCAGTACACCTGGAATTGACTGCCCCAGGGGTGGAAACACAGCCCCACTATTTGCCATGGACTGATCCAGGCTGCACTGGAAAAAGGTGGAGCTCTAGAGCACCTGCAATACATCGATGACATCATCGTATGGGGCAACACAGCAGAAGAACTTTTTGAGAAAGGGAAGAAAATAATCCAAATCCTTTTGAAGGCTGGTTTTGCCATAAAAGAAAGTAAGGTCAAGGGACCTGCACAGGAGATCCAGTTCTTAGGAGTAAAATGGCAAGACGGGCGTCATCAGATCCCTGACGTGATCAACAAAATAGCAGCTATGTCCTCACTGACTAATAAAAAGGAAACACAGGCTTTCTTAGGTGTTGTGGGCTTTTGGAGAATGCATATTCCAAATTACAGTCAAATTGTAAGTCCTCTCTACCAAGTTACCCAGAAGAAGAACGATTTTAAATGGGGGCCTGAGCAATGACAAGCCTTTGAACAAATTAAGCGGGAGATTGTTCATGCAGTAGCTCTTGGGCCAGTCCGGACAGGACAAGATGTTAAAAATGTGCTCTACACTGCAGCTGGGGAAAATGGCCCTACCTGGAGCCTTTGGCAGAAAGCACCTGGGGAGACCCGAGGCCGACCCCTGGGGTTTTGGAGTCGGGGATATCGAGGATCTGAGGCTCGCTATACTCCAACTGAAAAAGATATTGGCAGCGTATGGAGTTTGATCTGCCTCAGAAGTGGTTGGTACTGAAACACAGCTCCTCTTAGCACCCCACTGCCAGTGCTGGGCTGGATGTTCAAAGGGAAAGTTTCCTCGACACATCACACGACTGATGCCACGTGGAGTAAGTGGATTGCACTGATCACACAACGGGCTCGCACAGGAAACCCCAGTCGCCCAGGAATTTTAGAAGTGATCACAGACTGTCCAGAAGGCAAAGATTTTGGGATCTCACCAGAGGAGGAGGTGACACAGGCTGAAGAGGCCCCGCTGTATAATAAACTGCCAGAAAATGAGAGGCAATATGCCCTGTTCACTGATGGATCCTGTCGCATTGTGGGAAAACATCAGATGTGGAAGGCTTCTGTATGGAGTCCTACACGACTAGTCGCAGAAAATGCTGAAGGAGAAGGTGAATTGAGTCAGTTTGCAGAGGTGAAAGCCATCCAGCTAGCATTAGACATTGCTGAAAGAGAAAAGTGGCCAGTGCTCTATCTCTATACTGACTCATGGATGGTGGCAAACGCCCTGTGGGGTGGTTACAGCAATGGAAGCAGAGCAACTGGCAGTGCAAAGGTAAACCCATCTGGGCTGCCACACTGTGGCAAGATATCGCTGTTCGGATAGAGAAGCTAGTGGTAAAAGTACGTCACCTAGATGCTCATGTACCCAAGAGTCGGGCCACTGAAGAACATCAAAACAACCAGCAGGCAGATCAGGCCGCCAAGATTGAAGTGTCTCAGGTGGACCTGGACTGGCAACATAAGGGTGAGCTATTTATGGCTCGGTGGGCTCATGATACCTCAGGCCATCAGGGAAGAGATGCAACATATAGATGGGCTCGAGATCGAGGGGTGGACTTGACCATGGACACTATCGCACAGGTCATCCACGAATGTGAAACATGTGCCGCAATTAAGCAAGCCAAGCGGCAAAAACCCCTGTCGCATGGGGGGCGATGGCTGAAATATAAACAGTGGGAGGCCTGGCAGATTGACTATATCACACTCCCACGAACACGCCAAGGCAAGTGCCATGTGCTTACAATGGTGGAAGCAACCACTGGATGGCTGGAAACATACCCTGTGTCCCATGCCACTGCCCAGAACACTATCCTGGGCCTTGAAGAGAAAATTTTATGGCAACACAGCACCCCAGAAAGAATCGAGTCGGACAACAGGACTCACTTCCGAAACAACCTCGTAGACACCTGGCCCAAAGAACATGGCATTGAGTGGGATATCACATCCCTTATCACGCACCGGCCTCCGGAAAAATCGAACAATACAACGGACTGCTGAAAACTACATTGAGAGCGATGGGGGGTGGGACTTTCAAACACTGGGATACACATTTAGCAAAAGCCACCTGGTTAGTTAATACTAGAGGATCCGCCAATCAGGCTGGCCCCGCCCAACCAAGACTTCCACATACTGTAGAAGGGGATAAAGTCCCTGTAGTGCGCATGAGGAGTATGTTAGGAAAGACAGTCTGGGTTAGTCCTCCCTCAAGCAGAGGCAAACCCATTCAAGGGGTTGTTTTTGCTCAGGGACCTGGGTACACCTGGTGGGTGATGCAGAAGGATGGGGAAGTTCGATGTGTACCTCAGGGAGATTTGATTTTGGGAGAGAATAGCCAGTGAATTGGGCTGTATGATATTTAACTGCTAAATAACCTGCCAATGCATGTCATTGTATCTATAGTGTCTATATGCCATATCAAGGGTATTACTGTAAGAATTACCCAAATGACTGCAGGATGGACTTTGAAACTGAACCAAGTACAACAGCGATAGAACTTGAACTGGTACCCAGCAATTTCCTCAAGATCAGCATCTTCGACCTGCAGACCAAGGACCTGAGTTGCACCAAATGTACTAGCCACAAGTTCCAGAGGCAGCATACAACAACCCAACATCTCACACCATCTCTCTTATCCTGAAGAACTGTTACAACAGATGGAGCCCCAAAGTCATGGACTAAATAAAATCAATGGACACATTAAAGGGATGGCCCATAGGCTAAAGGAATACCATTTGTGTGTGTGTGTGTGCGGGGGGGGGGGGGTGGGTGGGTGGGGTATCCATCTACTTATATATAAGACAAGGAAAGTGGTAGTGGTTGACTGGAAAATGTAAGATCTGGGCATGATGTAGATGGTATAGAATAAGGGGTGGATAATGTCCTGGGTTCAGCTGGGATAGAGTTAATTTTTACAGGAACCTGGGAGGTGGGGGGCATAGCTGGGGCAGCTGACCTGAACTAGCCAAGGAGCTATTCCATACCATGTGACATCATGCTCAGTACATAAATGGGGAGCGGGACGGGGGGGTGGTCTCGAGTTTCGGTGGGGGAAGTGGCGGACCGTCGGGTTCCGGGTGGTGAGCAGTTGCACTGTGCATCACTCTTTTTGTATACTCTTTCATTAGTACCGTTGTTGTTGTTGTAATTTCTTTGTGTAAAGCCAGTAAACTGCCTTTATCTCAACCCTCGAGGTTCCAGTTTTATTTTCTTTTCTCTTCTCTGTCTCCCCCCTGTCCCACCGGAGGGGGGCGGGAGGAGTGAGCAAGCGGCTGCGTGGTCCTTTGTTACCGGCTGGGCTGAAACCACGACAGTCATGACCAGGCTTTTCATAGCCTACTTCGTGGGATGGACCAGACAATGAAAAATACAAAAAGCAGACAAGTTTAATACACATTCAGTTTCTTCCTGGTGTCCTCCTCTACTTCAAGTGCGTTTGCCCCCATGGAAAAAGCTCTCATTTCTCTCACAAAGCGACATATCTCTTGACAGACCTTGCTAAATCTTCCCAAAACACAATAAAATAGGAGATCTTCTGCAAAGGAAATAAAAGTGCGTCCTGAGAAACTTTGAACCAGATAAGGAGGCACCCTTATGAGGTGCATGGGCCGTGAAGCCCTGGTAATTAACTGCTAGACTGAAAGATCAACCCTGGAGTGTCTTCACTTCAGGAATGGGAGCATCACCTCCTGCTCTCCTGTTAGTACAGGATCCCTGGATCCAAAGAATGACTTCACACAACAGATTAAGTTCTGAAAATCCAAACTAACTGGCATCCCATCTGTTTGTATAACTTACCAACTCTACTGATAAGTTACACCAAGGGCACAAGGGTACTGTAATATAGAACTCCTATTTTAACATCCACATATATGAAAAACGGGATTGTACTCCACTGAAAAGTAGGGAAATGTGTGAATCTTTCTGCTAATATTTTGAATATTTGAATGACATGATGCAAAAGACACAGTCATTTTATATTAAGTATAGCATTGTATTTTTAGCCTAATGGCCTTTTTTTTTAATCTTTTGTTTTCTGCTGCGGTTATTTATTCATCTGTGTACTCCAAAATGTCTTCTCTTAAGAAATATATTTTAGCAGTAAAGAAAAAAGTGAAGTCTGTTAACGGTAAGAAAAGAAACAGAAGTGTTTACAATATGGAGTGCTCCCAGCAATTGTTTCTTCATTAGCACAGAGCTGCTGGAGAACTATTTGATTTCTGCATATTTGAGTTTCTCCAAGTATTTTTCCTGTAATTCCCACAGCAAAGGACTCCGAAGCCATGGTGAAGTTGTGTAAAAGGTCACTACATTCAAACAACAGCTGTTTGCTTTCACTGATAATGGAGAAAAGACTTTGCACTGAAAAGTGACCATAAACAGGCACAGCATACTCGTCACACAGACAAAACAGACAAAACACAGTGGGAATTCTGCCATGCTTAATGCAGGATCAACTCTAATACCACTCTTTTGCAGGCAGTATCAAGGAGGAAATAAGCTGAGCAGAGGCAAATCCCACAGGATGGATGTCCATGCAATTGTTCTATACCCAGAAGAGGGGAAGGAATCCTATGTGAAGCAATTTCAGCAATACTGCAGCCGAGTGACTAAGAGTTCATGGGATGGCTCCAATAGGAAGAAAAGCCAAGAAAACATTCTTACACATGAAGATGAGTGTGAGAACTTTGTTTTGTGGAGTTGGGAGAGGAAACATGAGAGGAAACTTCTCAGAAAACTACTGCATTGTAAAAGACTGTATTGCTTGCTGGGGTGGGGGGTAGCGGTGTTCTGCCTCTTCAGCAAATGCCTTCAGATAATCGCCAGCAGAAGCAGAAGAGCAGTGGCAAGGCTGTGGGAGTTAACTCTGGCCTCCACCTAATGTACCAACAAGATGCTTAAGTGTCAGGAGCCCTCTCTACTCCCTCCAGGGAACTGCAAGGCAGGATACATAGCAGAAAGCATCTGCTGATTCTACTTTCCGGTTTGGTTGTCTGCTACCATTGGTAGTAAACAACAAGATCTGGACTCTAGTCCCAGCAGGGTCAGTTCCTGTTTGCCTGTTTAATGCACCTTCCATTAGAGCTCTGGTACTGAGACCAGACTCTATACAGACACTATCCACACCTCAGAGTATCATCTGACTTTGAAAACATTATTAAAAATAATCTTAATTAAAGAGTTCAACATCAAATCTCAGGCCTATTAATAAATCAAAGTTTCTGAAATTTGCTGTTAAATTCAATTTAAAAAAAAAAAAAGCAAGCTGTGTGGTTTGCTCATTATAATTAACCTTCCTGGCAGTAGCATTAGAGAGCAAATAAATCCTTTTAATCAGCTAAGCTCTTCATTTATAGATTCTAGTTCCATCTTGAACTCTGTTACATATTGACTACCTCAATTATGTTGTCAATAATACATGCACAATTACATAAAAAGTTCCATAAAACAGCTTTTAGAAACACTTTGTGAAAAAATCATGCAACTGCCTCCAAATCTCTTTCCCAATCCAATATTCTTACTTGAAACACAAACTTGGTGATCAAGAAATACAAAAGCAAAATAGAGAAAATAAATTATCACATGAAACCACTTGATCTAAAACTACTGAAGTAAAAAATATGAATCCTATGTCCATTTAAGATATGCTACTGATTACAAAAAAGTAGTTATGTTGGAGTTAGTATTTACATAATCTGTTTTTAAATCTTTGAATCCCTCTGAGATTTTCCAGGAGTGGCCATCACTCACAGAAGTTTAATAAGGCATGAAATCTGTAAAAAAGAGATTTCTTTTTCCAACACCACATTACCTTTTTTATGACCCAAAAAGTGCACAAATGGACAGGAAAAAATAGTTTTTCAAAATGATTTCAGAATGCAGTCATTATTCTATTATCTGATCAAGAGCAACTACCAAATACTATGTGCTGCTCAAAAAGTTTCTTTCATTAAAAGAGAAGGAAAAATAGGAGAGAGAATTTCAGTGCCATGTTATTGCAGCAAAACTGCTCTGTTATTATGTAGGAATACAGAATTTGGCCTCACTACATTGGAACTGAAGTCTAAGAAAGTTAATGTTCTGTCTTTAGAAACTGCCTATGCCTAAAGACTGATGAAGGAAAACAACGAATTTGCCTGACCAATTTGGCAGTGTGATACACACAAAGAGAAATAGAGACAGTACCTTCCAAGCCTTGTGGCTGCCAGCCTGCACCCTTCAGCATTAAACATCTCTATTAGTACTTAATATGTCAGGTTGGAATTATGAACTTAACTTTATTGATGATTAGTTACTTGAAGATTTAGCCCACAATATACTACATTTCCATATTTTTAATAAAATAGTAGGTGCATTAAATCAAAGAACTCTTGATATGAATTGAAATTTACACTGGGAATTTGTTCTTCCAAAAAAAAAAAAAAGAAAACCTTATAATTACAGCTTTTTGGAACAGACATCTTCTCTTTTCAGGCAGTTTTCAGGCCTGTAGCAGTGTTTTGTATTTTTAGATTATGAAGACATGTAGTTGTAATACAATACATTGATGTTTCAAATAAAAGCCTCATTTCAACCAGCTGAGCAATATGGGTATGGTATAGCCGTGTGGTATACTACATCCACAGACTTATCTGTGGTATAGGAAGATCAGCATGGGTGCATAAGTCTTCTGAAATAGCTTGATGGGATCTTTTAGCTTGTTAAACATAAAATTGCACCTTTTATTCGTCTCCATAAGAATATGCTTTCAAGTTGAGGACAGTTCTTCAGTAGACTCTCCTGGTATTATGTCTTTGGCATGGTCTAACAAAAATCTCATTGTCTTTACAAATTTGGGAGGGTTTCAAAATATAAAAAGTAACATAAGACCCATACTGACTTTCTTGACTGATTCTCTTATCATTAAAGTCTAATTTAAAACAGCTCTACCTACCTTCATATAAATTATTATTTAATGCAAAATATGCATACTCAAAGAGTGAAGCCAGAGTGCTTTGGAATTATCAAGGAAAGAAACCAGAAACAGAAGAAGTTAATACTTAGTTGCATGGAGGTTAAGAGGGGTTTGGGGATGTTACAAATATTAACACAGGACAATGATTGCAAATGCTACATTCCCATGTGTCTGCTCTAAACTTTTGTAGCCTTTAATGAAAATCACTGAGCTACATTTAAGCACAAAGACACAACCATCTGAGAATGCTTACAATCTACAAAACAACAATTGCACATGCAGGTAGTTTCCTTGTGTAAAGTAAGACAGTCTACAAAAAACACTTCTTCCAGTTCAGCTTTCCTTATCATGCTTTCATCAGTAAATCAAACTCCACCTACCTCTTATGGCTTAAGAGGTTGAAAGACGTAGCATAAGCCTTGCATTCTCACAGTCTTACATATATGCTTAGGCACCCTATGAAGGAGATTAGGTGCTCTGCACAGGTCTTACTGTATATTTTAAAATGCAGGTTTTGTGGGTAGATTTCCTGGTTTTGCTTCTTATTCAACTAACAGGAATCTTCACATTCTATTTATTTTACCCTTTCTGTTTTGCAACACCACAGGCTTCCACTAGGTCATCACTGTTAACATGGTCACAAACTTGCAAGCAGAGAGCTTGCAAAAGCATCAAACATACAAACAAATATATCAAATCTATCAAAACAAACACAAAAAATTAGTTCAGATTCATAAAACAACGAGTGTTTTATAGGAGCTCCTTTTTGGTGGTGTCTCTTCAGAGGCTCATAAATCATCAGTTTACACTGAATTTGAAATAAACATGAGCACAACAGATAGAACACAGTATTATGAAGATTCTCCTTAAAGCCAAGTATGTAAGTTGCACACACTGTTTTAAATGGCTGCAGACTTAGCTGTCCATTAGTTTCAAACTGCAGTCACCACTTGTGACTTGCTTAAACTTTCCCAAGTCTTACTGCTCAAAATGGACTGATTTGATAATCAGGTCATGCAGCTTTAAATTTTACTTTATTTTTCAAGTTACTTTACTTATTTTTAGAAAATACTTATTTTTAGCTCAGGCACATTTTTATTTAAGAACAGTTTTTGCTTAATTTCTCATACTACCATGGCATTCCATTTTGACATACAAACCTAACAGATCTTAGAGAGATGTAATTCAAGCTGTAACAAGACAATACTCTTTCCCTAAATTTAACTTTGCTGTAATAAAAACCTCATTATTATGGGCTGGTGCTTTAAGACTGCCGTCTAGGAAATCTAAAGAATATTTGTTCCAAATGTATTAGTGCTAACTGTATTACTTCCAAACTTGACTCACAAAGACATATTCACCTCATGCACCTCACTTCATGAAGTCAAGAGTTAGACCAAAGATAAATTTGACTTCTTGTTTTGTTCCTACTTGAATTACAAAAAAGAACAGTAAAGAATAAAATTTGATATTCGGTTACTTCCCACAAGAAGTGGAGGACCTAAGGTTTAGAGCACAGATTCAAACCTGACAAATTTGTGCAGTCATATCAGATGACACTGCTAAGTATAATCTGATATCCAGTAGTCTAAATTTTCAACACCAATTCTGACAGTAGAGCTTTTGTTGCCTTTCTTTCAGAGAGACATCAGTGCTAATTCTTTTTTTAAGACAAAGCCCCCTAAAGGATGTTAAAGTTGGCCAACTGAAAGACTGCATATTCTGAATTACCATTCACATTTGAGAATTTTGCCCACATTTAACAGATGAAAATGAGAACAGCTATTTGTAAACTGGAAGTAATCTTATTCAGATTTATACACACACACAAAACCCACCACACCTATCCATGGGTTATAGGCATTTTGAATACATGAAAATTCCACACAATCAAGGCCCATAAATAGCTAAAGTGTAACTGTATAACAGAACAACTATCCAAACAGCTATGGAAACTGAGCAACTCAGTAAAAAATTAAAGGATTTCCAAATTCCAAAGGAAACAGATTATTTTTTCCAGTGCCAGAAGTGTACCACATGAAGAATACAGCAGTTAATCTATTTGCAACATGGCAGAAGGAGAAAAGCATATTCAGAAGTCCTAATATCCTGAAGAACAACATATTTCTCATATTTCTAAGCTTTATTCTCATACTCCTGTACTAGATTGCAGTAACAGCTCAAACATTCCCTCTGATCTTATCTCTGCTGCTGTAACAGTAGCAACTTTTTAGGCAGATACATGATCAACAACTGGGATACAAGCCAATACCAATACTTTAAGGCAACTCCCAAAACCCCACAGACATAGTTCAAGGAACTCAAACTGAATATTATCATACTGTCATAATTCACTGCACAAACAGATACTGCACTACCATCATCTTCTGAATGTTTCTCATGCACAGCCCTATGTACTCTTACTTGTAGTGACAACAACATTGGAGCCTTCATCTGACAGTCTTGTTTAATTATGGGGCTAAAAAAAAACCGTCTCTGCATCTGACAGTCTTGTTTAATTATGGGGCTAAAAAAAAACCGTCTCTGCACAAAGCATGGATGTTTTTGTTTGGTTGGTTGGTTTTTTTACCAACTGCTAACATTAATATTGATCAGAATCACTGAAAAAGTTTTTGAATTGCCCAAGCATCTGGCCAAATTCAAAAGGAGAAATACTGCAACAAATCCTAGATGTTTTAGAAAGGAGCTCATTATTTTCAGATCTGCCAGTCTTCATCATTTACATGGTTGTTACCTTACCCCTATGCTATTTAAATTATACTTTTTATCTCCATAGTCTTGCCCAAGACGACATGTAGCACTTTCATTGTCCTCTGATTTGATGACACACAGATACTCTTTGAATTCAGACTATTTTGTCATTAATTTATCACTATAATGATCATTAAAAAATTGTGTATGTAAAAGTGAAAGTGAAAATTTATTGTGCTAATGCATTTCAGTTGTTTGCATTAGAGCAGGCTAAATGAGTGGATGACATTTACTACCAAACAAACTTATTTTATCATAAATGCAATCCATTACAACAATAATAGAAATATCAAACTCCTTTCAACATTTTACTTGAGCTTTTCTCTGCCTGTTAGGAATTCTAGTTATTAGCTTCATTGTGCCAAGGACAGACCGGTCTTTTCCAGACACTTACCCTCTGACAGCATGAATAAGTCTCAGTGATGGATAGGCGGTTCGCACTTTCAATTTATTCTTAAGGATTAATGCATTAACCCACTCCACATGCTTCTCTCCGCCTTTGACCATGAAAGCAGGGATCCAAAGGACACTGTCATTCAGCATGGATAGTCTATGCACAAATTTTTCTCTGTCACTCTCATTCCGAAAGCCTCCAAATGCTCTTTGTACAACTGATGGGTTCATGGTAATAAAATCAGATTTAGTTCCCACATCGGCAGCAAACTCCACCACAGGAGCTAGATTGCACCTGAAGAGGAAGAAATTAATGGGAAAAATGAAAATAAATATGAAACAATAACTCAGAAAAATGTGTGCATGAAGGGAAAGCTGCAAATGAACATGAAAGCCCATTTCAATTTGCATGAGAAAAAAATACCAGTGATAATAGGTGTGATAACACGTAGCATTTTACCCAACTTGCACATTCATTAGACAAATCTTTAAAAAACATTAAATGCACATAATGCTGCAGGAAAAAGAAGTTCTTTGTACATTTGAAAACCATGTCATCATGCTTTAAAATGCATTGACAGCTATAGTAGCACTTACGAATAAGAGTATGCTTTCTAACACCTATTACCTTTCATTAGTGTTCATTTGTCATCATGTTACTAACAGCTCACACTCTTCTAGGACGCCATGCCAGTCAGTTAAAGCAGAATTTATACAGGTTAGTAATTGCATTTTTTTTTACAATACAGTATTTAAATATGATTTACAAATGAACTCTACCCCATGTTAAATGAGTTTTTGGTATTTTGGGTTTTGGCATTATCACTGCAGCTGATCAGATGTTGTGAAATTTAGTATTTTCTTTTAATTTTGAAATGAAATTTTTGGAAAAAAGCATTAATCTTTCCATTTTCCTTGATATCTCATTATCAAACCTCATTTAATTTTGCAGTAGCTTTGTGCTTTTTTCTAGGCTTGAGAAAAAGGTCTCATCAGCCCTTTGTTCAGCAGTTTTTAATCTCTGTTACATAAATACATATATGTGTATTTATATGTAATCACACACAGGCAGTATTCTCCATGGGCAGCATTGGATGCAGGTGACAAAATGCAATTCAGAAATTGTGATTTCAGTGACCAGTATGATCCAGCTGAAACAAATCACCTCCACAACATCCCAAGTGAATTAGCCTGTAGCTGGTATGCCCCAAATAAGTATCCTGACACAAGAATATTTTCACAATTTAACCAATTGCTCTGTTGAGGTGAAGGATGCTAAGAAGCAATGTTGGAACTAGGTCCTTCAAAAGATTTGTATATTATTATATTCTTAATATAAATAGTATTCTATTAGTTCTGCAGTTCTTTTCTGGTACAATAAAGTTTTTACTTAAGCTTATCCCTTAGCATCTTCTAAAGGGCAGATCTCCAACTTCATCTACAAATAACTGAAGTCAGCAGGGCAATATTAACACCAACTGATCACCTAGTCCTGACTGATAATACTAACTTCTCAGAACATCATTTTCATTCTGTAATTATCAGCTAAAGAAGCGGTCCTGTCTTCTTAAGAAAGAAATATTTGGAAGACTGTAAAGTGTATATATTCTTAGGAGGTAAAGCTGTCCAAGTTTCTGATGACATGTGGGTAGATGTAAGCTTTATTAGGAAACAGATTTACATTCTTCAGTATCTTTATACATCCATTCCACAAACCATCTGCATGTATTAGGCTGCTAAGAGTAGTATGTTTTAGAAAATGGTAGTTAGGGCACAAGAAAAAATTCCACTGATTTCAATATTGGCTTTGAAAATTTTTTCTAAAAACTTTAATGCATGAACCTATAACCTGCAATTGTCAGAAGTTTGGTATTGCATAAAATCTAAAAATAAAAAAAATAATCAAACCAAGGACTTAAAATCAACCAAATTCACTAAATTACACCTGCTCTTGAAAATACATCTTTTAAGGGCAGACTGCACATAATGAGGGATTCTTGCATAGCAGGGTTTTTTTCAGTAGTCACACGTACATGCATGTGATAGTATCTGTTACTTACAAACATAGGACAGAGCTTGACATTGCAAATCCTGCTCTGTGTCCAGTTTTGAGAAGCACCTATGTACCAACACTATCTTGTTGAAAAAGCTGTATGCCATATGCAAAGTGTGCACATATGAAATAGGCCTTGTGGTTCTAAAATGATTCTCTGCCTTTTGACAGCTCCCTTCTGATCTGCCAACAGCATCAGTGCCTAAATCTTAAAAGTGTATGTAGTTTGAAACCAGCATATAAATGTAATTTCACCTAAAACCTGAAAAAATCATCACAGGCATACCAAATACAAGGGCTACCTACCTTGCATGTCATTACTGCTTCATCAGTAGTATACTTAATATCAAATACTGTATTTTAGAAAAGTATACAGTATAAGCAGCATAAATTCTTAACAAATTGCATATTCAGATTTTTCAAGTATAACTTCAGAAAGTAATGAGCAATCCAAATGCACTCAGTAACAATGGAGTTTTCTATTGTCTATGAACAATTATTTAGAATATTAGTCGTATTTTTCAAGCTTAAGCTCATATGTCTCAAATTAGACAGCTGATTATAATATTAGAGGCAGGTAAGGCATTTTGCTTTCCAAATGCAGAGCACCTCTTAACCTTTGATCTTTTAAAAATTCAGTTATATAAATGTGGATTAGTAGCAGTGCTGAAGTTTGAAATAATGCAGTAAGTGCATCTGCACTTTGAAAGGCTCTGTTTTCAAAGAAGTAACTAGATGCTGTTAGCAGTACACTAAGATTTTTCTTTTAGTAGAATACGAATGTAAGACAAGCTCTACACAAATTTCTAGCTCTGTTAAGGAAATAGACATTACTACATTAGTTGTAGTTGACCAAGTTATAAAAATAATACCCCCATTAAGCCACCTCTCATTTTCTTAGAGGTTATTTCCTTCAAAGAGTGATTCTAGTGCTCATTAAATTACAAGTGTCAATATTAAATATTTACAATATATTTATCCACGAAGTTGGAAAATATAAAACACCTGCTACAACCCCTCAATTAAAATCAGCACATTCTTCAGTACAGAGTAAATGTAGCAGTTATGTCAGAAGTGTTTCCATATGAGTTTAAGAGTTTATGTGCTAGTGATGAACGGTAACACTTACCCTAAACTGCTAGTACCTGATCATTTATATTTCCAGGTGAGTTCAAGAAAATTTTATAGAAATGTATCACAGAATCAAAGAATGGTTTGGGTTGGAAGGGACCTTTAAAGGTCATCTAGTCCAATGCTCCTGCGATGAGCAAGGACATCTTCAACTAGATCAGGTTGCTCAGAGCCCTGACCAGCCTGATCTTGAATGTTTCCAAGGATGGGGCATCTACCACATCTCTGAAGCAACCTATTCCAGTATTTCACCACCCCTGTTGTAAAAAATTTATTCCTTATATCTAGTATGAATCTACCCTCTTTTAGTTTAAAACCATGACCGCTAGTCCTATTGCAACAGGCCCTGCTAAAAGTTTCTCCATCTTTCTTGTGTGTTTCACGGCTAATAAAACTAGCTATTGTATATTTGCATATAGACCCAAGTACATGTAAATAGTTTTTGTTACCTGTTTCAGAGCTTTTGTCGTAACCTCTAGTGCATCTTTGTGCTATGCCAGAGTTTCATACAGTTGGAATTTTTAAGTTTATTTTGTTAGCAGACATCAATGATCTCCCATCAATTCTCAGGACTCTTTCAAGAAAACTTGGTATTCAGAGACACACATGAACATATACTTGTTTTCTTTTAAGTCAAATTAAGAAGCCTATTAACTGAAAACTTTGAAATAGGCAATGCAGTACCCTTCCCTTGTTAAATTCTTCAGTTCTAGCTCATTTGTCCTAAGGCACAGAATGCTGAATATATCCACAACAGTGATGAGGAGGTGAGGGGGGGCTCTGCACCACAAGCTTTACTTTTATATGCCTAGAAATTTGTACACAGCAAACGAAACCTTTATTTTAAGTTGTCATTGCTATATCAAATCCAGCAGGAAGAATAAATAGAAGACTGTCATTTACTGAGCTTCCTCTTTCTCACATGCCACATTATTGATAACTTGCAACTATATGATTGCTTAAAATTTGACTCCAAAACACAGTTTTCTGCAACATACCATCATCTTCCATTCATTCTAAAAAAACTTCAGTATTGCCTCTATGTCAGTCAACCTGCAAATATAGAATCATAATCATTTAGGTTGGAAAAGACCTTCAAGATAGAGTCCAACCATCATCCATGCCCACTAAACCATGTCCTGAAGTACCCCGTCTACTTTCTTTTTGAATACTTCCAGGGATGGTGACTCAACCACCTCCCTGGACAGCCTATTCCAATGTCTGACAACCCTCTCAGTAAAAAAAAATTTCCTAATATCTAACCTAAATCTCCCTTGCCTCAACTTGAGGCCATTTCCTCTTGTCCTATCTCCAGCCACCTGACAGAAGAGACCAGCACCCACCTCACTACAACCCCCCTTCAGGTAGTTGTAGAGAGCAATAAGGTCTCCCCTCAGCCTCCTCTTCTCTAAACTAAACAGCCACAGTCCCCTCAGCCGCTCCTCATAAGACTTATGCTCCAGGCCCCTCACCAACTTGGCTGCCCTTCTCTGAACACTCTCCAGCAACTCAATGTCTTTCCTGTAGTGAGGGGCCCAAAACTCAACACAGTATTGAAGGTGCAGCCTCACCAGTGCCAAATACAGGGGAACACTCACTTCCCTCCTCCTGCTGGCCACACTATTTCTGATGCAGGCCAGGATGCTGCTGGCCTTCTTGGCCACCTGGGCACACTGCTGGCTCATACTCAGCCAGCTCAGTCAACCAGCACGCCCAGGTCTTTCTCTGCTGGGCAGCTTTCCAGCCACTCTTCCCCAACCCTGTAGTGCTACATGGGGTTGGCGTGACCCAAGTGCAGGACCCAGCACTCGGCCTTGTTGAACCTCATACAATTGGCCTCAGCCCATCGATCCAGCCTGTCCAGATCTCTCTGTAGAGCCTCCCTACCCTCAAGCAGATCAACCCTGCCTCCCAACTTGGTGTCGTCTGCAAACTTGCTGAGGGTGCACTCCATCCCCTCACCCAAATCATTGATAAGTAAGTAAGTGGGCTGCAGGTCAAAGCTGAGCTGGGCAAACTCAGCTATGAGGTTACTAACATGGAGAATATGAGAATAGGTTGTAATTAACAGTCACACATAGCACTGAAGATTGACTTGAGCAATTAAGCAGACAGCTGTAAATATGAGCATTGAGAATATACAACACATTATATAAGGGTTTGTAAACCTCCTTCTCCTGAGCCCAAGCTATTGACTGTTTCCAGAGAAACTGATGAAATGCAGCTTGCCACAGCACCAAGAATTTTGCATAATAATGGTTTTCATGAGTTCCTTTGGTTTCCTTTTTTTTTCCATAAAAATTCACTGTAAGCATATTCTTTAAAACTAACAAGCTTATGCCTGGTTTTTTTCCTATATAATTTCGTTTAATCAGAAGCTCTAGCTCATTCTTTTTTCCCTTGCACTAAACTAGCAAATAATTAGAGTCATTATTTGCTCCCATACTTTTTCTAAGCACTATCTATGGTAGAAGTGTTCAGAAATTGGTCTAATGAGACAAAGATTGGCACATTTGGGAGAAGGGGTTAGGAAAAAACCTAAGTAAGTGGAAAACGTTCATAATCTGTGTGATTGGTATAGGCAATAATATGCAAGGTACCTCAAATTAATGCTAAAGTCCGTGTTCTTCCCATGACATCATCCCAGACCATATCCAAAACCTCAGCACATCCATTTCAACAGGGTAGTCTGTCTAAACTTGCTATTGGGCATCAATTATACAATTTAGGCAATGAGTAAGTTTACACATAGTGTTCATGTATAATCATGACACTGAAAGGCAAATATATATATATAAAAATAATATTCATAGTAAAAATGCTGAGGTTACCACACATGAGCTTTCAGTGTGGGAACAGAGTATTTTCAACAGGAACATGCACTGCAATGCTATCACTAAAAAAAGATCTGGGGTAACTGGGAAAAATTAGTTCATGTCTGAAATATCACATGGTATTTGGGTATCTGTAGAGTAACTGAGATCAACTGAGATCCTAAGATACACAGATCAAAAAGTTTCAGCGATTGAAAACCTGCTTCTTCCACAACTGTGTGTTGTATGTATTAGTCACAGTGGGATATACTAAGAAAAAGTGTATGGAAAAAAGAACTAAACTGCCAATGGCTGGAGTTGCATGCCATGAGAAAAGACTGAAGAATGGACTAAGTGCTGCTATACCACACTTACATCAAAGTAATCAACCGTGGGTTTGCTGTGACACCTTTATGGCCCAAACACATCCACAACATATTTAGTCTTTTAGAGAGCAGAGTTTAACAAAGAAAATAATGAAATCATATTCACAAAAATACACTTAAATGAGAAGACAGTTATTCCACACAGATTCAGTTGAACTTGCTTGGTGACTAATAAACAAACAGTTCATGTATATGCATGTAAATGTCCAATACGTAATATTCATAGGCCATGTATCAGTATTTTCAAGTAAATTTTAAATAAAAGCCTTAAAAATTTGCTTGAGTAAAAGCAATTACTATTTCCATTTTATTTGACATTGAGAACTAAAAGAATATTCTTCATATGGTAATAATGCAAGGATTGGCCATGAATCTGTATACTTGTTAATCCTCTAACAATCTGTGCAGTTGAGGTTTACAGGTTGAAATAAATATTTAGAAACCACTCTAAAGCCCAAGCTGCACAAAAGTACTGTAAAAACATGCTTTGTTTCATTAGTATCTTCTCCTTGTAGAGCAAAGCCAAAAATATCCATCACACAATATTAACCACATACACTCTGAGAAGCCAAAAAAAGAAAATTAGATTTTTGCTGGAAGACATAACAATAAACCCCTCTGAAACTTAAGGTGTTACCTAAACTAGTACCAATAACATACACCCTTCCTGAACAGCCTGCAAGCTTTTATATTCAGGTTCATACCCAGACGCCCATATGAATCAAACTTCCAATCTTGAATTCAAAGATTCTTGACATTTTAAGAAACACTTGGATGTGAAAGTAAAATTCAAGGCTCAAATACACGGGGGAAAAAAAAGTTAAGTTCAAGGCAGCAGACAAGATATCAGCTGGAGTACACTCTACCCAGTCTATTTGCAGGAAGCACATCACCCTAATACCTGTGTATATGTAGCACATCATTTCACCCAGTTCTTCAATTAAAGGTGTGCAGCAGCAGTGATTACTTTCACATACACATACACCCAAAAAAGGGAGATTTACAAAAAAAACATGCACAAACCTTCTATCTCCCCCTGCCGAATCCAATGATTAATAAAATGCATGGATTCTCACATGTTTTGTATACTTGTTTGGCTCCCGATAAAACAAAAATTGCTTCAAATTAACTATAGGGATCTGGATTAGCAGGGAATCCCCTGACATATCCCACTTCATCCCAGTCCTTATCCTCTGCATGGCACAATAGAGAATGTCTCATGAGAACTGCAAGCTGTGTAGAGGCTCAGGTACAGCATAATTATGCATTCTATTCACACACAGGAATCACAGCTGTCTTTTAAGATGTGCCATGTAAAATATACCATTATTGACCTGATAACCCCTTTTATAACACAAGTCCAAAAGAATCCTGAATTTGTGACTCGTTTCACTTTAGTTAGAAGATACATTTTTGTGACATCACCTGCATTACTTCTTGTCACCCAAACTAGAACCTATACTAATAATTAAATTCTTTCTTCCCAGAATATTCCTTAACACCAGTGACTAAAATGCAAGTTATCCTCAGCTGACACAATACAGTGAAGTGACAGAAAATGTCTAAGTGGTATTTTAGAAACAGTGGCAAAATATACTATTTACCTCTTTATTGTAAGTCCTTGCTGCAATATTATCCATGAATTACAGAGTTTTACTGTTCTTTCCAATATGATTACTTTGACACCAAAATAAAGAAAGGAATTTCTATCACTGAAAGTTTGTTGCAGGTGGGGAAAAAAAAAACCCTACAGCAGTGAAATATTGAGAATGTAAGAAAACCTGAGAAATGGAACTTAGTACTGAATAGCTGTATCTTCGCCTTTTTATGTGAAAATCCTTCACACGTTACTGTCTATAAAGGGCATATTCTACAGGGCAATGATCAAAATGCTACAGAAGCGTTACTATTCTGATATAGAAAACTTTAGAACAGTTCTGCAATACTGTGAGGAAAGAAAGGGTTAAAAAAATATTCTTGCAACAAATTCAGGCAAAATGATAGTTTTCATTGTGTTGGAGAAGCACTTTGGGGTCGTGAGTTTGGAATGTAGAAAAAAGCAGTAGTTTGAACATTCAAAAATGGAGAACAACAAAAAAGGTTTAGACTAATATGAACATTGTCATACCTCTTAATTCAAACACACGGTCAATGAACAAATGGATTAGTGAAGCTTTCCTGCACTTGAAACTGTTCAGAAAACTAATAAATTAAAAGCTCTGTATTATCAACAATAGAAGTAAGCAACTTTAAAAGAATTTTATCCTTTTCTCTCAGGATAATTATAAAAAGAGTCAAGCTAACTCTATGTGCTCTACATTTGGATACTCATAGGACACCTATTTATTTAAGAAACCACTTTGGAATCTTCGATCATTTGCATATGGGTTTACAGAAGTCACTTCTTACTGATGTTTCCTTAGCCTTCTAAATTTATGCCCTTAAATCTCCTCCCATATCACTTACTTCAGAATTAAGTACTTTTTTTTTTAAAAAATAAGTTGCACCAAAGTTGGAATTATAAATGCTTAGGGAGGGTACCTAGTACTGTAGCCCACCAGCATAGGTAGCACCAGGTGCTTCGTACTGACTGAGCAAGAGATTCAGTTTCATAGGAAGACATCACTGTTATCAGCTCTTGTCCCATGATGGGCTGCCTGGAGTAGCGGTCATGCATTCCAGCAGCTGAAGAAGTCATGAGGTGAAGCCAAAAAGGGAAAATGTAGCCACCAGGCAGGCCTTCTCCAAAGTTCTCCTGAGGCGGAGGCCACACACGTCTAACTTGACTGGAAACACTGAACAGCTATACTGGCACTTCCCCCATTCTCAGGCACCTAAATCACTGAGCAAGAACATCCAAAGACCATGGCTGGCTGGCTTTCTTCTGCTTTCATTTAATGTTTCAATGTAGTGTAACAATTTGTAGGAAGAGACAGAGGGCAAAAATAGAGCTGCCACACCTAAGAGCTCAAAAAAGTCTAATGAGCTAGTCATGATGTATTCAAATGTTATTTTTAAGTGAAGAATCATGTTTTAAACTAAGTCTGTTAAATTGGCAACTTCGCTTTCAATAGATCTGCTGGCTTAGAGCATCCAGCTCTGCTGGCATGATGGTTATGCTCCAAGCAAGGTGTATTAAATAAATATCTGGACATAAAAGTTGATATAAGTTACAAAAAAAAAAGTTCCAGAACATAAATGTATTAATATCCTAAATCTTTCTATTCCGACAAATTTATGATTGTTTTTTCCTATCAGCTGACGGAAGAACACAGAAGAAAAAAGCTACTACCACTCCTTGCTTATATATTAATATTAGCAGAGAAATTTAAATTGTTCTCCTGAAATGAGAAACCACACCTCCATGGTATGGTTAGAAGGTCTGCCTTTTTCTTCTTCTTGAATAGATATGCTGTCTTCTGCTCATATCACAATTGCTTCTTCACAAAAACAAGACATCAGGGAGGAGGTCAAACAGATGATCCTCCTCTTTCTATAGGATAATACTTATTAAAGGACTACTAGTTTTTTCCATGTCAACTTCATAACCACAAAAATTGCCAAGTTAAAAATGAAAGTCAAAGGACATTGAAAAAATAAAAGCTGCATTTACCCAGCAAAATTTTATCAACAATGATGGCAAAAATACTCAGCTTAATTCCTAGATACTGAAAAAGTTAGCAGGAAAACACTCCAATGGGAGAAAGAAGAGTTGTAATGTATAAACTAGGCACTTAAATCCAAAGAAAGTTAGTATTCTCTCATGGCTGTTTCCTATCAGAGCAGCCCTAAGCTAGTGAAACAGCTTCACTCGACAGGCCTGTTCTCCATATAGTCCAACTGAAATGAAAGGGACTTTCCCAGAAGTAGTGTCACCATGAGAAAAAACACAAGATTATTTACTAGGTTTGGGGGGCTTTTTGTTTGTTTTTTAACCCAGTAATTCCAGAACTCTACTTGGTCTCTGCTTTTGAACAGTTCCCATCATGAACGCTGAATACCATTACTTAAAAAAAAAAAAAAAAAAAGATTTCCTTCTGATCTTTGGCATTGTTCAAATTCTGAACCCAAAGCTCAACTGAATTCTTTTTGGTACTTATTGGCTGCCAGAAGCAATGCCAGGAATCTGAAAGTTATAACTTGGCAATGTTTAGTATTGTTATTTTACATTTACCCAAAACACAGTTGTATTTTTCAGAAGTCCTATGTAACTACTATACTACATTTCAAAATGTACCACTTGTTATAATAAGTTCATCTGTTCTGTAAGATGTAACAGCTAACACAGCCCTGGCATAAGAATTTCAGCATGAGAAAGTATAGACAGTGGGGGAATAAGATGCATTGCATTTAAATCACACAGGAAGTAAGCACCATGTACCTGACTCAACAGCCAGAGAAACAGCTGAAAACAGTCCCATGCAAAAAACAGCTCCTGCAACAGCACTGTGCCATTTATACACTCATTCCAATTTATTTTATGGAACCTGAGATTTTGGAATGCTTCAGACCCTTTCTAGGTATAGTATCAAAGTGCAGCATGCTTTAGCTCACCACTACAAAAGTAGTGGAGGTGCAAGGATCAATAGTCACTTACCAGGGTGTAAAAACATAAGAGGTAAAAAGGAAAGGAATATGGGAAACAGGAAATAGTTTACAGTCAGTACAGGTTTCTTTTAATAGCAGAGTGTCCTTGCTTCCTGTTTTAACTAGATGGGTCACATTTTCTACTGTCAAAATAGGCATGACTTCACTAAAATTGTGGAACTAATCCATTTTATCCTAGCAGGAAATAGGTCCCTAGACTCTTGATTTCTGATGCTGTGAGAACAAAGTAAGGCCTTATGTGATCAAGTAATTAAAACCAAGCCACCTTAAAATTTTCAGTAAATACAGGAAATCTGCTTATGCTGACAAGATATTACCTTGCTTGCAAAACTGACCTTTATTTATCCATTTTCAGAGATGTCTAAAGAAGAATTGTATTGTTTTACTTGTAAAATTTGCTGACAGAATTATATGTTGGCTTGCAGGCATGCTTATTATTTGACTCTAGTTTCGGTGCCTACTTTTAAACATTTTTCATAATAGAAGTATTCTAATCATCCAGTGTCTCTGTTGGATCGATATTCTTTGAGAGTCACTGTTACGCAGAAGGCACTCGGTATGCTGCAATGTCTCAAAGGAAGATGAACAGTTATGAGTAACTTTGGATGACTTTCAAAGACATAGACAGATACTATCAAGCTTAAAGTGCTAGGTACTGACATTCTTCTTCACCCTTAATAAAGTGTATATTCTGTGTCTTTATCAGTTATTACTAACACATTCATACCACCTTTATAGGAGCATTAAAATTCAGGATATTGAATGTCTTGTACTGTAATGCAAATACTGCTGGATGTCTGCTGTGTCCTCTTCACTTCCACAGATCTTCACTATCGGTTTTATCATTAAATTAATGGTACTGTTGGTGTTAGAGCTAACATTAGAACTGCTGCTCTAAGAAACAACTCTCAAAACCACACACTTTTGCTTCAGATCTCAAAAAGTACATACAGTACTATTAAAATCAACTGGATAATATATTTAACCAAAATAGTATGACGTGCTTGTCACAGCACATAGGCATAATGCACTCAGCATCAGAAGATTCTACAAAAATATTGCTCATCAGCAATACACCTAGCTGCATACAGTACATAAAGTAACTGCTTTTCAGAACACCATCAGGTGGCGAGTACAATGGGTACATTTTACTTTTAAGGAAACGAGCTGAAAGCAAAGAGAGTAACTGAGTCTCATGGTACATGTTAATACCAGGATACTAATAGCAATAGAGGTGAGTGGGTTACCAAGTATGCCAGTACCATTAGATCAGGTGATTACATATCATGTTGCGTACAACTTTTTTTAAATGGAAGAAGAACAACGTAGGAAACTGAAGCTCTGAAGAATGCTTTGCCTTTAACTCGAAATACAAATTAATTCATTGCTATTTGCTTTAAACAAATGTTATGTACCTATGCACCCATCCAGACATATATAAATAAATATCATATAATTTAACCTATGCGATAATCTGTGAACTTCTAAAATATTTTAACTTTGATTTGTAAATCCAAAAATTTCACTGTACTAAAACTCTTCATAGGCTGCAGCATCAAGTATTCTATTCCCAGAACCTTACAAAGATTATTATCCTCAATATTGTCAGTCTAACTAGCTATTATACTGATCATTTTACTAGTCATACACCACTGAGATGTTTCTCCAGTCTAAATGACTGATTAGCAACAGTAACTTCCTGATGTTCCTATTAAGCTTCATCATTCTTCTTTTATTCATACACAAATCTTTAAGAATATTATCTTTGCTCCACATGGCTCGAATTAGTTAAAATCTCCTATCAGATATCATCACCTAGTTTCATGGCTAATTAAAACATGGGAAGAGCATGGAGATGACTTTCAAAGAAATTCAGCGCATGATTTAAGTAAAAGTATGTACCTTGCCTACTGAAAAAAAATTTCATCTAGAAAATCTAGTATCTAAATTTTTCTGCAGTCCTGTTAAATGAATCACATTTAATCTCTGAAAGAGTATACATTTAGCCTATGGCATGCTTTTGGTTTAAAAATGTGGTATCTATTTTTTGATTCCTTCTGCAATAAGGATGTTAATTTGAAACACTAGTGGTACAAGCAAAACAAATAAGGAAAATGAAAGAGTAGCATGTTGTTTCAGTTGCCACTTGCTAGTATACCTTTCAATAAAATACAACTTCCATGTGTGTATCCCGTTTTGATTTATGTACTGAAAACCTATAATTTCTTCTCCATATCCTTTTGATATTTTTTGCCACTATCTTTCGTCAAGAGGAGAAAAGAAAAAGCAAGTAACTCACAATGACAACTATTACTATATTGTTTTCTGCCACTGCCCTTCTGTTTTCTGCCCTTTCACCCTTCTCACACCAAATCAATTGAAACTGCTGCTTCAAAAGCAGAAGGGCCTATCTCTTGCCCGACCTTCTCTATATCCATATAATGCCAGGCTGTCAGATAAGGCCAGCTATTCCTCTTTATTTCATGTTGATATGTGAAGCCCAAAGGTATTCTACTGTGCGTGTTTGAAGAATGAACAAAAAGTGAAGCATATCAACATTTCTGTCCAAACTGCAGGGATACATTTTTAGAGCAATGTGAAGGCATTTAGATGTGTGACTTCCAATTACCTTAATGGCAGCCATCTGGTTCAACGTCAATATATCACACTGAAATTTTACCCCATGCTGCACATAAGTAAGGTAGTAATTTACAGCTGGCAATCTTTATTGGGTAAGGGCAAAGAAAGAATATTTTTGAAAGAGAAAACATTTTGCATTTATTCTACCAAGGCCTCCATAAGAATATTTATTTTGTCTGGAATAAAACCAATGAACAGCAAAAATAAGTAGCACAAACCTCTCTCCTCTGGCCCCTTGTTTTATTTTCACTGTAAAAATAATCTTCTTGTCAACAATATGGGCATGTATTTAAATTTGGGGAATCACACAGTGAAGGATACTGTTGCAGATTAATTGCAGATAATGCCTGAAATCTATATCGCAGATTAAAACACTTCTCCCCACTTTTCTCCAAGAAACATAGCCGGCTGTATCTTCAACAGCAGATGACAACTCACCTTATTACAAAGTCATGGCTATCAATCTCTTTTCCACATCCGCTGTCCAGAAGGATGCCAGAATTCCCAACAACTGCACAGGTTTTAAATCGGCGATTCTTCATTGGGGAAACTTCAGGGAGAAGACTGTGCAAATCCTGAGAAATGTTTAGGGTGCGACGTCTGTCCAGTACATAATGGATTACATCTCCTGGCTTGAAGCTGCTTTTGACCACTGAGACATCTCTTTCAGCATCCAAGAATCGAAGAATGTTCTTTCTGAGTTGACAGAAAAACATACAGATAAAACCCAACACTCACTGCTCACATGGAGTTTATCTGATAGTAATACAAATTATACAGAGCATACTACATAAAGCAGAGGGTAGATAGCGTCAGACAGACGAAGGTCATTTCCCATGCTCTGGGATGGAGTTAGAGCAAAGCCGTTAGGACAGAGTTCAAACTTTGGTTACAATATAACATGCAAATACTACAGTGACTTAATGACTTCCTACAGACAAAAGCACGGAGAGACCAAGGGAAGATAACTCTGGAAATTAGAAGGCATGCTGGTTTTGACTATTTTACAAAACTTTGGTTTAAACACATATTTGAAAAGGACCAGAGCAGTTTGTTTTCATAGAAACATAGTTAAATATATGAGGTATTTATGATTTAGGAAATAAATGCTTCACTATGATCTCATCTCTCACAAATCAGCTTGGTTCAGGAATGGCTGTGTTTTCTTACATATTCTTGTTTCACCGTAAGAATAACATATTCACTTTAGCATAAACTGGCTCCTAATTAAATGAATCTCAGCCAAAGTTATCCTAATTTACTTGAAATAAGAATATCCACAGCCTTTTGGACCAATTTAAACAAAATCAGCTTAAAAACATACTGCAAATTAAACTACTGCAGTCAAGCTGTCAGCTGAACTCACAGAAACACTTACAAACTTTACCATTGCTTTAAATCAGGTTAGTCCAATCTTTTATCTTGCTTCTCTGCAATTAATTGTTTAAACATTAGCTGGGTTCAGACACATATGACCAAGATATGAGGATTTAACATGCTACCATGGGTCAGGTGAACTATGATAATTCAACAGTCATATACTAGCAGTCCACAGCAAGTGACAGGTGAAGAATAACTGCTTGAATGTCAGCTGAGTAAGTTAAGTCATGGTAGTTGTACCTGCTTATGGGGGAGGGGGCACGGTCTAAAAACTGACACACTCTCAATACATAAGTTCAAAAAAGACACTAATGACTGCAGCTATGTAATGACTGATACCCGCACTGGCAGTGCCAAGCAGTTTTCAGTACACACTTATCCCTGGTATAAAAAGCTGGAAAGGACTCCAGGCCAGAGCTGCAGGAGCCACTGGTAGCTCAGGATTGCAAATAAGCAAAGCCTTACAAGCTTGTGTCCATCCCTGCTCTGCAAAGCATGTGAAAAAGCATAAAGATCACATCTGAATTTGAGCACATACTTAAGTACAGTACACTTATGGAACAGACAGGGAGTGCTGAGCTGGGGCAGGGTGTTAACTGTGTGTTAACTGGCATAGAAACTTTAGCCTCTGCAACTCTAACAAGACAAGAAGAAAAATAATAACTTCATGTTTTCTACTGCTGTCAGCAGGTAAGGTGGAATTTAAAACAGAATAGACATTTCGTTGAGTAAGAGAATGCTATTTTTACGTAGTAAGTTTTCAGATCAGAACTTCCTTAGAGCAGATCAAAACAGGAAAAGATAACTAGAGATGCTACTCTAGCAGTTGCAACACCCACTCAGAGGCATAAAGGGGAAATAATCCCCCAAAAGTGAAAAAGTATGAACTATAGGAACACCATGCTTGCCAGCCAGATCTTGTGTCACTGCCTCAAGAGGGAAGAATGTCTGAACCTTGCAAGCAGTGACACAAAATAGTCACCCTGGAACTGACCTTAAAAGCCATTGGGGAAGTGAAACATGATAAAAATATCCTTGTCAAGTGTTTCCTCTCATTTTTTAAACTAGGACCAAAAAAAAAAAAAAAAAAAAAGGAAAGAGTGTCGTGGGCTGTCTGTTACAGCTATCGTGTATGAATAAAGCAGCATCAGAGCAAAGACAGCTTGTGCTGAGGCATATGAGGCACTCAGAATAATGGGGCAGGATAGACAATGTTAAAATCCTGAGTATCTAAAGATTTTGGTAAGGCCAAGCAAGGTGTATCCGTAAAAGGAAGATGAAGACTCCACTTCAGCCCGTAAGTTGAATGGACTCAAAATCTCTGTGGGTTTGGTAAGCTTCATTTTGTGGGTACTCTGCAACAGATATATGAATTGCTACAAAATGAAAAAGAGCAAGGAAGAAGGAATTGCCCAATCTAGCAGTATCAAAAATGACTTAAATTCTTCATTACATAAAAACAGAGCTATCAGAGCTGTAGCTGTAAAGGATAAGATGAATGCATCAAAAATTATCAATAACATCAGCCAAGTCATCCAGAGACTCACTTCACACGCACTCTGATGTGAGAAGTGGTGACCACTACTGAGTCTCAAAGAGCAAAAGAAATCGTGAAATGTACAAAAACCTAGGGCTCTGACTAAAAATAATCATGTGATCACCAGAAGATTCACTTTAGTAATCAGCACCCACCCTGACACCTAGAACGAATGGGCCTAATACTGTTTCTGTTAGCAAACAACTAGCAACATTTATGCATGGACTGCGTATCTTGCGCATTATTGCAAAATGTAAGAGGAAGGCAGTGAAGTTATGCAAACAGTGCCAAAAAAATAAATGTGCCTTGGCTTCCATTATTAATTTGGTTACTTACAGTCAAAGCTTATTTATCTATGTGCTTACATATGCTTATAGAAGTCCTCCAACGAGTTTCAAGTGGACCTGAATTAGATTCAGATAATCAACCACTTAATTAACAGAGCTGAAATTTCCAAAATGTCCAAGAAATTTATTTTTCAATAAAATTTTGAGATGGGCAAAAGTCACTGAATCTTACCATCTTCTCACATGTTTTAAAACCTTTTCTTATCTGAAGTTGTCAGTAGCCTATTCAATTAAATGTATGCACAGGTATTACAGTACACATAAGAATCATTGTATAAGAGATGTTTAATAATGCTAACATTAAAATATTTTAATTGATTCATCTGACTGTATCCAGATATCTTTTAATACTGAAAGAAAGATGATTAAGAATGCAGAGTATATGCTATTGTTTTAAGTTCCTCTGTGCTACTGACTCATCTGTACCATGGGGATAGTAGTACTTCCCATTTCCGTATAAGTGCTAAGAGAAAAAAAATTTACTACGGAATATTACAAAAACTGAGTACATACATGTACAGAAAAGTACATACATGAGTGTCTGTCAGTCTTGATGCTGGTTAATAATAACTTTTTTAAACCTCTGTTCTGTCCCACAAAGAGCACTGACAATAGCGCAACAAGGTTATTCTGATTAAACAGACATGACAAAATTTTTTAAAAGTGCTAATACACATCCAGCTGCATATACAATTCAAAAGTAAGCTCAGTTAGAGGAAGGAAAAAAACAGCATGATTTTCAGTCAAACCTTGAAGTAAAGGTGTTCTGCAACCTTAAGCTAAAATGTGTAAATAAACTGTTTTATTTGAGGTGGTCTTCAAGTTTTGTTTTGATGAAAACTGTATCTGGGGTGTGGCCTGAGCCCTTTGTGGGCAGGTGAGGCAGATGTGGCTTGCTTTTATTTGAAGCCAAGCAGCTGTTTGCAACATGTTTACAGGACTCAGAGAAACATGGTGTCACAATCTGTGGTTGACCTAGGGTTTTTCTTTGATAACCAGAAACAGATGTTCATAATACTTAAATACCTACTACAACTCCCAGTTATCTGATAAAGTACATGTAACAGACAGCATTGTCTCTGAACAGCTTTCCAAATGATATAAATATGTACTGATCTGAGGCAACATGGTGACATTTTTTTACTTAAGTGCATTTTTCTGGTTTTATTTTGCACTGTAGTCTTTGTACTACACAACTATTACATAATGGCAAACTCTCCCTCATCTGCCCCAGAATTCTGTGGATTAAGGAAAGAAAATAAATCACTCCAACATTTGACTTTTAAGATTACAAATAAATTTCTATTTTTAGACATTGTCAAGAATACCAAAATATGACCTCCAACACTTTTCCCAGGAAAATCATTCCTTTCGAGCGAGGCAGTGCCAGAAATCCTCACTGCTGGGGCATCTGGACTTGTCTGGACCCCAGCCATGAGGGGAAGTCCCTAAGTGCATCCTCAGTATCCAGGAAGGTGGGCTAGCTCACCAGCAACCACATTATTGGAAACAGAGATGGACTAAGTGATTACCTAGTCCACATTCTGCCCCCGCTGAAGATGTGTCTTTATCTACATCACCCCCAGCCTATGTTTATCTAATATATTCCTAACAACCTCCTGTGGTGGGGACTCAGCAAACTCCCCATGCAGTCTGTGTCAGTGCTTCCCTAGCCTTACTGGCAGCACAATATTCCTTGTGCTAGCTCAGATCTTTCCCACAGCAACTAAAGAACTGTTCTTGTTCCTTATACCTTGCCGGTGGAAGACAGACTATTCTTTACTCTTGGCAATAGCCTTCATTTACCTCAGACTAAGAAGCCATCCAACTTTTTTTTTAACCTTTTTTTTTTTTAAATGGACAGGTTGTGTGTTGTAGATGACCCCTCTTGTTGCTCTCCTGCAGACTTGCTCTGACTGATTCACACAGGTCTTTAAACAACTTGATTTTCTAACCCTTATCAAGTTCTGACTCCGCTTTGCATTCCCCAGTTGGAAGGCAGAAGGCAGCTCTCAGCCTTTGAAATCACCAAGGACTACGACCTAGGTAAAGCATTCTTTTTGCCAGCTAAATTGTTTTAATTAAAAAAACAAAAAGACAAACCAAATACAAACTGTGAGGCAACAGGAGGTCACAGCCTGCCCTTGTAGATGGCTACAGCATCTGTTGGCCTCCTGAAGAGGCAGTGGAGACTGTGAGTATATGCACCTGTGTTGGGTTTGGCTTGAGCCTGGGTGAAAGGGAGTTTTAAGAAAACCTCTTCAAGGAACGCAGCATTTAGAATCATAGAATAGTTTGGATTGGAAGGGGACTTGTCCAATCCCTGATTTGGATTTGTTAAAAAGATGCCTAACTGCACCTAACCATGGAAATGTTCCTGGCATTGCCCTGCCCATGGAGGACCACACAAACAGAAGTGCCATATTACCAGAAGTTGCTGTCTGGCTCTGTCCCCATTCCAGTCCCTCCCATGCTTGTCAGGGGACCTCACCTTCCCTTGACCAGAAGGGTCACTTCAGTAGCTGAAGCAGGTACTAATTGGGCACTAATCTTCAGTGGGCATGCAAAAGGAAAAGAGGGCTTTTAAATAGCGCGTGACTCAACTACTGCTTATCATATGAAGGCCAGCCATGTGCCAGCTTTGCATGAAGTTAAGCAAGATAGAGCCAAAAGAAAGGAGTCAAAGGAGTTAATCATCCCAATTGACAGTGAACACTGATTTTCAGTTGAGGCAAGGGTCTAAGGAGGCAAAAAACCCTTAAGCTTTGTTATGACTAAAGCAGACTAGAGAGCCCCCGTTTGCAGTCTTAAGAGACACAAAAGATCTGAAGGCAACAGTGCAACTGACCCCAAAATGTTGATCCAAAAGCTTCAGAGCAATTGTACACCTCCATTGCCAGTTCAGTATTTACTGCTTGTACTTCAAGGACTTACCATAGCTGTTTCATATTAACTTGAAAGATAAACAATCATAATAACCTGAACCCTTCTAAGGAGGAAGTTGCACTTTTTTTTTTTTTTTTTTTTTTTAATATGATGCTGTTAACATCTTACAAGTTCTCACACTTTTCTGACAGGAAATTTCCACTCATCAGCTTGTCTGTTACATTGCAAAGAAATAAATACATCCTCAACACTTTTTTTTTCTTTTCCATTTTGCCTTCCTGCAATTCAAAACCTTCATCTGCTTCTTCCAACATAAACGCCCACATTTAATCAAAAATAAGTGGAGGAAGAAAGTCACACACTGAGACCTCAGACTGTAGTTCATTTCACAGAGGTCACAGATCATGCTGGCATCAGTCCTGTGTGTAACTCTTCCCCAGACAGGTTTGTACCGTCTCAGCCACATCTCTCCTTTCTGAAAGTACGGCCTTCAATACAACTGAAATTTCCTAATTTCCATAACTGGAAAGCCTTCACACTGCTACAGAGACTAGAAAGGACTTAAGACACAAAACCTTGCAGGTGGTGGATTCTCTCTCTTCTTCAAGGCTGAAATCATTCAGACAGAAGGGGAGCCAAGCAAGCAGTCTTCTTCCCTTAGGCACAGGAATTACCAATTATTTTTCAAAGAAGTTGTCAGCAATCAGAAGGTAACATCAGCTGGAAAAACCACTCTCCCACTAGAAATCATGACTGGCAAGACTGTAAATTTGCTACAGTCTCAACTAATTAATAATACCCATCATTTCCACCTCAATCACAGAAAGCCTAGCTCTTTCTTCCAACGCTTGTTTAACATCTCCAGAGGGCTGCTGCCCTCCCAAAAGAGCTGCTACGCTCTCTAGACTGCCTCTTCTGGCTGCAAAGTCCCAGAAAGTATCTTGTGACACCAGAAACGCAGCGGAAGCTTTTCATCCTCCCACTGAGTCCTGATAAAGGAGCTTTTTCACTCACTGACTCCTATCTGAGCCTGGTCTTGCCAAGAATTCATAGCACCTTTGAGGCTGACAGACTGGTCACTAACCTGAGCAAAAATAAGATGGCCAGAGATGATGCCCATGGTCAACAAAGCAAATAGGAAAGCATAATATATTCGAGCTGCCAGCCAACCAGGTCCAGACACACCACTGATCAACAGTCCTCATACAAAGCAAAACTCACTAACAAATAATTTCTACATTTCAAAATTGCAAATGTGGGTGTCAAGCTGATGTAAGACACAAAAGTAGCTGACATTTATGGGTGATTATAAGTTTTATGAAATGCCTTTCTGCTGTACACTAATGGTTTCACAAATTATTTCTCCACTGCTAAGAACTGATAACTTTTTATACATTATTCAACAGGCACTATTTTTTTTTTGTTTTTCTCTTACCATTATTTGCTATGGTCAACCTCACACCACAAGACCACCAGTGTTCACACTAACAGTTGCAATAATAGAGTATGAATCATCTTCACGGTCTACACAGTGCATGTAATGTACTTTGGAGGGCTGAACAGTTAGTTTAACCATGAGAACACTCTAGGAGATTGCTAGACACATCTGAAGTTAGTCCTTATAGGTCCATAAGTGTGAAAATATTTACAGCTAAGATGCTTCTTACTGCTGTGACAGGGAAGAAAGGTATACAGCAAGCAGCCTGTAAAAGTGAAAGAAGAATGCACATTGTTTAGTCAGCATCGGAAGGGAACACATATCACAAGTGGC
The DNA here is from genome assembly GCF_947461875.1 of Haliaeetus albicilla. NCBI lineage: Eukaryota > Metazoa > Chordata > Aves > Accipitriformes > Accipitridae > Haliaeetus > Haliaeetus albicilla. Next base: position 46,051,684 of record NC_091516.1, read on the forward strand.
TGCATGTGGCTTCTTCAGGGAAAAGCATGGCAAACTTCCCTCCCTCACCGCTGAGTACCATAACTGAATGTGCTATGCACATTACCAAAGAGGACTTCTGGAAAGAAATGACTGGCTGGTAGCAGTAATTCCTTTCATGTAGTTTATGTCAAATTTTAGCCCTAAGTCACATTAATCTAAAATCTTTCACCGTTTCAGTGAAAACACCTGCTCTCTGCCCTGGTGTTCATGATGGTAGCCATTTCATCTCAAAACAAGACTAGCAATGTGGACATCTAAATAACCTCAGCTTGATGCTCTCTCCTGTACAGAAAATCTTTACACTGATAAAGTGGAACTTTTACTGCTTAAACCGGTGTAGAAAACACATGTTTTTCTTCCCTGTACTACTGAGACAAAAAACATCCTTCACTGTACAATTTTTAAAAACCACCACATAATCACATCATGATTCTTAAGACCACATCAGCGATTTCTAAAATGAGAGAACTTCCCACCCCAGCCAACACTAAGGAAAAAACTGATGTTGAAACTCATGATTTCAGTAGATTGAGATGATACACGTCATGACAGGCTTAAAAAAAATCTACAGCATTCTCTGCTGTTTTACCGCTTTGTCTGAATGATGTCTTTTACTTTTTAAACAGGTAAAAAATGAGCATAACCCAAGCTTAATTGTATCTCTTAATTTTAATCAAAAATTTATTACAATTGTTTTACTTGTTAGTTGTTTGGCTTGAGCAGCGAGGTGTATTGGTTTTAAATGGTTCTGAAAGATGACAATTTTTCAAAAAAATAGCTGAAAAGAGTTATCTGTCTCTACTTACAGTCATTCAATGGCGTCCAAACCAGTTTACTTCACAAGTAAAACAGTGTGCTATTTTCTACTAATTGTCAGAAGCATAATCTGAAATTTCAACAGTATTCTGCTGAAGTTACTCAATATTTCTCCAACTTAAATCGTCAACTATATGCAAATAAATTTTAAATACTGTTACTGATACAGAAAATCTGTTTACCTTTCCTAGACTACGTTGGAGCAGAACTTAGCCTTTATGGAACAACTACACTGGTCAAACAGGCTGCATCTGAACAGATGGTCCTGGAAGAAATTCCATTCCTGAGCTGCAACTCAGCTGCATTTTAGGGCGACCACCAGGTCCTCACCAGTAGGAAACTCAGGTGCCTACGGAGCAGCCCAGTGCGTGAGGGTCCCTTAGTATAGGCACTCAGGGAGTGGGGACTCCACAGAGCAATTGCCAGGCAGCTGAGACACAGCTACAGGCTCCAGAGTACTAATATGCTGCTTACCCAAATCCTGCCACTTTCCATCCCTGACGCTCTTCCTCAGCTTTCGCAGCGGGGCTGCACTATGTTCGTTATAGCGCAAGACTTCCAGAACATCAATCCTTTACTACAGCTTTGTACGTTTCTGAGCTACTCGTATCTTCTGCATGTTTTAGAATTAGGGACATAAAATAGCAGTCATTAAAAAAACCCCTAAGCTACTCATTCAGAGAAGCCATGCTTTCATACGTGGAAACACTGCCTGTTTAGGGATTTTGTAAGCTGTCCTTTAATTACAAACAAAAAGGCAGAAAGGGAAATGACATAGAAACCACATTTTAATTAGATCAAATTCCTATTCAAAATCTTAATATTCAGAAAATGAAGCCCACTCTGCTATGTGATTGCTGCTAAAAATAGTTATTTTCTATAATTTTGTGACACTCCTAGCCCTCCACACTGCCAACCCATGCTCCATAAGCTTCTCACTGGCCATCTTCCTGATTAAGACAGGGAAGACACAATGTCAATACAACACCCTAAGAGGCTTCTGATTTCTCTTCTCTCAGGCCCCAAGGTGAGCAGACCTACTGTAATTACTAAGACACATTAGAACTATCACTCACTGTAACTCTGCTGCTGTGTTTCCCCCATCAGCATGAGCCTAAGGCTCTTTTTAGCCTCTCTGATTTCAGGAAAGAAAACTGTGTAAGATATGGGTATTGTCAACATCTGACTTGTGACTTGGACTTGCCACAGACAAGGTTTGATTCGAGCACCTGATGTCCTAGCTCTTGACTCCTACCTCTAAGTTGTCTGCCTAAGCTCCCTTTGTAGTTAAGGGAGAAAAATTAGTTCAGGGTACTTGCCACCTGTTCTATTTCAGACCTTTAGGATGAGAGGAAAACATGTCCTGAAAGTGCCAGTTTCTCACCACTAACTGCAAGAGAGTTCTAGACAACCAGCTCAAATGTGGACATGCATAATGTAGATACTGACTGCGTGGGTCTGATTGACACAGCCAGATGAAAACATTTTATTTATTCTTATGAAGGATGACTTGACTTTGGAGTCTAACGTAATTTTGTTGTATTTAACACTGAACCCTAAATATGTACAGTTATAAAACATCCACCTGCAACTATAAATCAAATTACTGTTTTCCAGACCAGAAGAATTATAGGCAGCATGAAATGTAAAGAATTATGGGTAATATGAAATGAACTGCTTTTTAAGACACTCACCTTATTTCCAGTACCAAAGAAGAATTGATTTTCCAACCTTCTACAGCATGCTGGAAGATTGAGGAGCCACCCTTTCGAATTATCTTATCAGAGCTATTGATCATTGATCTACTTAAACTCAGTTCACCATCTCTGCAATGCAATATAGAAAAGACACAATTACATCAAGGTTAACTCTAGCTTTAAGTAATTTACATTACAAGCAACAGTGATATTGCCTTTTATTCACAACAAAAAGAAGCAATTATCTCTCTGCTTGCCAAGGCAAATAAACTGTACCTGTGAGAAATCTATAGGACACCTATATCTAATACCTGAATATGCAATTTAAGAGCTTAAATATGTTTATATTTGTAATGAAATAGACTTAACAAAAATCACAAGCTCCAAATTGTGAACCTGGACCAAACTTCAGTATGTTTGCGAGGCAAGATCTGCACTTCTATGTTCCAAAATTCCAGGACTAACTACTAATTGTTAACTTTCAAGCCTTCGCCCAGCAACTGCTCATGTTCTACAACAACGGCCTAATAGACTCCCTTTGCCTCCTACTGATACTAAAAGACTTTCATGCATGGAATTCTGGAGTTTAATGGCATACAAAAAACAGAATTTCCTCAAGATGTCCTCAAACTTTTGTATGCACACGTCCAAACAACACTTTTGTATGCACACGTCCAAACAACGCCAGTTGTCTTACCCTCTTCATCAATCTTATCATGTTCATAAATTTTGATAAGGTAACCTTAAAAAAATAAAAAAATACTCTAAGCTGTGGGTGATGACCACTGAACATCTCATGAGGTATCATAATGTTACCAGTTGCAATATTAGCCAATAAGTCACACAAATGTGACAGAGAAGCTAAAATACTACAAGGACAACTTAAGGCATTAGGTCTAAAATGTGTTTTTATCTCCGTATGTTTCCATTCTCTTCCATACTGTTCCCATTTAGGTGCTAGAGCAACATTCAGCCGAGTTCAAACATAGCTGTTAATCATAAATATATCAAAGTTGTTGGATATAACATTCTACCATGTAGAATGTCTTGTATCTCAGCAGTATATATAACAGTAATATACAGAAATCTCTTTATCTGTTAATTAAGTGTGCTCTGAAACACTGCCAATGACAATACAAGCTAAGTGAAGTTAAACAGAGCTTTTGACCACTAGCCATTCAACAAACAAAATGGAAAAGATGTGAGACTGTAAGCTTTCTAGGGAATCACTGACTCTTGTTCTCCTGTGGCCTTAAGTTCTTAAAACAATTGGATCCTGGCCCTCACTAAGAGCTACAGCAACATTACTGCTGTGTATATATACACACACATGTAAATATATATATATATAAAAATTATTAATATTTGGTAAATTATATAGCAGACTAAACTCAACTAACCTGCAATGGGACATTAATTAAGCTAAATTAACAGAGCTGGTAACATGTAGTCATTTGCAAAAAGTGCTATGATTGCAAAAGCTCCTGTAACAAACCAGTATTGCACACTTCATCAAGAACAACCCAGCATCACTAGTACCGCTCTCCCTCCCTCATCCCTCTATGCCAACACGCTGCAGCACTGACCTGGCACTGACTGACTCAGAGGTAAGACTGCCACCTACTGAAAAACCTGCAACTTCAAGCAATCGTGTAGGTACAAGATCTGTATGTAAATTATCCCAATCATGCTAACTTGAGGGCATGGGAGGATGCTGCAGAAATCCCTAAATTCAATAACCAGAATGTAATTAATACTTTTTTCTATTTTAAAATTCCCTAAAAAATTCCCTAAAAATTTTCCATAATGGTTGTAAATATATTTATTACATATAATTTCCTATATATATTTTCTAGATGCATAGCGTGCATGCATCTAAAGGAAAACTACCAAAATACATCCAGGTAAAGTACTTAGTCTAAAAGTACTTCAGAGACCTCTCCACTTTATGCTGGGTTAAATGTTACCCATTAGACACTTTAACAGTGACACAGCTGACAAAACTTAGCAACAAAATATGCTGCCAACACCTAAAGCACCATAGCATTTGAAATGCGGTTGCCTTCCATATTCACAATTTACATCTGCAGTGAGCTATATAGATTGTACAGTAAAATAATGTTAAATTATGTTCACATGAGCTAAAAGAAGGTCCTAGGCACTCTGTGTTAAAGTTCTACTATAAACACAAATATGTTCACTTACATGCTCCTCTCCCTTTTATTGGTATTGTTTTATTTAATTTGCACTTACAGTAATATTACATAAACTAACACATAAAAAGCTAAATTTACTCCAGAAAATTCTTCACTGTGTAAAAACTGTGAAATAAATTTGGGCTACTTTGTACCTTCTAGAATCACTGCAAATCCTCTCTGATGTAAATGAAACAGTTGCCGCTGTGACAGCAACTTGTGGATGACAGTGTGAACCTTCACTCTGAATTATCTTGCCTTGGTGACCAACCAGACCAACCTGAAGACAGTTCATTAAATACAAATAACTGTCCTCAAGCATATTCTGTATCAGTAGAAGATAACACTGTTTAAGAAACACTGCATTACCCATAATATGTGTCTCATCACTTGCTTAATCTTCAAAGAGATATTACTGTCTAGATAAAGAAGGGCATGCTTTCACACTTACTGTCCTAGCAAACTCTGCTATGAGAACACAGCTGATTTAAGGTTTATCACATACTTTGGAATTGCACATAGTCCATTTTGGAACATCTGGGATTTACCTGCAGTGTCACTAATAGCCATAAAAATGGGCCACCTCGTACATTCACAGTTCTGCATTACTGGTACTTCTGGAAGTAAAACATCCCATGGAAAACTGACTTTGCTTGCCCATGTGGCCAGTCACAAATAACCAAATGGCATGAGCCCTTCCTTCAGGAGAAAGGCAAGTATAACATCAACAGTGGCAGCAGATACTAGCAGTACACTTAAGGTTTTCTTCCCCTGCTTCATACAGTAATGGATGGGATAACAGGCTGGGAAAAGAAACTATATTCCAATATCCTTAACCAAAGTGAGTAGCAACATACTCCACAAGAAGCCTCACTGATATCAAAGAAGTAGAGATACCAGTAAATGACCTGGCAGAAGTACATTACATCTATATTTTTAAAGTGTTGTTAAGGACATAAATATTTATGGCTAAATACATTTACTTTCTTTCATTTAATATTAAATCTTCAGTTCATTTTAGTACCTTTTAAATGGTGTCAAACAATGCATCATAAGCTGGAGGAGGCTTTTTTTGCAAATACATATGGATTCTACCTAGTGACTAATTTCTGAATCATTTGTTTTCACATGTATTTTTGCACACCTACAACCCCAAAATTTTACACTTCTGTACATCTCCTAAGTAGGCAGATACCACAGCATCGCGGCAGAAACTGGTCTGGCACCCAGGCGAGAGGGAAAGTTACCAGCAAATCTTTAATACCAACTGAAGCAAACATCACATCATTAACCACGCGCACACACACAGGAGAGGCCACCCCCTGCTCCCGGGAGGTGCTGGGGCCACTGCTGGCCAGCTGTGCCCAGCTGCCTGTGCCCTGCTCCCACATCGGCCTGCCTGGGCAAGGGCCGGCAAAGAAGGATGCACTTTCTGCCTTTAACTCTGGGGACCGTGAGGTCGTAGGGGGGGCTAAGTAGGTTGTAATTGCCCCAGCTTCCTACAGGCCCCTATAGGCACTTACAACCTCCTTACGCCTCCTCCTCAAATTAAGGCAACAGTTTACACCAAAGCATGAAAATCTGCTGTGAATGCATCTCCCCCCAACTCCATTGGCACAAGCAAACAGAAAGCGTGAGCCCCTTCCCCGCCTTTGCTGATCTCACTAAGCTACCACGGAATTTACGTACCCCTCCTGTTAAAACAAAAAATTATACCCCTCGAAGGAGAAACAGGCTTGGTTGAAAACCCAACATCTTGACAGGATTGCTGCAAGTTGAGAGAAAAATGAGGAATACAGGCATGCACGTACACAAACACAATGCACGACAAAGAGAAAGCTGAGGTGCCAACAGAAAAATGGCAAGGGACTTTTCGCCTTTTATTCTGAACCTAAGACAGGCAGGAGAGCGAAAATACGCAACAGAGGGTCTCAGCAAGGAACCAGAGTTTCCAGCGGAGCAGCCTCGGGAGCTAAGGGGGATGTCCCACACACTCTCAGAGCAAGCATCCCCAAAGAGCACCGAAGTTAAACACAGCTCCCGGGCAAACTTCAAGGACGGAGGCAGTGGCCACCCGCAGCCACCAGCCACGCCGGCACGCTCGCCTCTGAAGGGCTCCCAAAGCAGGACAGGAGGCACAACGCACTCCGACGGCTGCCGCCGCCACCTCCAGCCACGCCGGCCCTCGGGGAGCAGCCGCGGCCAGCTCAACTTCCCCGGCGCGCCCTACTACTGGGGCTGGGGGGCAGCAGCACCAGCCGCAGCCCCGGCAGCGGGCAACCTCCGTCCCCGTCCCGCTCGCCCCCAGCCCGCAGCCGCTGAGCTCCGCCAGCCAGACCCGCTCGTAACCCGTCCCGCAGCGGTACCCCCGCCCCGAACGCGATCTCCCCAGCGAGAGCGCCAAGTTGCAGTGGCACCGCAGGGGAGCGGGTCTCGGCCCGGGGGTCGCCGGGGGGGCCTGAAGACCCGGGTGGGGCCGCGTAGAGGACCTCAGGCAGCAACATCCCCCCCCGCCACCCCCTCGGGGAGCCCTCCCGGCGCGGCGCCCCGCAATTACCCGGCGAGAGGTGCCTCCTGGCGCTCCTCGGTCCGCGCTATTTCTTTCGTCTTATAAAAGATGAGGAGGAGACTTATCGTGCACACAGTCCACCTCTTCCTGACTGAACGCATGTCTTCTGCGAAACGCGGTCCCCCTCCCCCTTTTCCTTTGTTTGTCAGGGGTGTGCGGAAAAGAACTCCACACGCGGCACGAATTGCCGAAAACACAGTCAATTTTTTTTTCCCGAAATAATTAAAGAACAAAAATAAAAACCAGGCAGGCGCAGACGCTGGGGGTTGTTTGGCGTTTAGTTTGTCTTTCTTTCACCCTGTCCTCCCCTGCCCAGGAGCCAGGCTCGCAGGCGGCGGCTGGCTCTCCTCGGCCGGGCGGACAAGTCCGTGGCGGCGCCCCCGCCGCGCGCCCGCCGAGCCGAGCCGAGTCGCGTCGCGTCGCGCTCCACCCGCCGCTGCCGCTCCGCTCTACCTCCGGCTCCACTGCGGCCCCGTAGCGATCGCGGCGGCGGCGGCGACGGCTCGGGGAGGACGCTGGCGCCGCCCTCCCCGCGGCGGGGCGGTGGCGGGCGGAGCGCGGCCAATGGGCGCCGCGCGGGGGCGGGCACCCGACACCGGCCCGGGGCGGCGGGCAGCGGCGGCGAGCAGTCGTGGCCTGGGGCCGCGGGGGGGGGGGGCCGCGGGGGGGAGCGCCGCGGGGCGGGAGCGCGCGGGCGGCACCCGGTGGGCCGAGGCGGGAGACCCCCCCTCTGTAGCCCCTCTGTGTTTGGGGAGGGGGTGCCTTTCTCCCCTGGAGCACGGTGTACCCCGTGGCCCGTTGGGTCTCAGAAAGTTTGAGTAAAGGACCGCCAACGCAGTGCCACTAAAAATAAATGACGCTTCTCCTTTTCTGAGAACGATAAGGGCTTTGCTAATTTTTAATTCCGCCGTCCCCCCCCCCCCCCCCCCGATGGACGGTTGGAGCTTGAAAAGGGCGTCGGAGGTTTTTCTCCGCTTCGGAGCACCGCCTTGGCAGTTCCCCCGGCTCCGACACCAGCGGGAGAATGCGGGGGAGCGGGAGGAAGGGAGGGGGTAGGGCCCCTGCACACCCCCGCCGGGCCGCAGCCTGGCCAAATACACGCCCAGTCCCCGCTCCCCGGCGTCCTGTGTCATTTAAGCGGCCTCAACATGGCCGTTACTTCTCTACTTCGGCTAGGACGATTTCTCTGAAATGCACCAAAAAAAACCCGAACCCCAAAACAAAACAAAAAAGCTCTTTGAAACGCATAACTCGACGTGAAAAAGAAATCATGAGCTGTATCCACTTTTCTCAGTATTATTTCACCCTCTTCGAAGTGACTGGACTGTCCTGGACTATCCTTACTCTGTGTGACAGGCATCTGCCCACAGCCCTTTAGTTTGCATTTATAGAGCAGGCTTCAACACCAACATCACTCTTTTCCCAAGGGGGTGCAGGAAGGTTTTGTGACAAATCTAGTGTGACTCCTCTTGTCTTAACTTAGGTTAACAGCAGGAGCTCCTGGGATGACAGAACCTTCCTTCCCTGGGTTTATTTGGTCTGATATGCTGTCTCCAGAACTGTTTGGTTACAGACATTTCATAGCAAGTTGCAAGCAAATTTGAAAATAAGCATGGGTTTTTCTTTCCCGAGACAGTATTCCCTCACAGGCATTAAAAGTGAAGAAAGGTTAGAGAAATCCTTGAGAATATCAGGGCTGCTAATAGTTGTTATGTTCTAAAAATCAATTTTGTTTAGTAGGAAAGGTTTAATTCAGCCTCAGTGAAATGGAATGGAAACTTTGCAATTTCCTTCCACACAAGCCAGATCAAGCTGTGTTTTCTGTGCTGTTCTCTGCTGTGGCTCTGATAACCTAGTCTCAGAAAGCGACCTCTAAATAGCATCAGCAGCAAAAGGCAAAAACCCCATTCTATCTGTGAGCATGAACTTCAAATTTCACTTGCTATAATTCATGTCAGACAGACTCTTCTCAGAAAAAAATTCTTAGGAAAAAAGGATTCAATGCAAAACCCTATTTAATACCATTGTAAAAAACACATCACTTGCTCAGCTTAAAACTTAGGATTCCACCAGTCTTGTCAGCCCTGTTGAACATCTGTAATAGGGTTTTTTTATACATTGTATTATTTTTGTATATTAGCTTATTTTCATAGTTAGATGGGCTCATCAGCAACAGATACTGAAAATATATACAGAGGATCCAAAATTCACGCACTTTCAGTGGTGGTTTTGCTCGGTTCCACCCACAACTACCAATGCCAGCTTACGATATCAGTTAGCCACAGCAGATCTTGGTTTCGTGCCAGGCCCTGTGCACATTCAGAAAGTAGTGTGCCTTCATCTTCTTCTTCCCCACCTTCTGCTGCATTTCCTTCCCCTTGAAGCTTAAACCCCAGCTCACGTGCTGCTTCATATGGACTAATCCTCACCTCACACAAGGAATCCCTGCTTGCATCCAAGAGACTTGAGGACTGATGATGATGGGTGTTATGAGGTGCCTTGCCCAGCAGTGCACGTTTCTCTCTGGCTGAAGCTGACCTCCACCGCCTGGAGAGGCCAAAAAAGTTGACTGCAAACTGATTCTATGTATAGGTAGCCACAGTAGCTTCATCCAGGCAAGTGGACACTTTCAGAGGTTTTTTATGTCTGTGTGTGTTTAAATACCATCAGCAGTACCAGCACGTGCTCTATGATGCTCCCAGCACCCTTGAGGAACCTGTCTAATATTGTAACTACAAGCTCTAAACCATCAAGACTCCAAAACTTTTATTCGGTTATTAAAATAAAACCTGTCAGTTTACACTTCAGTAAAATACGGAGAAAAAGACTTCTGCAAAAGCACACATTAATAATCTGTGGCCATTTTCCTGAAATTAAGGCTGCTCCCATGCCTGTCATTCTGCTACCACGAAAACACACTGCTGCGTCAGAAGAGGACTATGGGAGCCTGACAGTAACCCAGAGCATCCCCTGTCACAAGGCAGGATTTGCAATACCACTCATGTACCTGACCCATATCATCTAACCTGTTCTTGAAGGCTTCTGCTGTTGGCAGCTCTACCACCTATCTTCTCTATCAATCTGATCCTGCAGTGATTCAGCATCTTCACCTTCTGCGCATGCTATTCTAAGCTCTGAGGTTATCTGTGTAGCAGGGTCCCAGTGTCACAGGAGCTGCTTAAAAGTTGATCCAGGGCAAGTTCCCAACTTGTTCAGTGCTATCCCAAATCAGTCCTGATCTCTGTTTCGGAAATAGCCTTACAGCTGTGACTACAGTGAGAAAGACCCCTCTCATAGCTGTTCTGACTGGTTTCCCTCCTAATATACTCTTGTGCTCTAGCTCTGTGATGTACTCAAGTAACAGGCAGATGCATATACTATACAGGTATATAGCATATATATAACATGATTGAGCCAGCTGGTACATTTCATTTGCAATGACAAAGTTTATTATAACACAAAATGAGTTTACTGTGTAGAGGATTTAAACATTCATATCTAGTACTTCACCAATTCCTTTAATTACCTTTCTTTAATGTGTCATCAGCAGCACTTCATAACTCTAACAAGCTATCTAAATTACGCCTTGAAATTATTTCCTCTTTCTCATACAGTCTAATGATATTTAAATAATGAATAGCGTTTATATCAAATAGTATGGTTTATTTTATATGAATAAAGGAATGGTTTAGCTCTGTGAACCCAGAAATATGTTCAGTAAATCCTATTTCATGGCATCTAGTGATGACAGTAAAATTTCTTTCATGAAGACTACTGGAGGAGCAAAAATGTGAATAATACAAAAAATCATGCATTTAAGCATTTCAAATTTCAGAGTGCTAATTAGTTCCTATGGCAAAGAGTTCTTGAAAGGCTGCATTTCATGCTGAAGAAAGTTGCTAGAAATTGGAACATTTACATTTGTTAAAACATATTACCATATAAAGTCCTTTTTGCATTAAGAGTATTTCATGTTCTGTGTGGGTGCCCAGAAATATCTTCTGACTTAATTCTGTCCTTGTTATCACTGACAACAGAGAAACACTAGAAGAGATTGCCTGGGGAAGCTGTAGCATTTCCACCACTGGTTGTCTTTAGGACCAAGTTACACAAATCTGGATTCTTAACTCAAGGTGGAAGGATGAATGAGGTAACTTTTTCAGGTACCTTCTAACTATTTATTTAAATACATAATCTTAATGTAAATCTTCTCAATTTACACCAAGCAGAGCTTTCTGATTCCTATATAATAACTTTTAACAGAATACTCAATATTGTAGAAAGGTCATGTGTTTGTACATGCTTCTGTTTCAGGAATAGGCATGGCTGATGATTCATTCTTGCATTTGCTTGACACTTAACTGATTTAGTCCTATGCAATGTCTTTAATAGTACTAACTGTCCAAATTTTGTGTAAAAAAGAAACATCACTTAAAATGAGTGATTGTTTGAGAAATTTTTAAGTACTACTGATACTTAGATCTGTTTTCATGCAGACATCAATATCCATCAGTGGCTTAGGCAAAGACACTAGGCATCCCCTTTATTTGCCTAATGTTAATGTGCACAGAACACTAACACTTTGCAGAAGAAGTAGTCTTAACAGCCAAAATTTGAATAACTTTTATGCTTGAATATCTTCTATACTTTTATTTGTCATAATCCATACATACTTCCATTAAAACATCTTCCTCTTTGAAATATAATCTACTTGCTATTGTAGTAGAAGTATAGTCCTGTATTATATTTTTAGCATTACTGGCATTGCACATAGCAGCATTTCAAATACATCAGCTTTATAATGCAACAGCTTTTCTATAGGCAGCAAAATTAAAGATGATGCAGTGAACTGCACATTTGTATAGTTATTCCACTGTATAGGACTCAGTGTTTGGGTTGGTGATGCTTAAATTTCTCTTGATGTTCAGAGACACAAAAAAGCAGGTCAGAATTTGTATTCAGATTAACCTCCCCTTTTGTTTTTGTGACTACTGTGCAATGATGACTTAGTGTCTGCAATTGCCTTGCAGAACAACCACAGGATCAATAATGTGGAGACAGTTGCAATAAGCTTACCTGAATCTCTCAGCCTTTTCTTTCTGTGTGTGATAGGAGACCGTCTTTTTCTCTAGAAGAAATGCTGTAGCAATTTCTTAGAAAGCATTGGAATTAAATCCCAATGAAGCCATATTCTCTGTTCTGCATTCTTTTGTGCAGTAATGTATTTATCCAGTGCAGAGGTCCCCAGATGAAGTTGCAGTGTAACAACAAGGAAATATGTTTAATTTAGGGGTACACACTGTTGTAGTTATTGCATTGCAGACTTCTCTGATCCAGGCACACTTTTATGTAGCAGTAAAATATAAGCTATATTAACATTTCAAGAAGAGTGATCATGCAGATAGAGGCCAACCTAAAAGACATCATCGGTTGTCATGATCTCCTCCTTACGTTTGTGACATGGGATATTGCAAATGTCCCATAGACGTGGGTTATAAATATGCAAATTCTTTGCTAATTCAAAATGGCTATCAGCTAGCATGCCTTTCAGGAAGGCTAAAACCTCACTGCTTTAAATCAAAATATCTATCACATTCCTAGAGGGTGTATGTGTGAAATTTGGTAATGATGAGCTGCATTACTTCCCATATTTTTTCAGTGAGACTCAAGACAGTCTGCCCTTAGGGGAAATAATCATCCTGTATTTTTTATAATAGGGATGAACAGAAAAAATGAGGAAACAGAAATAAGGATTAGGGAACACTGGGAGACTAACAGAAGAGAAAGGGAGAAGAGGAAGTAGCTATAGAAGAAGGATGGGGATGAAGGGATTAAGTGGTTGGGAACTGGCAGAGAGGGAAACAACTGTATCTGAACCAATGAAAGAAATAGGAGAAAAAGTTGAGAGTCCAGAGAAGGTACAAGAAACTACTTGAATGGAGGAGCATGACTAACTCAGGCCTACTGAAGAAGCTGAGTTAAGAAATGCATACAGTTGTTTCTGCCTTTCATCTTGATTTGTCCTGCCTGTGAGAACAAAACTGTTGTATCCCTTGCTTAAATGCGCCTGAGCCTGTGTTCAAGCCCTAAGTTCACTTCACTCTTCAGATACAGTTCTGGTTTGGAGTCTGAATGAAGAATTTTTCTTTCTAGAATGTCAAGCAAGCATGATTCAGCTAGGAGACTGCTGTTTACTTAAAGATTTCTTTTTTGGTCAAATGAAAGAAAGTCAAGATGATTTCTGGCCATATTTCCATCCTTGCAGTTTAACGATCTGTAAATGATTACAACTCCAGAAAGCACTCCTCTTTCTGATTACACCAAACCTCCAACTCCTCTCTTCATAAGGGCAACAAGATACCCTTTCCTTCAGACTCTGAACCTAGGACGAATGGTTTAAATATTCCCAGGTAAGACTGCTGGGACTTAATCAAGAAAACCTTCACTACTGTCCAGCCCTGCCAAAACTTTTCTAATGAGTCATAGGAAATTACTTAGAGTTTGAAAGGACTATGAACACCTTCTTATGATGCTATTTGAGCTTCCCTTATTGCAGAAGAGGAAGTGGAGGAAGATCTTGGCAATACGTTAACATGATTTTTTGTGCGTGCTCATGCCTGAAGTGAAACCTTGGTCCAAAGTGGCTCCTCTTAGGGGTTAGGGTTAGGTGTTAGGTTTGGGGTGAGAGGTCAGCATTGGGGTTAGGGTTTCGGGTTAGAGTTAGGGGTTAGGATTAGGGTTATGATCATTAGAGTTTAGGGTTATGGTTAGGATGTTAGGATTAGTTGTTAGGGGCTAGGGGTTACAGGCTAGAGTCAGGGTTAGGAGTGGGGCTAGGGGGTTATGGTTAGGGTTAGATTAAACTCAGCTGCACTGATTGTCTTCTGGTTTTAGGTGGTCTCAGATCAGTGATCCCAGTAGAGTCCCTCTAGTACATGGGACATCAGGAAGACCCTGAACTGTCTGCCGTATATTGGTCCTATGGTGTTCCCAGTAGGCCTCCCACGAAAGGAAGTGAGATCAGAATCAGGCCAATTATCTCTGTTCTTGCATACTCATTCAACATGGCTCAAAAAGTCCAGGTTGATTTAGAACAAGCTCAATCTTTCTCTCTTGTTCTTCTATGCTTTAGGCAAGCTTCTAGAGCTGAAAGACCTGGAATCACAACAAGGTAAATTTAGGTTTCCACACAGCCCAGACCCATGTACAAAAACCAGCATGAAGGTACTTATTCAGAAGCAATGTTGATTGGGTCTGCCTGAAATTTTAAGTCCTGCTTTCTGCTAAGAGGCAGTAGGCAAACATGAGACAGGGAACAGCGTGATTAATTGTAGTTAAGACATGTAAGCACACCTGCTACCCAGACTACTCTTCAGTTGTTACTGCAGAAATGAAGTTTAAGGAAGTATCTGAAAGATATCTTACTTTATATCTATTAATATAGAGCTTGCGTGTTGGTTTTACATTTTTTTTCCAAGTGAGTAATCGTGGTTATAAAAGCAAGGGAGATACAACATTGAAAGACTTTTTCCTTTATTTGAAAGGCTATGCTTTCATTTCATTTATTTATAACACTTCATAACTCATTACTGCATGCAGAGTAGTATATTTCCTAAGCACCTTGTAGTGAAAATGTAATATGAGAGATTAGTGCATGAATTTTCCATGTCTGAGAACTAGAAAGAGATTTTATGAGAAGCTATATGGTGGATTTGTGAGGTTGTACTATATTTTAATAACTGTGAATGGCCTCCCAGTGAGAACCATTATTTTACTAATAGTTCCCAGCAGGACAACCACCTAGGCTATACAGATTTGGAGGTGGGGAAAGAAGCTTTTTGTCTGAATTCAAACCACAGCAGGAGCCATTCACTCTTTGGGAACTAATTCCCAATTTTATCATTGCTATTTTTAATTTTGTTTAATTTAGTGGTGGTTAAATTGTATATAGTTAGATACTACAAAATTGCCTGACTTATTGCTTTGTGTTAGATAAAGTCACACAAAAGAGCTTCCTATTTGCCTTCAGCTATTATTTTTGTACTTACAGTAACGCTTTGAGGCATTTGCTGAGATCAAGACTACAGCTTGTTGTGAATTTTTTTCCTTTTTTTTTCTAATTGGAAAACTGTAATTCAATGACACATTTATGGCGTCTTTATAAGTTTTAGCAAAAGGAAATCTCCTCCATGTTCAAAACTGTATTTTGTCAGTGGGAGAGGTCAGACCTATCAGTAATTTAGTCTATTCTGCACTCACCTGGCATACAAAGGAGTTGGACTCAAATCCCTGTCAGAGAAGGTTTTTGGCTGTCTTCAGCAGCAGCTTATAGACCTTGTATGGGCAGACGAACAAGCAAGCCCTTTTTGTTGACAGATAAGCTACCTCAACTTGATCTCATATTTGCTGCAGACAAAAGCACGCATGCAAACTGTTACTGCATAACAACAAACAGACACTGTAAGTTCACATTATACCCTCTTCTGTGGTAACTTGTTTGTGAAGCTGTACTCTCAGCCTGTGTTGTTACGATCAAGTTGATTTTTAATGACAGCTTTCAATGACAGTTTTACAGTATGAGTGAGAGAAAGAGGCTTACACCATTGGATGGTGCTTAAGACAGGAAAAAACCTCCATCTACCACATTCCAAGTAAGATTTTTAATCAGTAACCTCTTCAGGGCAAGTCATTCACTAAAATGCAATAATATCTTTTTTTTTTTTTAATTTTTATTTTCTGTTTAATTTCTTTGCAAACTAGGATTTGGTATTCCAGTCCCAGATGATCAGAGTCCTCAGTATTTAAATTCCCATGGGAAAGCTCACCTCAGAAATTACAGTCCACACAGAAGACATTGGCACCAGCCAGGGTAAGAAAAACCCACAAGGAAATGGGATTTCCCATATGTCACCCAGGTCAGTGGGCAGACATGTGAAGCAGATCTAAGGTTGAGTTTCTGACTCTGCTGAAGTAGATGCTAAAATTTTGATTGACTTCTGCAGGGTTAGGATAACACTTCAGCTCTCTTACCTTCCAGTCCTATACTCAAAATAGGAAGCCACTAAATGTAACAGGAACATACTAGGAAAGATATTCCCTAATTTTACTTAGTGTATTTCATTAAATATTATCTCTTAGGGTAAAAAGTTTAAAAAATTACAGAAAGTACAGATGTATTCTATAGAAATTCCATTAATAATCTAAGCCTACTACTTGCAGTCTCTTCAAAGACAGTATAGAGGGAAATAATTTTTTCCATATTTTGATGACTAAGGAAAAGCATACAAAATCTTAACCAGTTACAGTTGTAGAAGTCCTTTAGAAGCTTTTCAATGTTAAGACTTTTTCATCAGCGGAAATATAAGCACTGTATCAACTTCAGAGTCTTTCCTTTTGACTTTTAAAAATATGATTTGCATTAAATAAAAGGCAGAGAACTTTTTATTTTTGCCTAGAATACTTCATGGTTTAGTGTTCTTTAAAGGAAATTACATCACAAAATCAAAAATAGCTATTTTTGATGGAAATGAATAGCACAATAACTATTTTTATAGTTCAGAGAAACGCTGCGGAAAGTAAATTTGATTTACCAAGCTTATCACAGACTGTGAACTTCAACATTAAAGCGAAAGGAATGTTTCATTTTGAAATTACTGTTTCAGCCCTGACTGAAGTAAAATAATGTGCAAAGGAAAGGAATATATGTATACACACATGTAAATGCTATAAGTCACAACAGGTAAATATTCTTTAATTACAGAGGAAGGGACAAATCTGAATCTGAAGTGTTTGAACAGGAAATCGCCACCTATATGGGCAGAATTTTGAGAACTTATTTTCATGTCTATTTTGGCTGACTGGAGAGTGGGAAAATCTGTCTTGGTCCTGAGTGGGAAAATCTGTCTTGGTTCCGAGGCTAGAAAAAAGTATATGATTAATATAGTTTTGTGTCCAGAAACAGGTCATTTGAAATTATTTTGCTCAGCTGCTACAAAGTGCTGTAGTCTGGTTGTGTGCTCTCAGTGGAGAATTTCCACAGTGCAAAGCACATATGTGCAATGTCTAGGTCTGTGCTTCCTCTCTGCATCCTTGCCTCCAAATAAAAAAAATGCCAAGCAGAGGGAAGAGGAGACAGAAGAGAGCTGCAGTGTACTATGTCAATCCTCCCCTGGCAGTGACTGGAAATTGCTTTGGAGCCAGGTCTTACCAGCCCAAGCTCTGGTACAGAGCGCAGAAATATTCTGTGTTCTCAGGAAGAGGAAGGGCTTAGGAAGCCCTTTTGTCAATACCAATATAATATTTATGATGAGTATCAGGTGGCACTTGCTTCCCAAAAATGAACAGCTTGCAGATTTTATAGTATAATATGGGAGTATCTCTCAGTATGAGTGTATTGAGATTCAGCCTTCATAAGTACCTGCGATGCATTAGCCTTTTTTGACCACAACATTGCAAATGGGCTTTAGCAACACCTTTCTCAGAATCTTTGTCTGGACAACTTAATGCTGGATGTCTCGCATCTAGGACTCCTGTTAGCATTTCTGTCAGCATCTCAGATTATCAAGATTTTGCAAAGCATCATGCAAAGCAGTCTTCTTAGGGCAATGTTCAGGCTAACGATTTTCAAGAAAAATGTGCTTATTTGCAGGGAACTTTGTAATTTTACACTCTGGGGAAGCAAGCAAGTTGGTGATGAATGAGCTCAGGCTTGCTACAAAAAATTGTTGTTCTTTGCTAAGTTAACTTTTATCCCAGCTGTGCTATTCTGTTGTATTCGCCTGTGAAATTCTTTCTACAGGGCAACACAAAAAGCAATTTGAAGAAATGGACTCTCTCCAGATAAAACATTGTTGTGTGTTCACAGACCTCTTTCTCCACTGACAGATCCTACACCCCACAAATGCTCCTTTTTTTGTCCTCAGTAGATACATGTTTTCCAGCAGGCTGCCAATTCTTAGGGTTTGTGTACAGAATATTTTTTTCCTTTGTCCTGACTCCCCAAATCTAGTCAATTACCCACTGCATTGCTTATTTGTTTTGCTTTGTCTGCTGTACAGCATAGGAAGTTTTTCTGAGGAATTGAATTGTGTGTCATTTGCTCAGCTTCACCTTTAGATTTTGCCTTACTGATGGTTTCCTAAATGCTGGGAAATGTCTTCAACCTCCTGCAAAATTAATTTGGTCCTTTACCATTCAAGTGAAAGTAGCATTTTCATAAGGTGAAGCTTTTATAAACAAGCTGAATAGTAAACAAAATAAACAATCTTAACAGTAGAGTCCTATATTTAAGCATAGCTCACTTATATTCCACCAGAGAGATAAAAGTAGAAGTGAAGATACTACATTTCAGCTTGCTCTGCAGCAGTCGTTCTCTTTACTCACATAGTGCATGCTCTACAGGTGCTGACCAGACCATGCAAACTCTGCTGCATTTCTTGCACATTTTTTTCCATGTGCCAAGTAATGCCCTGGCTTGCTGGCTGACACAGCCTGTATATCTTGATCTTCTTGACTCTGATATTAAGATTTCCAGATCAGAATTTTATTATTTAAGATAATTTGAACTTGCAATCATTTTATCAAAGCACTGTTCATTCTAATCTCCAAGTTTCTTCCTTGTCCAATAAGCTTTAGTGGGTTTCATATCTGTTGTAATGGGTTGCTCCATATTCCAGCTACTATCATCTCTCTCAGGAAAGACTCATTTTAATCAATTAAGATTGCAAGACCTATTCCTTTGTCATTTCAGTAATTTTTTACTTTCCAGTTAAAAACTGTTACTTGGGTATATTCCCTTTTCATATTAAGTAAAACAGAACTTTGATTTCTGTCTCAGGTCTCGAGTGAACATTAATTGAAACCACCACTTCAGTCAGTCCCTCACAAATACCACATTTTTAGCTCTGCTGGAACCCTTACCTGCCCTCTCATTCCAGCAACTGCATTTCTACATGTCCTGTGGGAATGCTCTTCTGTGGGTAGTCAGTCCAAGGCTGCTCTGCCCTTTCTCATGCAGTGAAAGAAGTCTGTCATTGTCTCTGTAACTTGTCTTGTGTGTTTGTGATGTTCTTCCTTAGAATTTCTGTATCTGAGAAGTGAAATGATTTAAAACCAGAGTTCCTGATTGAAGCTGTGCCTTCCTTTATGCAGTGGTCTTCTCAGCTGTTTAAATGAGGTTGAAGTGGAAGGTGGGGTGTCACAGCAGCAGACAAAGTGAATATCTGGGCTTTTTCTGCCTTCTTCTACAAAGAAATGGAAGGTGGAAAAAAAAATTCAGCTCCCTTGATTTTTTAAACTTGCTTCATTCCCAGTGATGTCCTTCAGTACCCAAACAAGGCAATCTTTTGGGTGCCTTTCTCACCAAGTTTCTGGACCATGTGACTGAGGAGATCTGTAGGAGTAGATGTTTAATTCAGCAGTTTTCAGTAACAGAGGTAACACCTTATGCCGCGAGGCATTTGACAAAGTCAGCAAATTAGAATTTTTCTCTTGCCATCACTTGTGTATGTCACATTTCCATTACATGGTTTAAGAAAGAAAACAAACACTTAGCAAAAGTGAAGTAAAGCCTCCACAGTGCCTCCCACCTCTGTCAGTCTGAGCCACTGTAAAGCTTGTTTTCTTCTTGAAACAAATCACAGTGTAAAGAAATTGGATGTGTGAAATTCTACATATAAAGATTCAGGAACCTATGGTTTATTGCACCAGGAGCAGGAAAAAATATGAGACTAAGAAGTTATTAAAAATTTAAAGAATTCTTTGATTCATGCATAATGGGTTGTTTTGGGGGGAAATTGCCAGATGCCCTGTGAAACTGCATACCTATCTTTATATAAGCCTGGAATATAGCTAAGTCATATGTATTTGAATACCCTAGTCAGAAGTTAGTCAGTGACCACATTCTGCATGACATTAAAATGCAACATACAAAGTTAGTGTGAGGAAAGAGACTTGCTCTGCAAATCCCAACAAATACCTCCAGGGCCAGTGAAAACTGTGCTTCATAAATGCTCTTGTTAGCAAGCAGAGGAAGAAAGAAAGTCCACCTAATTAAACACAAATATCACAGAAAAAAACATAGAAGGGTAAATCACTGACTGAAACAAGCTGTCTGTGCAATAAATGGGACAGTGCTTACAGCAAAATGCCAAGGTGTGCAGGACAAGAGGCAATAGATCACACAATCAGTAACAACATTAACAACATGTGCTATTTAAAAAAAACCTGCTGATGAAAAAAGCAAAGAATTTGAGGTTGGTAGTGGTGCAGAATCAGTTGTTTGTCAGGACTCTTTGTAGATATACAAGGTTACATCCTACAATTAACTCATTTATTACAGCAGACTAAATAACAAGAGATAGGTTTCAAATAAAGGCAGTGATAAACTGTTTGAAGAAAGGCAATCCACCAGGGACTGCCCAGTCAAAAGTAGAAAATGGAGATCTCGATTTTGCAAAATCTTAAGAAAAAATTGTCCCATTCTTTTTAATTTAAAGCATGTGTGTTGTCCTAAGGTGGTATTATGCATGCAGATGAGCCCATTTTAAGAAGTTTTGGACTCATTCGGGGTTCTCAGGGCTTTACAGAGCCAAGACTTAAAGTTCTCTTTTTCCTGGATGCATTTTGATTTTTGGTGGTAGGTTGAGCTATTTTATCACTCAGGACTTCAAAATGTTTTAACATTTTAGGCAAAATAATAGTTTGCTAGAACAGAATCCATTCCAATAATATTTACCCTTGGTAGATGTGAATCAGTTTGCCACACAGAAGATGGAGGACAATACACCATTTGAAAAGAACTTCTGTTTTAGGAAATACCCTACACTAAATTATCTTTAATATGCTTAAGTTATCTTTGGCATATCTAAAAATTTAAATCCATTCTCCTGCTAAGTACAATTTTTATATATACTAAAACACAGATTTACTTTTTTTGTAACATTTTTACCTGAGCAGTAACTGAATCTCTACAAGCTGATGTGGTTGGAATATTACCCTGGTCACCTCCATTTTCTCCCCTCGTATTTTAGGATTCTCAAGGGAAGCATCTCAAGGCTTTTCAACCTGAAGGCAATTAGATTCACTTAAATAAAACAATAAGGGGGAAGAATATACCATTGCTCCCCTGCATACATACAGTGACTATTAAAGAGATTTTTTAGAAATCATTTCCTGATGAACTGGCTTTGTGGGTGCACTTACTTATCTCTAGGCATTAGATTAAGAGCATATTTATGGACATGTAAACATTTGTCAGACACTACCGTTACATTTTACATACTGACCAGTGCTTGCAAGTGTGTTATATGAAGTGATTCATGTGTCTATATCAAGAATGTTCTTTACTGCTGTTTATAGTTGGCCTATGAACAGTACGACAGCTGCTGTCTTCTCTTGCAACTCAAAGTGGTGCATGAGGTACTTTTTCAGAGAGGGCTCTACCACACTTTACAGGCAGCAGAGAAAATCAAACATATTTCATCTTTAGCAGGGGATGTTGTCAGGACCTTTGGCTATGCATACAAAATAGCAAGCGCATAAAGGAAGACAGTCCCAAGTATTGGACTTCAGTATGTAATGGACTGCATTTCCCCCTGTATTACTTCAGAAATTACATTCATAATAATTTGTTTGTATTTTGAATAGGGCTTTTTTTAATAATGAAAAGTTTGGAAGGATTTCAGACTAAAGTACCCTGTTCAGGACTTTATTTGTATGTTTCTATGTTTTCTTCAGATTCATTCTATTTTTTTGGTACATTAAGAACAGATGGAGATGCTTTTAAAATGGCATAGTCCTATTCATAATCTAAAATTATTAACAGGGTGCATATGTCACCTAATATTTATAGAAGTAAATATAGATTAAGGAGAAGTGCCAAATACAGGAGGTTTTTTGAGCATTAAAATCCATAATCAGGTTCTGTGTTTGAAAAAAAAAAATACATCTGATGCATACACTGGAATAAACAGGAGCCTACAGTTCATCACGTTATTTTCAAAGGTTGCACTTTGGAAGGATTTAAAGGAGGGCAAGATTCACCTGCATGATGCAGGTATGTAAACAACAGTCTATATTACTTACATGGAAAGTTTTAACAAGCTGTTGCATTAATCCATCAAGAAGTCAAAGCGCCAATGCAGAGCAGCACACAGCCAATATTACAGAAGCTGTCTCAGTCTGTGCACATTCCTACCAAACGATCTGCAAAGGGCAGAAGCAATTCATATCTCACTTGGATTTTATCTTAGTACCATCCTAAGCACCTGTTCATCAGCCCTGGTCAACCTGCTGTGCCATGCTTTGGACTTTGGGGCCTGGATTAAAGACTGAAGGGTGACTAATGCTCTAAAGCTATGTTGTTACGTCTTAATTTCAGCAAAAGTTCTGCTAATGAGGAAATGCAATCCAAATATTATGTTTATGTTAATCCCATCATCTAACTATAGACCCAAAATGCAAAAAAATACAAAAATAGGCTGGGTATGTTAATAGTACTGCAATAGGATGCTTTTCAAATGCAGTAGTGCATTTGATTTGAACAATTTCCGAGAAAGCATACTCTGAGAATATCTGTCATGTCGGACCCTAAAAATAAGAGAAATAGCTCACCTTTTAGTATGTGAATGAACTACAACCCTGGCCGTTAAATATATTTAAGCTCTGAGTAATAACTCAGAAAACATACAACTGGGTGAATTTTAAAATGTACAGATGCCTAGTAACTCCATGTTTAGGTAGAGTCTAAACATAATGTTTGAACATTTAAATGTTTGAACTCTTCTGCCAAAAATAACAACTAAGTCCTTTTGTATATCTACCACACACATCCTTTTTTCAATCTATTTCTAAAGCATTTTGGCTTCTTGTTAAATTGTATATTGTGTTTTATTTTTAATGTGTTAGAAATTATTACTTGCACATTTTTTTTGCTTTTTCCTATGTAGACCTAATTCAGAGAATCACTCACATCATAACAAGTTTCTGAACAGGGATGCTTTTTTCAGTCAAGACCAGAAAAAAACAGAAAATAAAAATGTACTTATTGAACTGCTGAATTCTTTGATACCATCTCTCCCTGTTTTTAATATGTCTTCTATACATATATTATTAATTTTTTGACTGATAATGAGGAATCACCATGTCAATAAGTTGCAACCATGTACTAATACACAAAAAGATTACATAAGTCTGCAGATGATGTTCTGACTCTTTGAGTAGTAAAACAGGCAAGGGAGAAAGGTTTCTCCATTTGTCCACTTCAGCTAACAACTGCAAAAAAGAAATTCCATTCTATTTTCAATCACAGACTCACTGGACTGACAAGACTTCTAGTAGGTCATATCACCCAGACAGTATTTAATCTTTATTTAATCTTTGATGTTCGAATAGAAAACAGAAGAAGGAAAAAAAAAAAAAAGCAGCATATATCCTTGAGTTCACTAATAAATGTCAGCTTACACGTAGATCCCAAATTATGTGCAATTTCTAGTTTTTTAATAAAAGTTAACTCTAATGCTATATGACCTGTAAGGCTCTCCTTCTTTTCTGTGCTAAAAATGGTGTAAATAATTTCTTCTCTTCATGTAAATCTGGAAACATGTCAATGTGTACACACATCAACAAATGGAACAAAAGGGTTATTTTAAACCTTAGCTGAGAATCAGAAATGAAGTTAGCACTTCACAAGGTCCATTTTCAATAATAGAAAAAAGTAAGTAAGTTTCTTCTTGCAGTAAAGTTAAAATACTATCACTTTGTTTGGAACATGAATAAAACAGGCTGATCATTTTAGAATTTGTCAGGGCCTCAATTATTCCTAGCCGTTATAATAATAAACTCTCAAAGGGCAGACCAGCTAAAGATGAAATAAGATTGCTAGGACCCATTTTGCCTTTCATTTATGTGAAAATAATCCCAACTTTTCTGAATTTATTTCTGGAATTATGATATTATTGAAGTATTAGGGGAGCAATTTTAAACACACAGTCTTGGAACCAGAGGAAAACATATAATGTAAATGGGACAAACTTGCAATTAGATTGATTCAGCCTCTGGAGCCTGTCTTTCCTGGTAGATTACCATTTTTAATATTACAAAGTTTTTCTCTAAATGGCCTACACTGAATATGAGGTGGAATCAGATCTTTAAATACCAAGCCCAACCAGTCTAAGTACATCTAATTTATCCAAAATAGTCTCTTGTATCTCCTTTTCCTGTTCCAGGCAGGGATCTCACTCCTTTGCCTCCAGTGCTATTTGTCCTATCCAGCTGCACAGAGTTAGAAAATGGAAACACAGTTACCACACAAAAACTTTTAGCACTGGATTGTATAAAAAACAATTAAAAATAAAAAAATACCAGTGCTATTCTGCTGCATGTAGCTAGTACGTTGAAATAAAGCAGATACTTACCGGACCTTGGGGTTTTTTCCAGCTATGGGGAGATCTGAGGTTGGGTGAGAGAGTTGCCACTAATGAACACGCTAGAAAAAAATGAGATTCATCATTATTACTTACCAAGCTAACTGTCTATAAAGTGATGTTTTAAACTTCATAATAATCCTTTTTATACATGTTATACAATTTTCATTTTAAAAACTGCATTTGCTTCCATGACAATGAAGTATAAAGAGATTGAGTGTAGTAAAGCATCTGTTCGAGAGTTGTGATTTGAGAGGATGCAGTCATGACACAATTTAATTGCTTTACTTTCATATAAAAACATGTCATAAAGTTAATGTGTTCCAGTTAATGCTGTCCTTACACTTTCATTGAAAGTTACTACTACAGGAGCATGACACGCATATTGAACATTAAAGGTATTCATGTCTGGAGCTCAGGGCCAGATAAGTGATAACTGCTGGAGTTAATAAAAATATTGGGGGGGGGGGGAGTTATTTTCTATGCATTTTCCACAATTATTTTTTTTTTTATTTTTTTCCTACTGTAGAGAAAACCCAAAACTTTCAGTCAAATTTAGAAAATTTTAGTTTGGAAATGTTACTGCAATGTCTGATGGGAATCTTTATTTGTCACTGATCAGTGCATTATTGTCCCACATAGTCAAAATTTGCTGACTTGGATAGTGCCTTCTACATAATACCATACTCTGTCTTCCTTAGTCAATGTGATACAGACTGAAAGTCTGTTTCTGTTATTCCATCAAAGATGTAGTTCAGTTTAAAGAAATACATATATATATATATATATAAAGGTAATTCACAGGTACTTTCAATGACTGAGTAATTTTCAGATGGAATTTTCTTCAGTGGTAGGCCAAAAATGAGGGTGCTAATTTCTTTGCAATTAAGCTAATATTTTTCCATTAGCAAATAGTTTTCATAAGGGAATCAAAGTAGCTGAAAATCCTTTCAGGGGTCAAAAATTTTTTTTGATTCAAAGTATTCAATTTCTCAAGCTAGAATATTGTAGTCTGTTATTTAGAAAGAAAGGCTGTTTAAATATCATACAAATGAAATCTCCAAATAATCAAAATACAATTTCATAAAATAAGGGTAGGGAAACGCACACAAATGACAAACTGGCGGGGGCAGGAAAGAGAAAAAGATATATTTTCACTGGTTCCCCGAGTGGAAGAATGAGTGAAAGGTCAAAAACCTGTCTTAAGAATAATTAAACAACAGAGAAATAATAAATAACAATAACAATAATAATAATAAAAGATTGGCATTGAATTTGCTGAACTGATAAGCCTTAATAACAAAAGGCCTTTGAGGAATCAGTTACTAAAAGAGAAGCAGACTCTACAGATAGATTTCTGGAACACAAAATCAATGTCTGCAGAAACAGAAAGCATGCAGGCAGAGAGAAAACATGAAGGACTATAATACCAAACTTCTTGGAGTTAATGAATATAGAGAAATAGATGAAAAATGAACTAAAAAGAATAAAATCATAATGGAATTACAAAGGTAAGGTGGTTTTCTCTTAAAGAAAACAGCATTAATTGTAATTTCCAAAGCAGAAAAATTACTCATGGTCTAGGAGCTTAATGGTTTTAAGCTGGGCCTAAGCCATAAAATCGATGATGGTATGAACTGAACAGCTATAATTATCAACTTTAAAACAGCCTTTCAAGCTCAAACCAACAATTTTATCTATAAAAATGGCAGGCATCAATGCCAAGGCTGGAGAGCACAACCATGGCAAATTAATGGGAAAATGCTATGTAAATTGCCACAGCCAGGATGCCAGAAGTGTAACACCAGTGCATCTGATGTCAGGACTTGCCTCACAAGAGCACTGCCTACACAAGGATGGATGGATGTTCCCAGTTTGTTCCAGGACAAAACAGGATAAGCAATTTTAGGAGAAAGCATATACTGATTTTGCATGCTCCATTAACATAGAAAACTATCATCTAAAGACCACTGTCAAGAAACAATTTCCAGTTTGCTGTAGAGCCAGCTGGAATGCTATGTAATGTAATGTAATCCAAACAGAAAAATCTATGTGCACATGGCTGTATATTTATGTAACTTAGCTGTACAGTTTGCAGAGTTAAAGTGAGTGCAGTGGTAAACGAACGGTTTAACAAGAACACAGGTGGTAACTGCAGCATGATGCTTTCATTTTTACTATTTGTGTCTGCCATTAAGTGACAGAAAGTCTGACAGTTAAAAGACAAACATCAAATGACTGGAAAGAATATATGTGCTTTATGTACTTTAGAAAGACTACAACTTTTGTGCTATTACATGCACATTATACATGCCCACACTTTCTCTCATGATGAAGTTAATGTCTCTGCCAACCATTAGAGGTGAGAGAATGCAACCTTGAATTGTATATAAAAAATTGCATTTCACTGTTGTTGTAACTCTGTGTGTTAGTGCTACCAGTATTCAGGCAGATTGGTCATCGCCCTGAAAAGGCATATTTAATAATGATAACCTTAACATATTTCAATGGAAACAGTGTATTAGCAGCCAAAGGAATACAACTGAGTCAGTTCACATGTTCAGCAATAACTGCACACTAGCTGAGCTATGCAAAAGTAAATAATGTAACAAAACAGCAGGGGTTTTCAAGTTATATGGCTTCATCAACTTGTTTGGTCAAAAAAAAGCTAAATATTAAAGGCAAAACTAAAGGTATGCATTCTCAGTTTAATTACTGGTTCCAGATTAACTTGTGGAAATAAAAGTTGGGAATCTAGAAGACACCAACAG
The DNA here is from genome assembly GCF_947461875.1 of Haliaeetus albicilla. Lineage (NCBI taxonomy): Eukaryota > Metazoa > Chordata > Aves > Accipitriformes > Accipitridae > Haliaeetus > Haliaeetus albicilla. The sequence goes on from NC_091516.1 coordinate 46,079,176, forward strand.
ACATCTAATTGCCAGAGGAAAATACTACATGTTAGAAAGAATGTGTTTTCAACACATACTAAGATTATCAGAGAGCTCAACAGTTCATCAGCTCTGAAATTACTCAAAAAAAAAAAAAAAGGTGGGTATATTTGGGATTTATTAAGAATAAGGTATGAGTGTCTGCAATGCAGCCATGTGAATGGAGAGGATTGAAAAACTTATTATGCTGAGTAATATTTAGGGAGGTAAAACCTATGAAATCAACAAGGAAGAGAAGTCCAAAGTAGATAGGGTGCGCTGAGCTTTATTTGTGCCATAAGTGATAAAATGAATGTGCAGAAAAGATTGAAATTCCTTCCTGTTATTTTGTTTATACAATATACATTCATCAACCATCAAACTGTATACTGAAAAATAAACCAAAGCCTACTATTGCAGCAATACTACAAATATCTACAAACACATCCAAATTGGAACCAAAATGTGCCATAACAGGTCATTTGCAGAGAAGCAAACAGAAGCTTTGAAACATTGCTCGCGTATGGCTGGCTCCTCAGCATAGTTTCATTAATTATGTAGTTTCAAAGGAAGTGTGCTGATTTACAGTAGTGTCAGAGTGCAATATTCTCTGACCAGGTTCTTTTAGATACTCCATGTGTGGAGGGGTATCTTTAATATCAAATTTACTTCTCTGAAGATAGTTGATGTTACATGGTATTTCTGATTTAACGGAGTGATACAAAATATGCTGAAAACACAATACAAATGCAAGTTACATTTAGCAAAACACAGCAATTGCAATATAGAGCTCAGTCACAGTACCGATATGATTCCCATTACCGATCTCTGTAACATGCTATCCATCACAATGCTGGGCCTCCTCAGTCACCAGGAAGGCATATGTGGGTTGGAGCCAGCTCAAGCCCATTGCACTCCTCAAAATTCTTTTGCTAGTTGCCTGATATTTATATTCTGTGTTGGGATGAGCCACATATTCACTCCCCCCATGCTGATCTGACTGAGACAAGACACTTTCACACTGTTTTAATGAACTCAGGGAGAATCGTTTACACCACCAGCTGATCCACTCAACTGTTGATAGCTGTTTACCTAAAACAAAGGCCACCCTCCGATCTCCTTTGTGTTGGGATAAAGCCAGCTTCTTTGAAACAGCTGTGGTCAATCACACCCTGCATTATTGTCTGAGCTTCATGCCCTTGCCCATCTCCTCTGAGCCTTCTTCCATGATAGGGTTTTATTGGTCAATAACAAGTAACTGTAGAGCTGGTACTGAAATTTTATTTTCATACTGCCTTGTCTTGCATTTTCTGGGGTGAAAAAAATTAATGAAAATAAAAGGCACAACTAAAGCCTACAACTTACCAACAGGAGAAAGATAGAGAAAAGGAGGTAAAACTGAAAGACCGTTTTCTTTAGTATATGTATACTTCAGTGGAATTAGGCCAGGTCAGGTTACTCTCTACCTTTTGAGTTTAAGGACTGTCATATTGGTTCAGACACCTGCTCTCTAAGGCAAGTGCAAAGTGATGCATCTGCTGGAATGCCTTCTCAGGAATCAGTGGTTTCATGACATCCTGAGTCAATTGATTGCATTCAATAGTCCCCATGGACTTACCTTCCATTAAATTGCCTCATGTTTTTTCACATTAATTTATACTTTTGGCCTCTACAACCTTCTGTAGAAATTAATTCCACAGTTTAATATTAAGCACACTGTGAAAAAACATTTCCCCTTAAAAAAAGCCCAGCAAAAACTGCTGCCTGCTCATTTCAGTGGACACCTGCCAGTTTTTGTGCTAAAAGGAATAATGAACAGTCTATACTCACCTTCTCCTTACCATACCTGATTTTGCAGGGATCCATCATCTCTTGCTTTTGTCTTTGCTTTTCCAGGTTGAAGAGCCCTAGCCTAATTAGTTTCTTTTCCTGTAAAAATCATGCCATAACTTCAGTCATCCTTGCTACCCTTCTCTGTATTTTTGTACTTCAGTATTTTGAAACAGGATTACAAGGCCTGCATGCATATGATATTCAAGATGTGACAGTACAATAGTGATATTTTCTGGTTTATTCTTTGTTTTTCCCTAGCATTTCCTAGGTTTTTTGGACTGAGCATTGAGCTGCCCACTATCATTCCTGGCTGGCAAAAAATGCCCTTTAGTCTGGAGTTCTTCATTGTCAAACCAGCGTCCAAGGTGCTTTTCCTTATGTTCATCATTGTGCATTTATCAACTCTGCATTTCATGTGCCATGTTATCTTGTAGTCAGATGGTATCTGCAACCATTTGTGGAGATCTGTGTTTTGTCTTTTCTGAATAATTTTGAAGCAGCAGCCCGGTAGTCCCTGTACTGGGTATAGATGCCCAGGTGCTGGCAGCAGGGGGCTGCAGTGGGGGGTCTCTGTGAAGAGAGGCCGGGTCTGCCATGTGCCAGACACAGCTGGTTCCAGCCAGCTCCAAGGGACTTGCCACAGGGCACGGCTGAACCTGGCAGCCAAGGTGGTGGTGCCTCTGTGGAAACATATTTAAGGAAGGGCAAAAAATGCTGGAGAAAAAGAGGAGGAGGAAACAAAATAGGAATGAGAAACAATGGGAGGAGCACTGTGGTGAGAGGAGGAGGAGGTGCTCCATGGCAGAGCAGGTGCTCTCCCAAAGGGACTGCAGTTTCCAGAGGACCCACAACAGTGCAGAGAAAAACTGTGAGAAACAAGGAACAGCAGAGAGAAACTGCTACATCTTGACCCCAAACACCCTCCTCTGCTCATGGCCTCATTGAAGGGACTGAATGTATAACCTGTGGCACTTACAGTGATGAGGAGAGGAGTCTGGGGTGAAACTGAGCCTAGGAATGTGGGAGGTGTTTTTCTCCTTATGTGTTATTATGTTTTTGTTTCCCAATACCCCAATCAGTAACTAAATATGTGACTTGGCAATAAATTTAAAGTCAAGACCATTCTGCCCTCTACAGTAATTGATAAATTATCTCCCTGCCTTTATTTTGACTCTTGAGTTTTCTCAATCCTGTTTTGCTATTGTGTCCCCTATCCACAGAGCAGGGGCCTGGGGAGCAAGCAAATGTCTGTGCCGGTGCTTTGCTGCCACCCAAGACCAACCCATCATACTTCGCTCACTTTGCACTTCCTTTAAATATCTTATTCCCTTTAAAGAGTGGATTGAAATGTCAGAGACAGGTGGGACAGCCCCCAGGGAACATCCTTTTGTGAAAACTGACTGTACGTTTCCAGCTTTGTAATGACTTTTTGTCCTGGTTTCAGCTGGGATAGAGTTAATCTTCTTTCTAGTAGCTGGTATAGTGTTATGTTTTGGGTTCAGTATGAGAAGAATGTTGATAACACTGATGTTTTCAGTTGTTGCTAAGTAATGTTTAGTCTACAGTCAAGGAATTTTCAGGTTCTCATGCCCAGCCAGCAAGAAGGCGGGAGGGGCACAAGAGGTTGGGAGGGGACACAGCCAGGGCAGCTGACCCAAACCAGCCAAAGGGATATTCCATATATGATGTCATGCCTAGTATATAAACTGGGGGGAGTTGGCCTGGGGAGGGGTTGCTGCTCGGGAACTAACTGCACATCGGTCGGCAAGTGGTGAGCAACAACATTGTGCATCACTTGTTTTGTGTATTCCAATTATTTTATTATTATTATGATTATTATGATTATTGTCATTTTATTATTATTATTATCATTACTAGTTTCTTCCTTTCTGTTCTATTAAACTCATCTTATCTCAGCCCATGAGTTTTACTTTTTTTCTGCTTCTCTCCACTATCCCACTGGGTGGGGGAAAGTGAGTGAGCAGCTGCGTGGTGCTTAGTTGTTGACTGGGGTTAAACCACAACACTCCTAATCACTTGTTAAAATATAGGAAGATCATCTTTTTATCCCATGAAAGGTAAGTTTTTTCTTAAATGTCTTTAGTGATGGATATGTTAAAATTTGCTTTAATATAGAGGCAGTACATTAGCTGGATCCTCCTTAATTGCAATGAATTCTCCTCTTTTTTTGTTATAATTTCAAACCCTTTGTCTAGTATGGAAATAATGTATTGCTCCATGATGCTCCTAAAGCCCTTTTTAAGGTTGGTGAATACCATTTTGCTTCTGTTCCGGTACTAAGACTTTGTGAAACAACACATTTACACACTATGGCTAATAATTTCACAGTTTCATATTTGAGTTTCTTTCCTACTTTTGAGTGACTCTTCCACTTTGGATACTGGAGATTTGTCACTGTATATTTTATTGATTAGATTAATTTAATTAATTTCATTCATTAGATGGTGGCATTGATTAGGTGCCATTGGCTGTTCAGCGTGGGACAACACCTTAGACTCTTTCCTCATAAAAAGTGGTTCCAAGGTGAGAACTTGTAAGGCATCTCTCTAGATTGTTCAAATATGGAAGAGTTTTTAAACATCACATCCCTTCACTTTGATGCCTGCACCTTTCCTCCATTTAGCAATCCCCTGTCTAATACGGCATAATCTTAGAGTGGAGAAACACTAGGTTAGACCATGCAGCCAAGAATATCCAAGAATGCAAAGATCCCTGTCAGGACACAGCCCACCCTGGGTTATGTGGTTGGCCAGTTCTTCTGTTCACTGTAAAGCTGAGGGAACATGTGCTGCATTCCCGATTCCCACATTTTGTAGGCTTCAAATATCCTGTAAGGAAAGAAATATAGCCCTGCATTCTGTGGAGGAGAGAAATGAAAATTCTCATCCTTCTTCTTCCGCAGAAGAACAGTGAAATACTAGCAGTATGTTAAGTCTTCAAAAGCTGATAAGCACAGAGCTTAGTGGAGTCAACAGATAATACACTACCCACACAGATAACAGGCAAGCTCAAAATAAAAGGGTCCTTCAGCCTGAGCTCAAGTTATCAATGGAGTCAGAGCATTGGAGTATACTTGTTATTTTAAAACGGACCTAAACTTGCTCCTTCATTTATCAAACCTGGCTGAATCAAGTCAGACAAGCCTAAGAAGGGCATTAAGGACAATTCGCAGAAGGACTCTATATCTGTCAGAAAGAATTGGAACAGTCTCACAGTCAGCCCAGGCCTCTCTAAGCATATAGAGTCAGTAATACAGTTAAAAACAAGAAATGTAAATGGAAAAGGGCAAGTAAATAATCTGACATGAATGAAACTGCTCTAGAGCCTTATATTCAATTCACAGGGCAGCCTTATTGAATAATGTCAATACTAAATTCTCATTTAGTACCTTCAGATCAGAATTCTTCTCTATGTGGTGACTGTCCATCCAAAAAGTATGGACATCTTACATCAGAGCATATGATTTTACTCTGCACAATATACATTTGTATATACTTTGTACAAGTCTTAGTATTTTCTTTCAGCAATAACCACTCTAACATCATCTTGCTACCTGCACAACAGATTATTTATGTGCAAGTGTTACATTAAAAGTAAACAGATGATGCTAATATAAAAATGCACTCCAGCTAGAATCAATAAAAAAAATTTACTAGTCCTGCTGTGGACACTGCTGAAAACTATGACAATGGAAAATGTAAGAAGATAAGCAAGCCTGTAACATCAAATAAATGATTATCCATATTTGGGAGGAACCTACTCCAGAGAAAAATATTTATAGTGTTAACATTTAAGATATTCATAAAATAACATCTGTAACACTAGTACTCCAAAACAAACTCCTTCAAACATAGCAAAATCTCTTGTCTCTGTTTAAGGTCATATCTGGTCTGGTTCTAAGTACCTATGCAAGGTACTGGAGTGTCATCATTTTCCATGACCTGCTTGTTTTCTGCACTTTCAACTCAGCTCCATGCAGGATTTGTTCCTATTTCCAGACCAAATCTGAAGCTTGAAAGCTATATAGCTATGTATATATGTACATACATATATATAAAATAACATACATGCACATATGTATGTAATTATAACTATATATGGTGTCTTAATTTTTTTGTACAAAACAAAGTACTGGATCCAAAATGGAAACAGATACCTTGTGACTCCTTGTAGTCAGTTAAAAAGAGGAGAAGTACCTATCTTTGGTGGATTGGAAGGCTCTCTGGAGGTTTTGACAAATGCTTCATTCTTCCTGTCTGAATTTAGGCATACAAAATTTAACATATAAATGGGGAAAAAAAATGCTGCTGTATTCATTAAGAACTTGGGTGATTATCTTAAACCCAATTAGCTAAAAGTTGCCTCATATGAAGGAAACTTTTGAAGCTGTCACCAGGCTTACAGTTTCCAAAACAAGGCAGATAAGACCATCATTATTTGCAGATATATGATGTATGAAGGAATTGTTTAAACTAAGTAAAGTATCAGGAAACCCCATTCCCCCCAAGTTAAACATTGACAGCATTCTTATGCCGATACCCATTTTTAGAGTTACATAGAGATTTCTTTTTTGTAAAGCTGGTTCCAGTATCCCAGCCTGTGCTCAAGTTTTATTCTATTCCTATGCTAAAAAGACTATGATATAGTAATTTTCTGCCTATTTTGTTATTTCCTTGCTGATTGTCACCCCTTCACAAGTTAAAAATTAAACCAGTGATTTCAATGCTTATAGAATGCAAGGGACTTGTAATGAACTTTCTTTTGAGGTAAAGACAATAAAGAAACAGATGCAGCAACTATGAGAGTGACCCCCTGCAGTGATGATGTACCATGTATTTTAAAAGAGATTTAAAAATATATTTTAAAAATACTTTTAATTTCCATTCAGTCCAAATCCCTCTGAAATGATTTATTGATAAAGAAATCTAAGTCCACAATGTTCTGTTACAGGGCAAAGATTTTTTTAATAAAAGCTCCTTCAAGAATTCCAGTTTACTAGTCAGAAATCTGAAAAAAGTAACGATTTATGACATTTTATGACATTTAACATGACATTTAAAAAAAACCGAATATCATTCCCTGCACACTTCATTTTATGTATGTAAATGTATGTTGCACATCCCCAATATAGTGTAAAATGACTTCTGAACTGCTTTTTTTAGTAGTTGCCTGGGTTGTTTGGTGGGTGGGTTTCTGTGTTGTTTTCTCTTAGCAGCTGAGTACAAGATATAAGGCAGGTTATCTTTTGCCTAAGTCCATCAGGCTACATCCCTATCTCTGAAAGAAAATTAACTGAATGATCAAGCTACCAGAGCTTATGATAGTCTGAAGTTGTGTTAAGCATCAGTTAAGTTAGGGCCAAAACACCATCAGACAGAGAAACAGCTAGGAAATACCACCATCAAGTTGCTTGCACCTTAATTTAGTTCCCATAGTGTTAGGACAGGAAAAACATATTTATTCCCTAATTTTTTCTCCTATGTCATTTGGTGTGTCCTGGTCTCATAGAACAATGGAATGAATGAAGTAGAATATTTTGTGTGAGAATGGGGCAAAAGAAAGGCTAAGTTCTTGTTAAAATAACTGAACACTGCCCTGGGAAGTTAGATCTACTCTTCCCTTGGCCCTAGGGTTCCTTCCTCTAAGCAACACCTTATTTCCTGGGAAATATAGTCAAGATCCTGTGGCTATGCCGGTACGAAATATATCCAAATTCCCAGGGTTATGGCACAAGCTGAAGCACTGTCATGTGTTAAAAGACTCCTACCATCATACCTTGTAGGGTTTGACATGGGCTTACTAAGACTTCCTCTGTCAGTGCCAAGGAGACAGCACAAGCCAGAGCCATTCACAGTATGTGGTAGTGATGGAGTCTGGGGTATTTTTGAAATGGGAGAAGAGGAAAGAGATCGGAGGACTCTTGAAATAGGATTGTAAAACCAATATATACAGACTCTGATTTGCAGTGTCAAGGAATTATGGAAGTCATTGCTGAAGTCACCAGGAGTTGTAATTTTAATATATGTACACAGTGGTATGGTAAAACTCTGGTCCTAGCCCGTCAACCTTGTAGCTAAATGTAATGGCCAATTCTGCTACCTCTGCAAAATGGGATTAGTGTCACTCCCTCATCTCAAAGTTATGCTGTGAAAATAATTAAATAACATTGAAATCATAAGGATAAATACCACAGCAATTTCAAGAGTAGGTCATTAACATTGTCCACAGAGCATAGTTTGAACAGCAGATCATTAAGTGAACAGTATTTACTCCTAATACTGAATGAAGTAGGAGGTCCTGTGGAAAATACCATTATGGACTTAGTCAGGTGAACTAAGTTTGCATAGTCAGTACTCATTCTGCTATTTCCTAACTTTCAAGTAATTAATTCTGAAAGCCCATTAATTGTCTTCTGACAATTTGGTGTTTGTTTAATAGCGAGCATACTACAACTAATACACTAATTTCACTAAAGACATGCCAGCTAGAGAAAAGGCATAAGATCAACCACATCTGCACTCCACAATTGTGATTCACATTACCCAATTTACCGAGTACTTAGTTGCAGTAAAAAATGCTTGTTTCTTTTAATTATTTCAAGATATGAGAATGCATAAGCAATAGAACTCATGCGTTATATATAAATCTATACTTAGTTAGCCAAAGAAACCTGAAGAAGGAAAGCCTTACCCACAACTGTAAAATCACATCATTTTTATTTATATAAAATGATTTACTGACTGATTTAGTTAAAGGTATTCAACAGTGACAGAAGGAAAAGGGACATAGCAATTTGTCTTAAAATAGATTTGTTTAGGAAAAAAGTAGATTTCTTGCAAAGCAACAAGTTTTAATGCAGAGGTAGAAATACTTTTAAGATGCCTTTCATAAAATAATTTCAAGGTAAAAAATAATAAATGTTCCCTTGCTAAATCAACCACTACCTTCAAGAGCTGAAAGCCTAAGCAAGTAAAAAGATTGGACCATATTGTCCCACTAAATATCAAGCAATAGTCTACAGTGCTGTTTTCCTTAAACCGTGATGGCATAGCCCACTTTCTATTTTAAAAGTAGTTTTAGACCAGATTCAATAATATTCAGCTGCAGATTCATGGGCAAAGAGACTTCAAGAGGAAAAGATTATTGTGTCACAGAAAGGACCAAATGTAAAATTAAAAATCCTAATTCACTGGGGGGATGGGGGGAGGGAGGAAAGTGAAAAAGAAAAAAAAAAAAGAGAAAAGAAAAAAATAAAAAAAAAAAGCAAGCCACCACCAACAACAACAGAAAAAAAAAAGGGCAAAACCAAAAAGGGCAAAGGAGGAAAAAAAAGATGAAAAAAAAAGAAAATAAAAAGAAAAAAAAGGCAAGAAAGAGAAAAAAAGAAGAAAGAAAAAAAAGAAAGAAAAATTTTTTAAAGTTTTTTAAGAAAAAAATAAACAAGAGTGGAGTAAGTTTCCTAATCATTAAAGCTTCTTTAAGATGTTTTTTGTTTATTTTCACAGCACATTTCGTGCTGGCTAAAGTTTTTACTCCTTAAGTGAGAAAAAAAATTGTTAAAAAATTAAGTTTTTCTTGATTAAAAGTCAATAAAAATTCAGAATTTCCACTTGGCCAGACTTGACCTTTCAGTTTTTTCATTCCAGAACATACAAATATTTAAGAATGTCTCATGAAGTGGAATTTCAAAAGCCACAACTTTTACATTGCAATTTCTGTTTTATTTCAGAACATTTGCATGGTTATGATTTACGAGATCAGCATGTATACATAATTTTAAATTTTAACCAGTAATTTTCAATATTGAATCATGTCATGATATTTATAAAATATATGCACTATTATAATGACTATATGGTAATATATGAATTTAAATATTGTATTATGTCCATGTTCATTTAAATGTAAATGTGACCCACTGAAACAACTTCTTTTTCGGAACTGTGCCACCTATTTGTGACATAATCAATGTAGTGTTAATAGCAAGATACCTTAAAATAAATTAAAACCAAAACCCAAACAAAATTCCAAAACATGCTAGTGTCAACTGTAAAGGTTACAACAGGAACTTTGAAATCTGTCCCCTTGGAAAGTTTTTGATTAAAGTTGAGACAATTTCACAGAATGATCATAGAATAGATTCTCCAAGGAAAACCAAATTGTTTTGCTTAACTTTTTCTAGCTAGCTTTGAGAAGCATAAGGTAAATCCTATGGCAGTAGTCTATTGAAAGGCATCTTTCATGCATAATTTGACATTTGAGAAATAGTCAGGTTTACTGTTGGTATTTGTCCTCTGCTAAGTGGTTATTAGGTGAGATCTTTAACTCTAGCAGGCAGAATTTTCCAGTGGGCATCCTTTCCTGGTGTAATCCTTTCTGAGAAGCATCTAAAGGAGCTGTAATTACAAGAAAAGTGTTTATGTAAACAACTGTCAAATAATGAGGATTGTGGGCTTGGTCTCTTCATCATTCCTGGGTGCTCTAACAAGCTTTTGTTGAAGACAACCTCTTCCTCCAGCTCAACAAATGCTGAATTTATTTGTACTAGATCAGTTTCAGCAATGCAAATCAAGCAAGAGTCACCTCAGAAAGGCCATGAAGCTGATAATCAGAAGCTGTTTGTGATTCATACACTACAAATGTATCTCCAGCCATTCTTTCAAAGAACAGAGGGAGAATCATAATTTTCTACAGTGCTGTTGTAGTCTGCTTTTGGTAGTAACATACCCCCTTTCACAGGACACTTCATGTTTAAAGCTCTCACCCAGATAGCAAGATCTGGATTGCATTACCTCCTAACCTTGAGGAATTCAAACAGACACTCCTGGCTTTTGTGACAATGCTCTGACAGTATTACTCTGATTGACAAAATCTCTTGCTGAAACTGTCATCATACAGAAATGATTATACCAGAGTCAGGGGAGGACATGCTCAAAAGCACCATGGGAGATAATCAGTGTGTCCAAGACAATATTTTTATAATTTGATAACTTCACTCTGCCTGTAACTTCCACTTTAAGCAGCTTGGATCTGATGCTAGCTTTGGTAACTTAGATTGAACAGTTTATATAGCTGAGATGTAGCTTCCTTATATATGAAACACTCTAACTACATTTTTAGCCCCACTTCTGACTCCATAAAGTCTCTCCTACATTTATTAGAATGGCAGTTTTATTCCACTGAAGTCTATGGAGTGCACCAGACTCAAAAGTCATAAGTATTAGGGAGATTTTAGTGCTCAGTTGTAAATCAGAGCATGCCTGCTGCTCAGTCTGGTTATAAAGACCACAGAACTGAATGACCTTCGGTTGTAGAATGGTAATTCCAAAGTTCTTCTGATGGAAAACTGTAATACATTTAAAATAAGCAAATAAAGACAGAGTTCTCTATTAACTTATTTGGTTATCAACCTTGATAATACTGCAGTTCTACAAAGCAGACAAACTGTTCTTGGAATGGTTTTTCAAGGTCCAGAGTTAATTAAAAAAAAAGACAGATAGACAGACTTTACATTAGTTTATATTGAAGATTCGCATTGTATTGCACCCAGTTCATGCCTTCCACCAAGTTAAAAATCTCTTGTGAGTTAAACACACACTGGATTACAACAAAGGTAAGTATCACATTCCTTTAGCAATATTAACTTTTGTTTGGCTTTTTTTCCTTTCATTATGATGTTCAACTCAAGTTCATATTTCCAGGCTGCTTTTAAAGCAACATCCAAGAATTTCTTCCTTGTTAAATTTCTTCCAGTATTACATAAATGGAAGTAAGTTCATTTGTATTCCTCGTAGAGCTACTCAGACTTATTTAATTTGTTTTGGCTCCAATATCTCTTTTCATGTTCAGGTGTTCTTTATTTTTTTCAGCCAAAGTAGGAAGTCTTAGGGTTTTTTTAATGATTTAAATTTCCCTGTTTGTTTGTTTTCCAGAAATTACTATTTGTATAGATGCTGGCAGATAATGATAGATTAAAAAAAGTTAATTCAGTGGTTCTCCAAGGCTTTACATCTGGGGCTTTTCCTAGTAACTCTGCTACTCTATAGATGTGGAGACAGAAATCTGGTATTCAAAGATTCCTCAGGATTGCCATGTGGCTATAAGGTGCCTTCCTTCTCTGTCAGTCAAAGAGATGATTACAAAATTTTCATACAAATTTCCCTAGTCCATCAGAAAATACTAACTAGTTTATCTAGTAGTGAACATATTTAAGCCTTCTCATCAAAATCCTACTGATTAATAGAGAACTTGCCAAGCACATGAAAAACAGATCCAAAGATCACAGCATTCCTTTTTTTTTCTTTTGTTTTAAAAATGTGATTTTACCCTAAATCTTCATATCTTAGATTAGTAACTTAATCATCAAACTGCTGGTTATATTACTTGAGAACAGTGGAGCACATCAATATTTTGTGTTTAAAACTCACTTCATTCACCAACTACTCTAGGTTTTTAAAATCTGAATGGTACTTTGGAAGTGGAAAAGCTGTTCTTGCCTGTAGTTTTCCAAGCTAACATTCTCTTTCTAAATATTTCTTATTTGCCATACTTTTCAATAGTATTTGCATTATAGAAGTTTCTTGCCAAATTCCAAAGCTAGAAAGGCATTTATTTGTTTGGAACAGAACACAAATTTCACTCTGATGAGATTTTAATTTTTTTCTTTCCATTTTTCATGGTCATGATTAGAAGCAACTTTTTATTTCACAAGGACAGGATTTTCTGTATGCATTAAAAATATACATACATAAATCATTTTTAAGGACAGTGAGGTGTGTTTAGCCACTTACGTTTTTTCATTATTTCTTTTCCAGTTTTAAGCCCATTAACCAATCAGCAAGTGTATATTAACTTGGTAAAACACTAACTACTAACTGAAGAGACCATGACTCATTTTTAAAACAGCTGAAGGCCAAGCTTAATTCTGAGTATGTACTGACATTAGAAGGATTTAAGCAGCTAAATGCACTGCTTATCCTAGGATTATATCACTGAAGAAGCAAAAGGTATATAAAAAACAATCAGCTTTCCTCCCACCACTACGTCTTCATAAATACAAAGAATTTATCTAATTATTTAGCACTATTGGTTTAACCAGGCTAAATGCAAGCATATACATTAGGGTCTTGGGCAGGCTCTTGGAATGCTCATTTCCTTGCTGTGTCACAGACTTCCGCAAAAATCAGTTATGCCCAGATCCTCCAAAGACTATTTATTTGCCTGTCACTGATCACAATGTCAAACATCTTTGAGAATATCAGCTTTACAGAAATTGCAGCAAATGGAAAAAAAACCACAATAATGCATAGTGGTGTTAAATATACTACAGATTGGATAGTGCATAAGTGGGGGCAATGTAATATTTATGAAGCATGTACAAATGAGTTAGAAGAGTAGTTTTTTGGTTTTTATACCACAGATTAACCAATACACATAAAGAATAATATAGCTCCACATTCCTGAATTCAATTTCAAGATCAGAAAATAATTGTATTCAACAGCACAGCAGGGTATGCTATTCCCCCCAGATGCAACTGGGGAACATATTCAGAAATACATATGTAAAAATGCATCTATAAATGCAGTGAACAAACTTCAATCACCTAAAGAAAACCTAAATGCAAGTCTAAAAAGGCCAGGCACAAGGTTTAGCATACATTTTCAAGCAGGCAGTGTCAGGAATACTAAATACAGCACTGGTTATTGATGTCCAAGTAACATGGTAGTAACAAAACCCAGCTGCAGTTTAGACAACTGCTCTGTAGATATTGCAGTGTCTCTGAGAACTGTGACAATTCATCCACCCTGCCCCAGTTTCCCCATGTGATAGCCCAAACCTGCTATAAAGATTGCCATGTTCTCAAACCAAAATGCTACAAGGAACTAACTGACTCCTATGAGGAAAAGAGAGCAAGCTTTTCTTATGGTAAATAGCTCCTTTATAAAATTATAATATTTGTAATTAAAAATAAATATTTATTCTATCTAGGCTCTACTTTCAATAGCCTCCTTACTGGTCTACTCTCAGCTGAAACAACGTCTCTCAAAGTATCCAGCTTTCTCTTATTAACAAATTAGGATAATCTTTAATCAAATCTAGCTAATCCCATTGCCTTATACCAAAGTGCTTAAATTTCCAGCACCAGCCAGTAGCGGTCTCCTACTCTGCTTGGGAAAGTTATAATGATATATTTCCATTCTTCTTGTGTTGCCCCCATTGTCTCGGGACCTTTCATTGCTGACCTCATACCTCTTAAAGGACTCAGGCATATCTGAACAGTCAATGCACCCAAACTAAGCACCCCTCATTTTTTGCTCTGTCTACAGCCCTGTTTGCAGAGCTGCTAGGGAATCCCAATGTAGAAAGGTGAATGTAATTCAGCTTTGCATCCATCACACAATACCACCATACCAACTTTCAAGAACTGAATGTTTAGTTCAATTCGTTGGAATAAAGTGGTGGTTTCCTTTCTATGATTATAGATGTTTCTGTAATTCCAGGGACAATTCTCCCCTAGGGAGAAAATTTTGCACCATTGTACTCTCTCGAGAAGGTGTGACAAATGGCAGTAAGATTTCCATTTGTGCTCTACTGCTAGATATTCAAGAATATGCTGGAAACTCACTAGCTATATTAGTAAACTAACACAGGACCATCACGTAGCACTGAAGCCATCTAGCACAGAACAACCTATGTCTTCACTGTTAAACTATAAAAAGGTACCACAGCTGCCTACTAGAAATGGCCTCCTACCCCACACTAACTTCTAATGCATACATAGAAAAACAAGGGAAAGCCTTAGCTGACACAGGCCCAGAATAAATCAAGAAATAAATAATGGCAGGGATTATTCTAATAGTTTAATAGTAGACAGGATTAAATTCCTTTGCCTGGGAGCTTTCCCTATCACTATTTAATGCACTAGTGTAGACATAGCTGTACTGTCTTGGATACCTTCATCCCTGCTACATCTCCCCAAGCAGGTCTGCCTGCTTTGGAGAGGGTACAGTGACTAATTTTATGCTTTAAAAATTGTAATGCATTACTATTTCTTCATGTTGGTCAGACCCTTGAATGCCCACCTGGCAGCATCTAAGCTATATTTATTCTCTGAACAGAAGTAATGCCATAAATTCCTTTATGATATCCTTCAAGGTCTGAAAGATTGATTAATTCTTTTATGCCTTGCAGAGGTAGAGGCGATTACAGACTCTTTAAGAAATGCATTTGCAACAATCTTCTAGTATAAAGAAGGGTAGCTGTCACTAATGTTTTTTGTCTCAGTAAGTAGTTCAAAATAATTTCCTAAACAAATTATGAAATAGAGGTCATTTTTGTCCTCCAGAACTTCTCTCTCCAGAGATGGAACTTCAACAGAAGCAGCTAGAGCTATAGCACTACAGGAGGTGAAAACATTGCCAATATCAGCGTAAAACCTGCTGGCACTCTAAAAGTTTTCTAGAAGTACCTCTCAGAAGAAAAGATTCCAGAGGCTGCAAAAGGATGGTAGAAGGGAAAGAGTAAAGAGTTTATTGCTGCTACCGTTAGCCTTAGGAGTGAAAGCAGGTCTTGAGCACACTTAAAAATAGTATAGCTACACTGCATGTTGGCTGGTTGTATAAAATAGCTGAAATGGCTTCAAATGCACTCCTTAGGTACCAGAATCAGTGACAATCTGTAACAGCTGGAGATAAGCAGGACAAAGTAGCCAATACTGAGTAGCTGGAAGGCTGCTGGAAAACATGCTAATCTGTTTAAATCTGCTTGGGGCATCTCTACATTAGACTGCAGCACATACTTCAAGTCTGTACTGCGTACATGCAGCATTCAGGTTTTTATCTCAACTAATTGCCTACTCATAAGAAGCCAGGTAGAGTCCTTTGTTATGACAACTCTTTCATAGCACCCAAAGCCCTTCTCTGCCTCTGGCACATCAGAGTGATCTTGGTCCACCTGAATTTGAATGGGAGTGCTGTATCTGGGTGCTTTCTGCTTGACATAGATACCAGGTACACTTCTTGGGAAATAACAGTGAACAGCTTTAAGACATAGATGAAATGATTGATTTTTGTGTTAGTGGCAAGTTGAAGTGAGCAGGCTGCCCAGGGAAGTGGTTGAGTCACCAGTCCCTGGAGGTATTCAAAAAGCATGTAGACAAGGCACTTCAGGACATGGTTTAGTGGGCATGGTTGATGGTTGGACTCGATGATCTTGAAGGTCTTTTCCAACCTAAGTGATTCTATGATTCTATGATTCTATATTGTACCTAGAATAATAGCTGTAGAATACTTTTAACTACAACCCATATATCGTGCAGTAGTAGAAAAAGAGTTTTTGGGAAAGGTTAACACTTTTTTTAACAAACATTGTGGGGATTATTTTTTTTTTTTAGTTTTACATAATCTTGTTGTAAAATGGAGTGGATATTTTATATATTAAACAAAAATATGTTAAAACTACTTTTAGCAGCTCTGTCCTATGAGGAAGCTTCCTTTGAATCCCAGAAGGGAAACAAATTGATCTGTGGGAACAGACAAATTCATGGGCTATGTCAGGGTTTATGTCAAGTAAAAGCAATTCCTAATAGATGAAAAGAGAAAGCCTGTCTTAAAATGAAAACGTGTAATCCTAATCCCAATCTAACAGGACTTTATTTGTAGCCAGAAGTCAAGATCTTCCAACAATCAGAAGAGAAGCTGAATAGTCGTCAAAGTTTTTCAATAGCTTCCAGGCAGTTGTCACACAGTAATCTATCCAAGAAAAACACCAGTAAGCCCTGAATAACCCAGTCAATAAATACTGAACTAGAATGGCAAAAGTAAACTTATTTTTACTTCCCCATCCTTCACTTGTACTTCATCAACAGTATTTCTGTAAACTAGCTTTAAAAAGAGTTCTTACAATCCTACTGAAATAATTGAACTGGGCTACATTTTGTGTTGGAGTCTTATTCAGGAGCCATATCCACCATGTGTCACAAGTGCAGTACTGAGCAGGCCAATGCTATCCTAAGATCACAAGAACTGATTTTCAATACTTGTCTAAGAAAAGAGACAGAACAGAAAAAATAATCATAACCTGTCACTGAATACAAAACAACCCATCCATGTTAAAATCCAGATTTGAGTGTGATATGGGAGAGGTATCAATCTGAGATGTTATGATTATAGTATCAATAATAACTGCAACTTAAACTGGGTATCACTTGACAAAGAAGAATCTAAAAATACTAAAGAAATTATATGAGAGAAAGCAAGCTAAAAAATCTACACTACAGGATAAATATACTTACATAACTTGCAGCTCTAAGGCTAAAAGGAACGTATGCTTGATACCTATGCATTCCTTTAATATAAATAGTAAAATGAATCCTTTGTGTATTTTCTGTACCTTTTAGAGCAAATATCAGACTCTAACTCTTTTGTGTCTAATAAAAGCAGACACTGGGTACACAGAACACATGCTTGATTTTATGAGATTTTAGGAACTTAAGGATGCAGGAAAATATTTCTAAATGCTTGTATCTCTCAGAGAGTTCTTGACTTCAGAATACCCCTTCTTCCTTTTTTTTTTTTTCTTTTAAAGGTTTTCACTTTATCTTCAATATTTCTCAGCTATAAAATGACAAATTTTTGTCTTTTGTCATACAGAAGTCAGAAATTTATGCACTGCAATCTCAGTCTTAATGAATTTTTTTTTTGGCTGTGCTTATACTGTGAACCAACTTAAGCTCCTCTTCCTGGCTGCTAGCACCACTATGCAGATGTCTAAATACCGAATTTCACATGACCAAAGCCTGCCTGAGTTTAGTTGCATCATTAGTACTCTAGATGGGAACCCTAGTCCTTGTGACAGTAGGAAAAACACAAATGAAATGCCCAGGCCATCACAGCATTTCTCCACAGCTGCCCAGCATTTGCAAGCTTCCAGGAATCTGATTTAAAGTTTACAACCTGAAGGATATAAAACACTGAAAGAAAGCAGATAAAATCTTAGAAAAAAATGTTTCTAAATCAAGTATACTTAAGAGATAAAGCTTAAAAAATATAGATTCTTTTGAGAACAAGTATACTGATATATTGATATATTTACAGTTCTGTCCTCTCCTAATATGCCACAGGGAAGGACTGCAGTACAGCTGTGCAGGTGTCGTGGTTTAACCCCAGCCAGCAACTAAGCACCACGCAGCCGCTCACTCACTCCCCCCCCATCCAGTGGGATGGGGGAGAAAATCAGGAAAAGAAGTAAAACTCCTGGGTTGAGATAAGAACGGTTTAATAGAACAGAAAAGAAGAAACTAATACTGATAATGATAACACTAATAAAATGACAACAGTAGTAATAAAAGGATTGAAATGTACAAATGATGCGCAGGGCAATCGCTCACCGCCCACCGACCGACACCCAGCCAGTCCCCGAGCGGCGATTCCCTGCCCCCCCACTTCCCAGTTCCTATACTAGATGGGACGTCACATGGTATGGAATACCCCTTTGGCCACTTTGGGTCGGGTGCCCTGGCTGGGCATGAGAAGCTGAAAAATCCTTGACTCTAGTCTAAACACTACTGAGCAACAACTGAAAACATCAGTGTTATCAACATTCTTCACATACTGAACTCAAAACATAGCACTGTACCAGCTACTAGGAAGACAGTTAGCTCTATCCCAGCTGAAACCAGGACAGCAGGGTAAAACTTACCTGCATGCCAGCCCTCTGGGACTTACACAGTAATTCTCATTTCACCCTGTTGCTTCAGATTTCTGCAGGAGCTGTCCCATTTGAGCTGCCAAAAATGGCCAACCAGAAAAGCGGAGCAATTTTGAACCACCTCTTGCTGTGCAGTCCTCATTCTGGCAACAAAAGCCTCTGGTCCAGGTAGCCTTATTGGATGGTAACATTCCTTGTAATAGACCATTTTTCTTGGATACACAGCTGCCTTTATTGGTGATGACTATTTAATCAGCAGACAGCAGAAAAACTCAGAAAAATCATAGTATAAGATGGTGAAGTTGATGCCAGTTTAGGTATTATATGTAATAGAAAAATACTTTTGTGCAATAATATAAACCAATGACTAACAAGGGTTTTTTTGCTGTATAGTAGAGGATGGGCATACTCCCTCTGAATTCTCTTTGACTTAAAGAATTAGGAACCACATATTGCTTTTAGAAAGCTCATCTGTTTCTGAGACCAAGCCACTTGATTTTCAGCTCTACAGTGTAGCATTTTAATCACCACAGATACTTTGGGCAGTGGTTTGATATATGACCGCTATAACTTCCACTGCTGAAAGTCCTCAATTACACCAACATACCATTATTTGGTTGGCGTTTTGCTTTTGAATAAGATTCCAGGATAACTTATTCCAGAAAAAGCACAAATTGCTGCTGAAAACTACATTGCACTTGGGAACACCTTAGCCAGTGTTGGACATTAATACAGCTGTGCTGGCAAAGAAAATCTGGAATCCTCACCCAGACCTGAGCTTTTCACCATCTCTCTGGAAAAATGTCGTGGTCTGAAAAGTACTTTCGTCCCATACACTTTGACTTAATATGGACATATTGTTAAAATCAGGGACCAGATTCATTACAAGTGGTATTAAATTAAATCCATTGGTGTTACAGTTTCATTATATAACAATTAATTTGCCACATCATTCCAGACATCTTGAAAATGCAGGAGAATTTGGTTTGGTTTGGACTGTGTTGTTCCTTTGGGGGGGAAGGAGGGCGAAGAAGAGAAGAAGAAATTATGAGGAAAACCTATGTTTTATAAGATAAGGTGATTACTTCCTACATGCATATGAATTTCATATTTAATGACATAGTTCTGACATATGAAATTCTTACAGTTCTGCAGAAAAAAATCTCTTTTAAGAGAAAAAAGAAAGTCTTCAATGGAGCTAAATCCATGTTTTTTCAATTTCTATATCTCCTGGGTCTGAACAAAATTGAAGTGTCATATTTCATCAAGAGAAAAATGCCAGACAATCTGAAAATCACTCAACCTTTTTTATTGCCTTTCTATTCTTTTTTTATAAAAAAAATTAAATACCTGGCAAAGACGTCAGTCAGCCTCAGAGAAGTAAGTCCACTTTCTCATAGAGGAAGGAAAATTGCACCGCAGAGCTTCTACTAATAAACTCCATGTTCTCCACTGCCAACTGTGCCAAAAAATGCTTCTACAAATATAATGCTAATCTGGTGGGTGGGCAGTGTAGGGGCTTGTAGCAAACCTAATCACTGGAAAATTCAGCAGTTTGGTTATGACAAGATGAATCTGTTAAATAAGCAAACAGGAGTCACAGAACATGCAAGATGAGTCCAGTGATCCATTTGAATCAGCTTCTGGCAGTGGCCAGCCTTGTAGAGCAAACTACAAGATGCTTGTGGAGCAATCTTTGAAATTACAGTGTAAGCTGTATTTCCATGGCAGTTGTGTCCAGTCACCTAATGGTTTCTTTACCTTCTGTATCAAAATTCCTGTTATTTTTCCTACTCAACATGATTTTTGATGTTCTAATTACCTTACAAATATCTACTTTTTGTTTGACTCTAGCTATCTTGTGGGAAATGAATTAATGTAATGAAATAATTATGCATTAGAAAAAGAAGCATATATTTGCATAATTCTTAAGATTCCCCTTTCTGTTTCATTAGATGTTCTTTGTGCCTGCATTCTGCAGAAAGGAAAGTGGAAATTGCTGAGTTAGCTACTCTGTATTGCTCATTGTTTCAGATGACTTTCACACATGTATAGTTACATGGCTGCCCACATGTTTATGTCCCATTGAAGCCAATTATAAAGATGGGCAAGAAAGGGAAAGGGATACATTACCTCATATTTACATCAGCATAAGACTATGCCAACAGGCAGTTATGACTGAGAGAAGAAATCCCATAGGTTCCTAATGCACCTTCTTTTCCATTGTTTTTTTCTTATGCTTCATCACTAAAGTACGGTATTTTTAGTGCCATCATACTTAAGAAGTACAATAAATATGTCTAAGGAGTAAACTTTGAAAAAATAAAAAAAAAGGTAAAATCCCATTTTAGAGGCCAAAACCACTGTGCAAATTGATCACTAAAATAGTTTTTAAAAGTGCATGAGAGACTTGGACTTATTATTGTGATTTTACTACAAAATCATCTGAAGCATGGTATGTCCTTACAGAGCCACTGCTCCTTCACAGTGACAGCAATGAGTGTGGCATGCAGCAGTGAGTTAAGTCCCATCTGCCACAATGCCAGCATTTATACCTGGAGGACCTAATGTACTCTAGTTCCCATGCTGCTTATATCACAGCAACCTAATCACATAGTCATCTCATCAAGCATCTAAAGACTTTTGAAAACTTGTCTGTAAGAGCCTGGGAAGCCTCAACCCTATTTTCAAAATTAACTTAGTTATTTGAAGTCTAAGTTGCTTTGGCATGCAATGAAACAAGGCACAAAGACTGACATAAAATATTGATGGGGAAATAAGAACAAATATCTGAAAGTTTGGTATCATATCTCATCATGCTATTTTAAAAATAAGCAGGCCACAAAAGGAGGATTTGGTAGTTTAGGGGGGGAATGAATCCTAAAAATCCATGATACTGTTTGTTTCTAGTGACACTAATCTCCTGAGTTCCCTTCAAATACCTTATGGGGGTTTTTTTCCCCGAAACAGGGAATGTGCATGTATTATACTTTTATTAAAACTACAATTAGATTAATCTCTGGTCCTCTCAGTTTGAAATGTTGATATGTGTATTTCTCAGGTTTGGCATCTGTTCACCCTTTTTGTTTTCATGCATATTGGTTTGTGCACACGCATACAAGACTGAAAAGATTAAAACTAGAATAAATATGTCCACCTACCCAATCAGTACCCAACCACACTTCTCTACATAGTGCCCTCTACTCCTCCCACTCACTCACTATTGCAGAACGTGAATAAATACAAGGATAATGGTCTGTCACAGCAGAAAATTATGATTACAGAAGAATCACTCTGAGACAGACACTGGTGGAATAAACCATACATGAGGAGCAATTAGTTGGTGGCAAGCGATTTTTGGTGTGCCAAGAAACAGTCATTTTCTCAGCTAACATGGCAAGTCCAACACAATGCAAGCAGCTGCCATATAAAAGCAGGAAATTTGAATAATTTTCTCTGCCTAATAAATATGAGATATTAGGTATACATTTTTCCAGGGTATTTCTATGCCTAAGGACATTTTGAAATTCACTGTAGACCTTTATCAAAATATCTATTTTTTTCAAATTCCTTTACCTTCAGAAGGTGTTTGATTCCATCCTAAAATAAGAATCTATGATAAACAGTAGAACTGCCTTCTAGAGGTGCCTGTCTGCTGGCTACAGAAGAAATCCAGGTAACTAGATCAAGCTAGGTACATGCCTTCTACACAGATGTTAAGTAAAGGGATTATAGTTCTAATGGATTTATATACTTTTTTCCTCCTTTTACACTTGGGAACTATCATAATCCATACAAGACACTTAGGAAGAAGTGAGCTAAATTTTATCCCTTTCTGTGCAACAGCAGGATTAGTTGCACAACTGAAGTGCCAATCAGTGACATCTCTGCAGAATCACTGAAATAATTTAAAGTATTTGGCTCCTACAAGTGTAAGGGAAGGCATAACTCCCAACTCTTTATTTTTGGTCATATTGTCCAGAAGAAAGTAAGCATGGACTTCTTTTCACAACCTAAGATGTGACTGCATAACATTAAACGTTGAAATAATACTTTTTAAAAATGAGAAATAATTCAGTTCAGCTATATCAATGGGACTGCTCATTTGAGCAGTTGTTTGCAGGTTAGTAACTGTGTTATAATTCTTATCAACTTCTATGCTATTCCATGCCTTAAATCTTGCCCAGACTGTCTAGATATATACAAACGCATAAATATTGTACAAAATTAAGCAGAAGCCTGAATGTATAGTGGTTGGCACATATTAAATTTAAAATCTGCCATTTTTCATTCCTCAGTTATTCTAATATTTCTTAGGCTGGGAAACTAAGTAGAGAACTGGAAATAAAGCAGGCCAAATTTGATGTTACTTACTGTGGTGGGTTGACCTTGGCTGGCTGCCAGACTCCCACGCAGCTGCTCTCTTATTCCACCTTCCCAGCAGGATGTGGGGACCAAATAAGATGGAAAAAAGCTCACGGGTCAATACAAAGACAGGGAGATCACTTACCAGTTACCATCATGGGAAAAACAAACTCAACTTAAGGAATATTAATTTAATGTATTGCCAGTTAAAATAGGTTTGAATGGTGAGAAACAATGACAAAAACTAAAACACCTCCCCCCCACTCTCCCACTTTTTCCCAAACTCAGCTCCTTCATTCCAGTCTCCCCTACCAAGCAGCACAGTGGGGTGGGGAATAGGGGTTATGGTCAGTCCATAGCAGTTCTTCCCTGCTGTTCCTTCCTCCTCACACTTTTCCCCTGTTCCAGAGTGGGTCCTCTCCATGAGCTGCAGCTTCTTTCAGGGAATAAATACATGCTGCTCCAATGTGGTCCTCCACAGGCTGCAGTGTGGATATCTGCTCCAGTGTGGTCCTCCATGAGCTGCAGGGGGACAAAATGCTTCACCATGATCCTCTCCATGGGCTGCAAGGGAATTTCGGCTCCAGTGCCTGGAGCAGCCTTTCCCCCTCCTTCTTCACTGACCTTGGTGACTGCAGGGCTGTTTCTCATACTGTTTTTCCTCACTCCTTTCTCTGCTGTGCCATGTTTTACCCTTTCTTTAATATGTTTTCCCAGAGACACCGCCATCTTGGCTGAGGGGCTCAGCTGTACCCTGTAATAACTGTGTTGGAGAAAGGTGGAACTAGTTGTGTCTAGCACTAGACAGCCCCAGTCTTTCCTTGCAGAGGACACCCCTGCAGCCCCCCACTGCCAGTACCTGGGCACCTACACCCATACATGCACCTAATCCTACTAGGCAATAGGAATGCAAAATGATGAAAATCTGTAGCAGGAGAGATAATATTGATGAGCCCTTTTGGTGGCTACCAACAACTCATATGAGATAGACTAAATGCACAAACTTTCTCCTGCTAGAAAAGGTTTTAGTTACAGTACCTCTTTTACCCTCTATGTTGAAGTAAAAAATGGTGACTCCTAACCACAGAAATGTGAAGAGCTACTGTGTCTTTCCCATTGTGGGATCATACATAACCTTTTTTTCTAAATTCCTTAACACTGTTTATGGTAATATATTAGTGGAAATATATAAATATCAATCACTCCTCCTTTTGCCAAACTGGAACTTCCCAAATTTCATGTGCCTTCCAAAGATTATTATTAGATGTGCTAGAAACAAATAGTTCACGTAATTAAAGAAGTTCCTAGCTCAGCTTCCAAAAATTAGAGTATAATTCTAAACTGCCGCTGGTGTCATGTTACACTGCTGAAGACCTGAGAGGTTTCTCTTAAAAGTTATTCTGCAGAAAGGAAGAAAAATGAAGACAGTAACAGGGGAAAATGTGATGGAAGTATGTTGCCCCTAGGATTCATAGCCATATAGCATTCTGTATCTAACACACTAGGTTCCTTGTCCCAAAAGTGAAAATTCTATGTTTTTCTATTGAGAATTACTATTCACTGATTGACATACAAGTGTCTAAGTCATTATTGCATATATTAATGTGAACATGTACCTTACTGATGAGATAGATACAAATAAATGGTACTGAAAAAGATATAATTTCCAAAGTATGAAGACCAATAAAACTTCTTGTACATTGTCAAAGTTCCTTCTTCCTCTAGTACCTCAGGATTTATTATTTGCAATATTACAATGCGAAGCATGCCAAATTTCATTGAAAGGGAGGCTACATAACCATCTAACAAAAAGGCATCTATAGATTTTCCAGTCTAGATAAAATCTAATCGATTTCCATGCACAACTAAGTATCAGTATAAATGATACAACAAGAAGAATACTTTCACCACTTATAAACAAGAAATAACTAATTCAAAATCATTTGAATGGTTATTTATCATTTATTTTGGGTGTATGCCACCATCTCAAGAGTACCCTAGCAACTCCTATCAATGTGTTTTGGCCAGCTTGTGTGTCCAAAGTGCAGATTTCTTTGATTCTAATTTTCATCTTAAAACAGTGTTGTCATTGTCCTTCACATTTCACTGAATGAAAATTTTTAATCCATTGACAAAAGTATAATCCACTCTCTTGCCACTGTTGCTACAAAGCAGACAAATTATTATACATCTTTGGTTTGACTTTGTCAAATAAAAGATATTTATTAGAGTCACTTGTCACTGTAATGGATTGCAGGCTGAATGGGAGGAGGGAGAAAAACATAAAGAAACAGAGATAATATTAAAGCACCATCACAAACATGATACAGCAGTCAAGAAAGGAAGACAAGCATGAAGCAAAGAGTCTGGCAACACTGCAGTGACTTGTCCAACTCTACCTCTGTCTTTCGGGCATATGAAAAGTTCCAGTACAAGTCATCTTGCAAAGTTTAGCTTGAACAGTGCACAACTCTTACCACTGCAAGACAAAAGCCTGTGCATGGAAAAGAAAGGCTGGGAAAGGAAAGAAAAAGAAGCTCAGGCTGCAGAATTCATTTGGCATCACTTACTGTTATGATTTACTAGCTTAGCATCATAGAGAAGCTCCCTTTGAATTATATCCTAACAACATCTAATTCATAAGAATGCTGAAATTATTATTTTTTCTGATAAGAAGAAGTTACTTTATATCTTCAGGCAGTAAGGTGGCTCTGTTACCAATAACTACAATCACTCAGAGCACCCAGAATAATCTGAATGCTAACTTGCTAATAAGTAGTTCAAATAACTGAGCTATCTTAAAGAGTTTTGTCCAAATCCTTCACTTTTCTTTCCAGCAAGGCGGGGGATGCTTATTCAAATATTCATTTAGTTTAAACAGAAAGATGTATTTAAGTGACAAAATATCTATTCAGCTGACCAGTTAATTGTTCGGGTTGTGCAAAAGAAACCAAGAAATGCAAGTAAATATTGAAACAGAGTATTAGTTTAGTGTATCTCCTTATAATGATGACACTCAAAGTTAAAAGTGTATCTGTCATTACCAAATAATAGAGGCAAGAAAATATTTGAGATAAAGGATATTTCCGGAAATTAGATTTGTTATTCCCACACTGTGATTGGGTGTTTGGCAATAATTACATATTTAGGATCAGTACCTGGTTTTGGTTAGAGTATCCCATTAGCCCATTAGCAGGCCTTTGTTTGTCTGGAGTGAAGTACCCATTTTCTCAGTATCTTTGCACCTGCATGGCAATATCCACTAAGAAAAGCCAGGGAATCGATGGTAGCTCTTGAAAGCCACTGAGCTGTATCTGGAGCTTACACTAGGAAATGGCAGTCATTGGCCTAGATGACATCTCTATAACTGAGTGAGCCTCTTCTGCATTCAGCTCCATTGGAGTGGTATGCAGAGCTCAAAGGATGCAAAGTGATCTTGCTGAGACTGTGTTATGGATCTTCAGTATGACAACATAGATTGTCTATAGCTATGCAAGGGATGTCTAAGCTTCAAGAAGCTCACAGCCCTTGCAAAAAGAAAACCAAATGAAGACAAATTATAATTATAGGTATGATTTCCTAAACAGAATAACCACATGAGTAGTTTCCTTGTGACGTAATACCAGTCCCCCTCCTTGGCTTTCCTTAGTTACTACAGAGAAAAGCGTTTAGCATTTGGGGAGTAGAGCAGCTAGTATATCCATATCCCGAGCTGCCACACATTGCTAATGTTACAGATATCCCTGTCTAAGTATTGAAATAATTAAAACTGCTCCTAGCAACATACTACAAAGCTGGTGAGAGTTTCCAACACCATGAACCTGCCTATAGCAGCAGCTGTACTCTCAGGAGAAAATGCAAAGTACTTGCACCTCAGCGTATTGTAGCACCCAAAGATGCATTTTGACATCCTAACCAGAAGAACAGGCAGGCAATTAACTATTCAACAATTTCCACACATCAACGGAAAATGCACTAATTTTTTTCTCCTTTTCCTGAAGATTCACAATCTCCAAGAATAGCATTGGCACCTCAGGTTCAAGTCCTTGTTTGCTAAAAATTACTTCTGAGACTTTATGACAACAAAATGCAGGAATGTTCTTTGCTGTATTATTTGTATATTCTTTCTTTTCAGGCTAATTCAGGAGCTATCACCACCCATGAGCAAAATCCTGCTATTTCACCCTAAAAGACTGTGTGCTCTAAACAATGATTGTATGTTGTCTTTTTCTGTCTTTCTGTCCCAGTGGGCAATGTCATAGGCTAAATTCAATCTAAAGAGTATGCATTGCTTTTGCTGTTGGTATTTATTCATAGAGTTCTTAAATGTATCTATCATCTACGGTTAGAGGGCATGCATAAAATAAAAGCAGGAATATAAGATATGCCTGCCATGAGAACTGGTTGAGGCAAGAGAGACTACTATAAGCCATTATTATTACTGCTTTCTTGGATGCTTTAAGCAAAAGATCTGTGAAACTAGTTCAGTCGTCCATTGAGAACTCACAGTGGAAACTGTGAGAAGTGGACAAAGGAAAATATGTAGGGATATTTTCTGCTATGAACATTTTTAAACATTTTGTCTGAAATTGCCACACTGCGTAAACCAGGTTTATAAAAATAAATATATGGTGATGCACCTAAAAAACATGACAAAACCCCTCTGTAATCCCAGTTTTAGAAAGAGAATTGAGTGTAAACTTAATAATGGAGAAGATTCACAGATGCAATCCAGCTCGTTTTGCTGCTCTGGTTATACAAAATAGCTATAAATGCATATGAACAGAAGGTGATGGTTGCTTTGAATTATGACAGGAGGCCATTCCAGAGGCCAACAATAGGACCCCACAGACTCTTGCACAGATCTTTCTAATTCTATATCCAACATCCCAAGTCCTCTCAGGGCTTACTCAGCATAGCTACAAGTGAAGGAATTGTACCTGGTGCAAAATAAAAAGTTTAGAACATGAGCATTGCCCAAAATCAAGGTCTCCAAAGCACTGCTTCCTTTCTAAATTCATGAGCAGCAAAAGACAAAATTTTATAATCAGGGTTCACTAGCAACCATGTAGTTTCATAGCTTTCCATGATAGCTTATAATAATTTAAAAAAAAAAAAATTGTCTGACTGGGAAAGATAGACAAAGACTGTACACAAATATAGGAAAAGGTATAGCCAGGTTAAGGAAGCTCCCAATGGGACTCATTTTACCCTGAGTAAATACAGTACAGTACTGACTCCTCAACACATAACTTCTACTGTGCTTTTTTGAACATTCCGTGGAAGTCCAGGAGTCAGAATTCTGGAGGCCTCACTGATGCTGATGGAATTTGGCCTTGACTACCAGGAAAACAACTGAGAATCCCTCTGATTTTATCACAGGTGGTAACAGTGGAAATAAGTGAAGAATATACTGCTTCAAGTTGTGTGAAAGGAAGTCCATGATGAAAATTCCCCATTGATTTATCAGTCCTTAGCATGATACAAGCATTTTACTGTCAAAAAGAAATGTATGTACAATGTGTGTGTGTGTAAATACATGTGTGTGTACAGATACATTTAGCTAAGTATGACATATCACATTGTTTTCCGAGCTCTGATATGATCCAGAAGCTATTGCAAAATTCATTTGCCTGCTCCTGGAATAACATGATTTGGATCAATGCGGTGGTATGTGATGGTACCTTCAGCCATCACTGAGGGTGCACTGGAATAAAGTGCACATTAGAAGAATAACTATTGCAAAATAAAAGAATTTAGATCAGTACAACTAAGCACAAATTCTAGTGGGAACATCAGTGAATTAGAAGCACAGGCTTCCAGGTCATTGGTTGCTCTAGAGGATCACAATAACACAGAGGAGAAGCTTTCAAGTCACTTATAAAAGACCTGAGTATATTTCCAGTGTTCTCTGTTTTCTACTGAAGGTAAATGTAGTTCTCAAGCAAAGTTACTCTAAAGAGAGTAATTATCCCATGGAATTTAACCTCTGTCTTTCTACAAACTGAGCAAGGCAAATCAGGCTTAATGTTTAGTGAATATTGTCCTGTCCTCATGTCAACTATTATTAGCTGCTTCAACTGACACTGTAAAATAACTCAGGTCCATTTTCTGTTTAAAAGATATGACATTGGTAATTATCCTATAGTTTCCAATTTCAGTATGCATCAGTCTGTGCCATGCACTGCTTTCAGAGTATAGAGGAATAAATGAAGAGGTTCGTGTATCTCTTCAATACTACAAAGTAATAAATGTAAAATAAATGGAGAGAGATAGATCTAGTGGACAATGAAACTGTATAATCTATTTTATAGTAAACTGGAGCCCATATGAGTACTGAAATGTGAGATTCTGTTCTCTGCTTATTTTAGTGACTAGACTTTTTGAAATACATTTTCTCTGAAATACCTTTTTCTCTGACTGTTCTGTGAAAGTGTTCTTGTGATAGTATTTGCTAGCTAAGGCTATATGCTCAGGAAATCTTACTTCCTCTGTGAAAGAAAAAGGCAGGAGGTGTACTACAATCATTCCTACTGCACAGTAATTTAGAAGCTGTGGGGTTTGGAGATTTTGAAGACATTTTTTTCCTAATGCTATATGTCACAACATTAAGAAACCAGTACTGCAAAGAGTTCAGAGACTGTATATGTGAAAGAAAAAAATGTACCTCTTCTTGGAGGAAAACAGACAATTCCAGAGGCCCATGAACTGGTCTGTTAATTACTTACTGCTCTCAGAACAGGAATTAATGCAAGCTCTTCAGCAATGCTGTATGGATGCTCTTCTTTAACAAGAAGAAATCCTAGAAAAGAGACTGTATTTCAGCATGCAGTCTGAATGTGATGTCTACAGAGGTCTGCTTTCTTTGTGAAATGTAGTTTACGTCAGTGAAGATGGGATACTGTTTTGTCTCATTGACCAGTGGGAACCAGGCAGTATTTACAGAGATTACTGACAAAAACATCAAACAAGAAAGTAATTTTGTCTGTACTTTGTAAAGCCTGGAAAAGAAGGATAATGACAACTTTTGGTAGAGACTATCATAAAGTAATCTAGAATATTCTCTCCATAGAAGATGCTGAAACTCCAGTATTGTTTCCCAGTTCCTAATTCCTGGGATCCCTGTGTACTTTCTCCCTGGCCAGATTAATTGTCCTTGTTATTGATGTGGAAACTAATTTAAACTGTAGAAAAGGAATTGTCAAAATTCAGCCAGTCAGCAAAGTCTCTCCTCTGTCCTCAAACTGGCCTGTGAAACTCACATTTCATGAAAACATGCTAATCAGAGGAGAAATTATGACATTTCTTCTTTCATTTGTTTGCTAAGTTTTAGTAACATACCCCCAGAAGCAGCCATACATGCTGTATGTAGTGTTACTGAGAAATTAAAGGAGGAAACAAATGGTTGTCTTCCAAAGGAAGCTGTGGCTCAAGACTGCAGGACTAGCCTTATGCTTTTCCTTTTTAAAAAAAATAAAAATTTGCAGGACTACTATGAAAGGAACAGCAAACTAGCAGGACAATTTTACAGATGTCAGTGCATTTAGTATGCTGATTGGCATCCAGCTCTGTCAAAGGGGTTTTGTCACAGTATCACCTTCATATATATCATGTTGATGCAGGAAATCTATGATGCCTGTGGAAATAGAACACGTTTCCTCCATCGCACCTTGAATATGATGTCATGGTATGTAGGTAGAATTCGTTGTTAAGAATGATACATATTTGGAAGAATCAGAAAATAATTATGTCCTCTATATATTTCCAGGGTATCAATGCCGTGCTTTTTGCAGGGTATCCATTTGTCTTTAACATACAAATGCTAATGCTTGGTACAAATTTTCAGGCTATTTGCCATGCAGCCTCTCTCTTCATCATGCCATTCTTTAGTCCATAAGAGAGGTCAGCATTTTTGAACAGCATTGGAGAAGCTGATGATTAACAGTAAGATATAGTATACCACAATTTTTCTTTCTAATGAATCAAACTGAGTCCTTAAAATTGCATCTAATTTGATCCTCCTCTGTTCTTTATTACATTTCACAAACATCCTCCAAAAATAGATGCTAGTTATTAGATAAAAAAAACTATGAGCAATTTTTATTCATAATTAATAGAAGGATTATTTTCATTATTCACAAAGAATACTCTCTGTACATATACAAAATTAATCAGAAATATAGCTACATCTTTAAATATATTAAAAATATAGGTCAGATGTCGCAGTAGAGACGGACACGACAAGTAATGGATCATGCAAAATGGCTACTGTATTGTTCTAACACAGCTTTTTATACCCTTCTTTAGAGTATGTGTTAGTATATGATTGGTTTGGTTAGTAACTAACAATTCATGATTGGTGAGTTCGTTAGGACGGTTCTTCTTATCACTATCTTGTTTTTGTACTGGTCTTTTCGGATCTTTCCAGACTCTTCAAGGATATACTACAAGCTGCTCAAGGTCGCGCTGTTCTCAAACTGTCAGGAATTCCGTAGACTCGTTGCATCCCCTGACAATTCCCCCTTTTTGTATTTGTGCTAAAAATATTGTCCCGGCTGCCCTCTGCAGGGCCCTTTGCAGAAGGCTGAAAAGACAGGGCAACATCAGGAACATAGTTATCACAACCAAGATCACTACCCCCGCAGTCTTGAGCAGAGATATCAACCATCCAGATAATCCCCAACCCTCAAACATCTTCATCAGCCAATCTAATTCATCACTTTCTGTCAGCTTCTTGACTCCCTTCTTTAATTGTTGAATACTACTGAAAATGGATTCTGAGTGATCGGATAAATTCATACAACACATCCCTTCAAACTCATCACAACCATGTCCTTGTGCTAAAAGCAAGAAATCAATTACAGCTCTATTTTGTAGCGTAGCATGTCTGACACTATCAAAGTCTAGCAGTAAATCAGATAATACTACACCAGTCTGTATTCAGGGACCCCAGAGTTTGTGATTCCTGGGGTGGCAATGAGGGTGAATGCCCGATCTGTGGAAACCAGGCATTCCCATCCATTGAGTCCATGACCTGCTGCACAGGGGTCTCCATCAATAAGTTCTTAAACTTTGTTGATGTCAGTGGGACCCCCTATTAAACCTATGAAAAAGGGATTGCTTGTTCTTTGGTTTGCGGCGGTATCCATGAGTACGTCCATCCGAAGACTGTGAGGTAGATGAACCATCTGTGCGAACTCACCCCAGCAATCGGTAGGTGCCAGCTTTGCGTGGGCGTCCCCACGGAGGCAATGATGGCCTCACCGTACACCAGCCCGATGCTCTTTGGAAAATCCCGGTATTTATACATTTGCAGAGGAACAGATTTCAGCAGACGTGGCCAGCGGGTGCCAAAATCCACCTCAGTTGCAACCTGTGACACATGCGCTCGCTGGCCAGGCGCGCTGCACGAGTCATAGCCATCCTGTCTATTGGTTCATGGGCTTTGTGATGCGGTTGCAATGCACAGAAAATCTTGACCTGTTATATTGGCCAAGGTGACCTACACTTAGTTTTTGGTTGAGGTGGTATTTATATTGCCGCACCATCTGGGATGTTCCAGATGATGACGGTCGCACAAATCGAGCGGGAGTCCATTGTGGGCCTGCATCTGTGGAAACACAAGCATAACCTCGCCCCCAGGTTAATAGCTCACATGGTCCATTCCACTGACCAGTTAACTAAATCTTTAACGTGTACTTTGATACCCTTTTGTAAATTCTGTGTTGAAAAGAGAGAAGTGTTGAGAAAGAGGAGGTAGGGAAGAATTATCCCCATAACAGAGAGAGTTAAGAACATAAACTGCTTTATCTAAACATGCCTGTGGTGGCTCCCCAATCATTCCTCCTTTTTGTTTTTTTGAAGCAGCCGCTTCAACGTGCCATGTGCACACAGCTCTACTACTTGCGGAGAACCATTTTGATATACTACTTTGCTGTTCCAGTTGTTGTTTTCATACCATACTACTGCTGCTTTACCTGTTTTTTCCAGAACCATCTGTAAAGACAGTGGGGCCTTTCACAGGGTTCTGGTTGGCTTAAATATTTCTGACCAAATGGTATTTCTTGAGCAAATTTCAGTAGCGGGTGTGACGGTAGATGATACGAGATCTGCCTTTGAAAACCCACCATGGCTGCTTGCAGCTCGTAATTGTTTTCCAGACACCATTCAAAATACCAATTTTGAACAGGTAAAACAATCGTAGCTGGATCACGTCCTATTAGTTCTACACGTCATTTTCTGGTTTTTATGATTACATCAGCAATAAGTTCAAACAAGTCAGAAGCAGTTTTTCGTGGCTGGAATGACAAAAACATCCATTCTAAAATATGTAATGGGTCATCCCACTCAGAATTCCACTGCACCAAGGCACCAAATGGCACAGTTTTGTCAATTAGTACAAAGAATTGTACCAATTGAGACAGATCAATTCGAGAAACAAATTTCTTGTATATACATTGTTCCACCGTGTGAATCACATTTAACGCTTCCTTATTTAATATTCTGGGTTCTGTTGGATCATTGGAATGTTTTAATAAGTCCAACAAAGGTTGTAACTGTGAATTGGTCGGTCCAAGATAGGGCCTGATCCAGTTCAAGGATCCCATTAATTTCTGTACATCACTGAGTGTCTTAACCGCAAGGTTAAGTTTCACAGGTTAGTGCACAACCTGCTTGCTTGTAATTGTGATTCCCAAATATTTCCAGGGTGCTATTTTTTGCACTTTTTCAGGGGCAATAACTAACCCATATTGTTGTAGCGAATTCGTGGCCAAATTTTTCATGTCATTCAACTGCTCCTTGTTGTCTGATGCTAACAGAATGTCATCCATATAGTGATAACAATAACTAGTAGGGAATTTTTCCCTTACAGGTGACAGAGCTTGTGCAACAAACCATTGACAAATGGTTGGTGAATTTTTCATGCCCTGCGGCAGAACTCTTCATTGATATCTTTTTGCTGGTTCTGCATGATTGATAGAAGGCACAGAAAATGCAAATTTTTCTTTATCTTGGGGAGCTAATGGAATTGTAAAAAAACAATCCTTAAGGTCCATGACAATGATTTCCCAATCTTGAGGGATCATGGCAGGTGAAGGCATGCCTGGTTGCAGAGCACCCATCATGGCCATGACAGCATTGACTTGCCGCAGGTCATGCAAAAATCGCCATTTACCTGATTTCTTTTCTATCACAAACACTGGAGTATTCCACGGACTGTGAGATGGTTCAATGTGTCCGGCAGCTAGTTGTTCTGCTACCAATTCTTGCAGGGCCTTTAATTTTTCAATTGGCAGGGGCCACTGATCCACCCACACAGGGTTATTTGTTAACCAGGTTAAAACAAGCATGGGTTGTCTAACACCCTGCAGCACAGTGGCCCTCGTTAAAAATCCGTGGTAATTCTCACCCCCCACTGCGACAAGCAATCCCTCCCCCATAAATTGAGGGGAGCTGCCATCACATATGGTTTAATAACTGCTTGTTGTCCCTCAGGATTGATAATCAGAACTGGTGTGTCTGCCGCCTTTGCTCACGCAGAGCCTCCCAGCCCCACTACTCCCATACCAGCCTCCTCTGTGGGCCAGGTGGACAGCCACAGATAATCGGCAATAATAGTCACATCGGCTCTGGTGTCCAGGAGCCCTGCAAGCCTTACTGTAGTCGGACATCTTCCATGATTCGACAGCGTGCACGTCATATGTGGTCGGGATGATGAGACAGTCTGAGATGAGCAGAACTGAGGGGGTCCCGTAGAGCTGAAGCCTCCGTCGCATAGCAGTCGCTGTTCTGCTTTTGAAACAGAACTCGAAAAAGGAACAAATTGAGCAATACGAGTACCTTTAGGGATTGTTACTGGTGGGTAGGGGGTTGAAACCATCGCGCAAATTTGACCTGTAAAATCAGCATCAATAACTCCCACACATACAATTATTCCATTTAACATGCTACTTGATCTTCCCAATAGCAATGCACTCAGTCCGCATCTGATAAGACCCCTTGCATTAAAAGGGACCTTAACGATGTCGTTCGTGACTAGAGTTACTGTGTCGGCGGTGGATACATCCAGCCCTGATGAGCCAGCTGTTGCGGCTGACAATTGTTCACAGAGGGGAGGTGGCCGGCTGTCGGGAGGGGACTTGTCCTCGTGCACACTCTTGCGCTCGTTTTGTTGTTTCCCTGTAGCGGCTGCCCATTAGCATGAAATTTGGAATGACATTGTTTTGCAAAATGTCCTAATTTTCCGCATTTCTTGCAAATAATCTCCGGTGAGTGGTGCACCAGTTGTTTACCTGATGATGTTTTGTGTGGAGAAGTTACATTGATGTGCCCTTCACTGCCACACCCACAGCACTTTCCAGAACTTCTCATAGCATTGGCTATGGTGGTCACCGTGTGTTCCAGTGTCCCAACTTTAGAACATGCAGCTACCATGTTGGGGACAGAAGGATCTCCTGGTAAAGCCTGTATGATCTTTTGACAGTCCTCATTAGCATTATCTCTTGCCAACTGTTTGCATAGCATTTGCCTTAAGACCTCATCCTCTACCTGTTTTTCCAGGGCGGCAGATATTTTTTCTACAAACTGTAAAAAGGGTTCTCTGGGGCCTTGGCGGATAGTGGCATATTTTTGCTTCGGAGCTGCCCTGTCCATGGTTCGCTTTAATGCCATAAGGCCTATATTTTGTGCCTGTTCAAGAACAATCGGAGGCCATGTAGCCTGCAGCTGAGGGTTACTATACGGCCCTTCACCAAGCAAAGCATCCTCTCCAAGGCCTAATCTCGGGTCATCCTGTAGCAGTCGTAAATTATGCTGTGCTGCTGTGTGTGCCATCTGCCTCCAAGTAGATTGAAATACTTGCAATTGTACGGGCTGAAACAGCACTTGTGCCAGATGCATAATGTCATATGGACACAGCAGATCTGTGCTGATTATACAAATAAGTTGCATCACCTCAGGAGAATTGATTCCAAATTTTTGTACTTTATTCTGCAAATCCTGTACTACTCTCCAGCCGATTGGATTGTGCTCATCGTGCCGGTTTGTGCCTGCAGCAGCTTTGAAAACAGAAAATGTAACAGGAGCCTCTGCTGCTTTATCTAGAGGCTTTAGAAATGCTGGTGTTAGAGAGCACGGGCTGAGGCGTTCTACTAGATCCCAGTTGCCGGAGTCGGCAGCATATCTTCTAACTCCCTCCCAGAATTGATCAGGGGATCTCGGGACTACAGTTATTGTGGATGGAGGGAGAGTGCATGGCAGGGGTTCTTTCGGTATGGTTTTATCTGCGAGCTGCAGAGATCGCATAGCGTCAATTAGAGATTTTTCTGCCTCAGTTTCATTTTGGCTCTCACTTTCCGTTCGGCCCTCACATTCAGTTTGACTCTCACTGTCCTTTTGGCCCTCAATTTCAGTACGGCCCACACTTTCCGGCTCGGTGTTAATCACCACATTTTTCTCCTTGGGGGGGGCTGATGGAGTCACCCCTTCCGCTGCCACACCAGTAGGTGAGGAGGGCCCCTCATCGCCCAGCAAAGTAATTAATGGCGTAGGAGGAGGAGGTGAATAAGGGTATGATCTGATTTTGCCCGTGAGGGGTTTTCTGCCCGCAACTGCTGAGATTGCAGCATTGGCTGCAGCTGTTACTTGAGCAGAAACTTTTTCATCGCTAATATTTTCTGAGTCCTCATCTTTCTTTTGCTGATCTTTCACATCACATTCTGCTTTCCATTCCTTCAGGGTCTCGCGTAATAGATGCCATACGATCGCCAACTTACACAGCTCTTTCTGTCCTTTAGAGATCTCACCAAACATTTTCCATCCCACTGCTTGCCATGCACCCACACTGAATGCAGTAACTGTTGTGGCTTGAAAGCCTTGCATCTTACACCATATTAAAATCCTTTTCAGGCTTTGTTCTGGGGTTTTAACCCCTTTTCTTTTTAATAGGGCTTTCCAGGTAGACAAAATCGTCTCCTTTTCTTTTGTTAATTCCTGCCCCATTCTAACAGTTTTGTCCCCAGTGGCTCACCTTATTAGGTGTCTAGGCTCAGGTCCGGACCAGGCAGATTCCACTGCTCTCAGCTTCACCGGGCTCCGTCTCTGCAGCTTGTCTCGCTGCCAGTATACTCTTTCGCAGCTCTCGTCGCCGCCGGTATACTTCTTGCTAGTGCTGGATTTATCGCCTTTAAATGATCTGTTCGCTCAGACGCATCGGGGTCACCATTTGTCGCAGTAGAGACGGACACGACAAGTAATGGATCATGCAAAATGGCTACTGTATTGTTCTAACACAGCTTTTTATACCCTTCTTTAGAGTATGTGTTAGTATATGATTGGTTTGGTTAGTAACTAACAATTCATGATTGGTGAGTTCGTTAGGACGGTTCTTCTTATCACTATCGTGTTTTTGTACTGGTCTTCTCGGATCTTTCCAGACTCTTCAAGGATATACTACAAGCTGCTCAAGGTTGCGCTGTTCTCGAACTGTCAGGAATTCCATAGACTCGTTGCATCCCCCGACAGTCAGACATAGCCTATGGTTCCATCAGTTATTCCTATAGAGGTCATTTCTGTAAATTCTGAATTAATTTCCTGTGTAACAGAGAAGAATCAGTAAAGGAAAGAAATTTCACATTTTAGCTGTATAGGTTTCCACCTAGATAACATGATATGAGTCTTTATATAGAGCTATGGAAAAGATCAGTCATATCAGAGAGAAGAGTGGTCAGCATGCAGAAGTTATCTGGAAGCAGCTACCACAGGTGGTAAAACTTCTCACAGCAAACTGATGCTTAATGCCCCTCCTTCTAGCATTGGTTTGTAACAACAGTAGATTCATTTTAAGTTAAAAACAAGCACATAGCATCTACAGGCAGAAGTAATTATCTTTACTTGGATTTTTAGAACAAGCCCATTAGGCTGACTTTCCAAAACAAGACTGTCTCTTAAAATCATAGTATCATAGAATCATTTAGGTTGGAAAAGACCTTTTAGATCATCGAGTCCAACCATAAACCTAACACTGCCAACTCTACCACTAATCCCTGTCGCTAAGTGCCACATCTACATGTCTTTCAAATACCTCCAAGGATGGTGACTCAACCACTTCCCTGGGCAGCCTGTTCCAATACTTGACAACCCTTTCAGTGAAGAAATTTTTCCCAATATCCCACCTAAACCTCTCCTGGTGCCACTTGAGGCCGTTTTGTCTCATCCTATCACTTGTTACTTGGGGAAAGAGACCAATATCCACCTTGCTACAACCTCCTTTCAGGTAGCTGTAGAGAGCAATAAAGTCTCACCTCAGCCTCCTTTCCTCCAGACTAAACAACCCAGTTCCCTCAGCCACTTGTTCTCCAGACCCTTCACCATCTTCATTGCTCTTCTTTGGACACGCTCCAGTACCTCAATGTCTTTCTTGTAGTGAGGGGCCCAAAACTGAACACAGTATTCAAGGTGCAGTCTCACCAGTGCCGACAACAAAGGGACAATCACTTCCCTAGTCCTGCTGGCCACACTATTTCCGATACAGGCCAGGATGCTGTTAGCCTTCTTGGCCACCTGGGCACACTGCTGG
This sequence comes from Haliaeetus albicilla, assembly GCF_947461875.1. Classification (NCBI taxonomy): domain Eukaryota; kingdom Metazoa; phylum Chordata; class Aves; order Accipitriformes; family Accipitridae; genus Haliaeetus; species Haliaeetus albicilla. The sequence goes on from NC_091516.1 coordinate 46,117,680, forward strand.
CTCATCAGCTGTCGACCAACACCCCCAGGTCCTTTTCCACCAGACAGCTTTCTAGCCACTCTTCCCCAAGCCTATAGCATTGCATGGGGTTGTTGTGACCCAAGTGCAGGACCTGGCACTTGGCCTTGTTGAATCTCATACAAGTGGCCTTGCGCCATTGATCCAGCCTGTCTGGACCCCTCTGTAGAGCCTTCTTACCCTCGAGCAGATCAATACTCCTACCCAACTTGGGGTCATCTGGAAACTGACTGAGGGTGCACTTGATCCCCTCGTCCAGATCATTGATAAGAGATATTAAACAGAACTGGCCCCAATACTGAGCCCTGGGAAATGTCACCTGTGACTGGTCACCAACTTGATTTAACTCCATTCACCACCACTCTTTAGGCCTGGCCATCCAGACAGTTTTTTACCCGGTGAAGAGTACAGCCATCCAAGCCATGACCAACCAGTTTCTCCAGAAGAATGCTGTGGGAAAGAGTCAAAGGCTTTACTAAAGTCCAGGTAAACAAAATCCACAGCCTTTCCCTCATCCACTAAGTGTGTTGTCTTGTCATAGACTGAGATCAGGTTAGTCAAGCAGGACCTGCCTTTCATAAACCCATGCTGACTGGGACTGATCACCTGGTTGTCCTGTACATGCTGTGTGATGGCACTCAAGATGATGTGCTCCATAACCTTCCCTGGCACTGATGTCAGACTGAGAGGCCTGTAGTTCCCCAGATCGTCCTTCCAGGCCTTCTTGTAGATGGATGTCACAATTGCTAACCTCTAGTCAACTGGGACCTCCCTGGTTAGCCAGGACTGCTGATAAATGATGGAAAGTGGCTTGGTGAGCACTTCCGCCAGCTCCCTCAGTACTCCTGGGTGGATGCCATCTGATCCCATAGACTTGTGCATGTCTAAATGGTGTAGCAGGTCGCTGCCCATTTCCCTTTGGATTATGCGGGTTTCATTCTGCTCCCCGTCCCTGTCTTCCAGCTCAGTGAGCTGGGTACCCTGAGAACAACTGGTCTTACTATTAAAGACTGAGGCAAAGAAGGCATTAAGTAAGTACCTCAGCCTTTTCCTCATCCTTTGTCACTATGTTTCCCCCACATTCAGTAAAGGATGGAGATTCTCCTTAGCCCTCCTTTTGTTGATAATGCATTTATAGAAATATTTTTTATTGTCTTTTACAGCAGTAGCCAGATTAAGTTCTAGTTGGGCTTTAGCCCTTCCAATTTTCTTCTTGCGTAAACTCATGACATCTTTGTAGTCCTCCTCAGTTGCCTGCCCCTTTTTCCAAAGCTCATAAACTCTCTTTTTTCCCTTGAGTTCCAGCCAAATCTCTCTGTTCAGCTAGGCTGGTCTCCTTCCCTGCCAGCTTGTCTTTTGGCACATAGGGACAGTGTGATCCTACACCTTTAGGATTTCCTTCTTGAAGAAAGTCCAGCCTTCCTGGACTCCTTTGCCCTTCAGGACTGCTTCCCAAGGGACTCTGTCCACCAGGCCCCTAAACACACCAAAGTCTGCCCTCTGGACATCCAAGGTAGCAGTTCTGCTGACCCTCCTCCTTACTTCTCCAAGAATTGAAAACTCTATCATTTCATGATCACTATGCTCAAGACAGCCACCAACGATCACATCACCCATGAGTTCTTCTCTGTTCACAAAAAACAGGTCCAGCGGGGCACCTTCCCTAGTTGGCTCACTCACCAGCTGTGTCAGGAAGTTATATCTTCCATACACTCCAGGAACCTCCTGGACTGTTTCCTCTCTGCTGTATTGTATTTCCAGCAGACATCTGGGAAGTTGAAGTCCCCCATGAGAACAAGGGCTGGTGATTGTGAGACTTCTCCCAGCTGCTTATAGAATATTTCACCTGTCTCTTCATCCTGGTTAGGTCATCTGTAACAGACTCCCACCCTGGTATCTGCCTTGTTGGCCTTTCCCCTCATTGTAACCCATAAACACTCAACCCTTTCATCACCATTGTCAAGCTCTAGACAGTCAAAACACTCCCTAAAACACAGGGCTACCCCACTGCCTCTTCTTCCTTACCTATCACTTCTGAAGAGTTTATAGCCATCCATTGCACCACTCCAGTTATGTGTGTCATCCCACCATGTTTCCATGTTTGCAACTATATCATAGTTTTCCATCTGCACAACGGCTTCCAGCTCCTCCTGTTTGCTGTCCATGCTACATGCTCTGGTGTAGATGCACTTTAGTTGGGCTATTGATCCCACCACCTTTTTGGGGGGAGAAACTCTAATTCTTATGTGACTGTTCTGAGGCTCTTCCATGGTTTCTAACACATCAATAAGCCATGAGGGTTGGTGGGTGGGGAATGTGTTTCAGAATCTTTCTTTATAACCCTTGTAATAAAGGGTTATTTATTTAAAATTAAATACTACAAGGTGCTATTCTGTATTATAGACAACAAAATCTATCTTCTTTTTGCATTTCACTTACTGGCAGTCATGGCAGGGTAAATATGGAGCCCTTCCATTAAGATGGAATTCTAAAAAATGTAAAAACTTGACAATATGCACACAGGTGTGTGAAATAAGAATCTAAGAAGGACTTGTCATTGTCATAAAATGTAGAAACATGAAGAAGCAAAAGCAAGCAGAGCAAGGAGTACCTAGCTGGGACTAGCCGTGCTGCCAGTGATGTTTAGCAGGATCATTCTGGATAGCAAGGGGGCAGTGACAGAGAAAAGAATTAGTCCAGAAGATTGAACTTTAGTAACTCCTGAGGAACCTTTTGTAATCACCTAGTCTGACTTCTAGTTCAACAGAAGCTCTATGTTTTAATGAATTAATTATTGCTGAACAATGGCAATATCCAAGGAGAAACCAGGATCTAAAATTTAGAGACACAGAGAGGGATGGTGTGAAGTCTTTAGTATCTGGGTTCATGAGCTTTTTAAAAGGAATTATCATTTTAATTTGGCTTGCTTTACATTTGAATGATAGTACCTTACGGTAGCCTTGGCTGCTGGACTGAAAAGTCTCTGTTTGCTACATTTATGCTAGTTATTAAAGTATCTACAAATTTGTTAAAATAAGTAGTTGGTACTTATTTAGTTCCCCTCTGCGTTAAGCATTAGTATGATTCTTGCTGAATGTTCTTCAGGTGAATGAGATGTTGCAGAATTTGCTGGCAGCTGAACTGGGCATATTACTTCAAAATAAGTTGTACCTGTGCTAGCTTTCAAGCTCTTACTCAAGAGTCATGTTACTGCAGCTAAAGAGCGCAATAGTGACTTTTGATAACACTGTTGTACCAAGGTCTCACGTTTATTTGATTATCCTTGTGTCCTCCAACTTTATTCAGGAGCACTTCATACCATCTTAGGATCCTACACTTTAAGTCAACAGAAACTACCTTCTTTACTTCCTGATGTATCACTTTGAATGTTGATATAAAAATGGATATCATTTGCTTTTTTACAGATTACCAAGTAATCCGGATCCATCAGTGTATTCTTCATTATTTAAATTTTCTCTCAGTAGGTCTGTGTATTGAGATAACTTTTATTATAATAATTTTCTTCTAAGTTTTCTAGTTTTCTTCTAAGCCACTAATAAAAATGCTAAATAATGTTGGAGCAAGAACAAATCCATATGAAGCTTACCCACTTCACAGTCATCGCTAGCTTATACTTTCATTTTGAAATCTACCAGATTCAGTCTCTTTAAGGTATTGTACCAGTTTGGTGTCTTTTTAAAAACACTATCTTAAGACTGCATCCTAGAAGTCTATGATTATTATTTCATTTATTTCTTTGTTAAGTAATTCTTTAAGATAATCAAGATAACCAAGACAGTAAGATATCAAGCAAACATAAAGACTTCTGTTTTCATATTAAAAAAACATTAATGAGTGTTAACTGGATTGTCTTTCTGGTTATTCTTGCTGAGTTGAGTTTCATATTAGTTCAGTATTTTGCTAAGGGCTGTTGTGACACCTAGAAGTCCATACCTGAATATTTTTGGTTAGTATTTTTCCCTTCCTCTGGGACTACTCTAGTTTGCCATGATTTATTAATGAACCAGCTAAGCAGCTCTTGAAAGCTTCCTCAGAAGCTGCTGCTTAACATCCATCTCAGTTCTTATTACAATTGAAAGCATTTCAATAACTACTCTTCACTTCATACACAACAAAACCGTAAAATGCTCTTAATAATTCTTATATCTACCTTTTTCTCAGTGATTTCTCAATAGTATCATTAAAAGGTCTTTTGATTCTTGTATACTTTCCAGAAAGAAAAATAAATCCTTTCATTCCCAGATGCCAATATCATCTTTGAAATTTTACTTCCCTTGTCAATTTACAGAAGTTTTACCTTTTAATTTATATTAATGACCAACAATACCCTTTTAGTTTCAAGTGTGATATGTCTCTTTTATGTTTTAGGAATTACATCACTTCTCTCTGCCAGTTTTATGTTCTTAAACCCATGCAACATTCTCCAGAATTGTGGGGTTTATGAATTTTATGAAAGATCCATCAGCAGTTGCTAGTTACACTTCATACATATGTTGTTTATATTTTTCTCTAAGGTGATTTGGCTCGTCATTGCTTTCAGACTTGTGACACTAGGCCTTTTAAATTAAAAATATAAAAATACTTATGCCTTAATTCTTCATCTTTATATTATATTATATGTAATACTAATATTATACTATATATTATAAAAATTATAATCAAGTCATGCCAACTTGTAAATAAGCTACTGCTAACGTTTATCCTTTCCACCACTTTCTTTTGCATGACAACAAGTCTAATATTCAATTTCACCATACTGGATACAGCATTTCTTCAATGACAAATTGCTGGACCTTTTCCAGTACATATGTATATGTGCCTGTTTTTAAAAATTCAATATTTTAACATTATTAGCAAGAAACCTCTAGCTTACATCAGTCAGACTGAGTTCATAGTGTGAACTCATACACTACTTTTCTCCTTGGAACATTTTAAACAGATTATGAAGCAACTAGTCATTCTGCCTTTAGTACGATGTGCTGGCTGACAGAGAAGAAATGAATAGCTTATCCTTCACATTATCTATTGAAGTATTAACTCATTCGAGAACATTTCTGTTCAAGCTACCAGTCCTGCCGAAAGAAAAAAAACAAGCCTTTTTTCACATTGAATGTCATTCCCGTCATCCCCTCTCCTGAGGAGAGAGATGTTTTCTTTAAAAGAAAAAAAAGAAAAGTAAAATGAAAGATGAAAAATAATACGAATTGAGTTCTAACAATAGTTGTGCATACTGGACACTCTGTGAAGAAATTGAAGAAATAGATTAGGTTACAAAGTAGAATTTTGTTCTACTGTTCCTCCCTAAACTTGAAATATTTGTAATCATATATAAATTTCAACAGCATCTGTGTCTACATTATTCTAAAAAATGGAAGTAGGAGAAAAATGACTTGTTAGATACACTTAGTTTTTCCGTAGAAAGATACCTTTCCCAATATAAGTAAATAAACATCTATAACTTGTATGTTACTCATATGTTTAAAATATAGTATTTTAATAGTTAATTCAGTCAATAGGGTTGAAACCACACACCATACTTAGTCATGGATAAAGGATTTCAAGAAAAGCAATCATTGACAGTCATAATTGTTTACTGTAGTCCATTAGTGTTGGCTAAAGTGAGACTGACCACTTTGTGTTTGTGAAATGAATACTTCTTCTCCCAAAAAGTAACTTGAAATGGAGGCTGATTACTTCCATCAGCAACTGGTTGCTGCCTGAGATGGTAAAGTGGGGACTATAGCTCTCACTGGAACCCACATAAGGAAATATAATTTATAAATATGTACCTGATTGTGGACTACAGCTAGGCGAAGTGTGAAGAAACATACATTAATAATCATACACATCTAAGAATCGAATTGTATTAGTCCATAGTCATACAAATTAAATTTTAAAAATATAAATTACTGAATAAATTACCTCACTACTGTTGACATAGGATACACAGCTACCCACACCTATGAATAAATCCTCTAAAGTAAGCAAACAACTGCTATCATAGCTGCATGGCTCCTTTTCCTTGGCTACAAAGAAACAGGCAAACAAACAACTCAAAAAAGGTTGGGCCACCACTTTCATGAGAACCAGCAAACTCGCAGTTACCTCAGAGGAGCATAGTGTGAGATAACTAAGAGTATGTTAAGTCTTGCTTAAACTTAAAAAAGATCAGTCACACAGCTTCCTAAACTAGCACAAACTCAAGATTTCTTTGCACTTTCTTCTTTTTAGCCAAAACTGAGGTTGTGTTTTTAAGCATATCTTGTCTGCTAGAAAAAGGTATATATTTAAAAAAGTTAAGTATAGTGATTCCTTATTTAGGAAGTTATTTAGAACTCAGAAATACATTGTGGTATGTCTGTTTATAGATAGAGGGGGGAGATATAGCACAAAAGGAGAATGATGGCCATTATGAAGATAAGAAGATATTATTGTGAAAGAAATAAATGATGCATTACATTCAGCTGTCATTGCACAAACATGAACAAACCATAAGACAAGAGATCTTGCAAATGCTTCCAATAATGCTTTGACTAACAACTGTGAAATCACTAAGAAATATATATATGCTTACAGCAAGTGTTCTTCTTACATGATGGATAGACTAGAAGAAAAGAGAGATAGACAGACACACATGATAGTTACACTTCCATTTGGATGGCTCTCTTTCATTTTCTGAATATCTTTGTTCAGTGTGAAGGGGAATGAAATCAGAAAGGGGTGCTCCATGAGCCGTATCCTGCTCAGCTTATTCTTATGAGGAGTTATAGCACCATTATAACCACAGACTTGATCTGGAGTCCATAACAGTGAGCAAGTGGGATTTACCTAAAAAAATAAAAATCACAAAGCAATGTAACAACTTTCACTAAAATTCTAGTGCAGTGTTAATTTATTGTTGTACTTCAACACTATCCAGATTCAAACAGTGGAGAAGCAGCTTTCCTGCACAAAGTGTCACTGACCTGAAAGGACTTTCAGATGAGATGCAAAGCAGAGATACTGATTGTTTGCAGCTATTACCATTTCAGAGGCAGTTTTTTGTGTATGGGGTTGTTATCACTACAGTTCTTAACACATTTTACTTTGTGTACTTACAAACTGACTGAATCCCATCCTTTTATTTTCAATTGCCTGTAGAGCTTTTAAACTTCTGGCTCTGAACCATCATGAAATACTTAATATTTTTATATAGCTATTGCTTTTCTTCTCAAAAGTTGCTGTAATGTAGTGGTGGGCAAAGTGATTTGCTGCAAGGTATCTTCTGGGATAAAAGGCCATATATGGTGGGTGGAAATCTGCTTTCTCTTGCCTGCACAACACCAGATGCCAAAGTATCTGCTGTCAGATAAACACTACATTAATTGTTCCTGAGAGTCTCTGACTATGTTATGCTAGACAGCTTTGGAAGGTACTAAAGTATTTGTATATATTTTTATACATATATCTTTGGTTGTTGAAATTAGATTTTTGAAGCACAAGATATGTATATTACTGCTTAGAGCTGTCCTTTTTGTTAGCAAGTATTTATTAATTTCTCTATCACCAATTTTAAGTGAAGACTCCGTCTTTGTTCTATGTAACATACATTTTACAACACAATGAATGGAAATCAAAATATGTCAACTATACTGAAATACTTTGATAGGTCTTGATAAGTGTTTTTTCAGAATTATTGTGCTAGGGGAGATGTATTCTGGTTTCAGATTTTTTTTTCAGAATATTGTAATTTCCTATAAAAAAAAATCTATTACTCTCCAACTCTATTTATGACCTTCTTGTAAGATAGTGATCCATGCAGGAAAACATGGAGAACCCAACAGGTGAAAACCAACAGCTGTACTGTCCCTGGAAACCTGCAGGAATTACATTCACATTCCAATGAACTAGTGCTGAGTACCTACATGTCTACTAATAAGCAAGCTGTTGCCTCTCTGAGTTTTTACAGTACCCAAGACCACAAAGACAGTCTTTCAAAATCTGCATGACAGCAAAAGGATAGCAACCTGTACATGAGACATGGATAGCAAAAAGCCATTCTGGTTGATAAGGCTATATGATTGTCTGAAAACAGCAGGGAGTCTGACAGTCCAGGAAGCTAAAAGACATGTAGCAATGATATATAATCAGTTAGAGAAGCAAAAATAAGAATTACTGCATCTTTCATTCCTTTATTCATTTTAGTCTTGACTCCTTCCACTAAAGAACTCTCCTTGACTCTCTAGTCACTTTTTTATCCTGGAAGGTACCCAAATGGATATTTGATCATCACCTCAAGAACTTCTAACCTGTGCTTCAAGTCATGCTCAACAAAAACTTGGCCCTGACTTTAGGAAAAAAAAAGGATTGTGGCCATTTTTCCTTAGTACTTACTCTCAAACCTAAACATTCATAGAGGCAATGAAATTTCCTTTAAATAAACCAAAATTTGACCTGAAGATATCACATCTATTACATGAAGATATCACATCTATTACATCTAAACCTCAACTAGGTCTGAAGGGGGTAAGGGATAAAACTAGGTGCACCAGAGATGAGCCTGGGGGCAGCATGCCGATGTTAGGGGTCGATTCAATAGGCCAGCTCAAATGCATCTATGCCAATGCATGCAGCATGGGCAATAAACAGGAGGAGCTGGAAGCCACCATGCAGCAGTACAAATATGACTTAATCACCATCACGGAAACATGGTGGGATGACTACCATGATGGGAGTGCTGCAATGGATGGCTACAAGCTCTTCAGAAGGGATAGGCAAGGTAGAAGAGGTGGTGGGGTGGCTCTCTATGTTAGGGAATGTTTTGTCTGTACAGAGCTACATGATTCTGATGACAAGGTGGAGTGCTTATGGGTGAGAATGAGAGGGAAAGCCAATAAGGCAGATATTGTGCTGGGAGTCTGTTATAGAGAGAGTTTATCATCTCTGGAAGAAAGGGCGGGCCACTTGGGAGGAGTACAGGGATCTTGTTAGATCATACAGAGAGAAAATTAGAAAGGCAAAAACTCAGCTAGAACTAAATCTGGCCGCTATTGTAAGGGACAACAAAAAATGTTTTTACATATGTTAATAATAAAAGAATCCCAAGGAGAATATCTATCCTTTAATGGATACAGAAGGGAAAGTAGCCACCAGAGGTGAGGAAAAGGCCGAGGTACTTAATGCCTTCTTTGCCTCAGTCTTTAATAGGGAGACCAGTTATCCTCAGGGTAGTCCAACCCTGAGCTGGAAGGTGAGGATGAAGAGCAGAATATACCCCCCTTAATCCAGGAGGAAATAGTTAGTGACCTACTACACCACCTGGACACTCACAAATCTATGGGACCCAATGGGATCCATCCAAGAGTACTGAGGGAACTGGTGGAGGTCCTTGCCAAGGCACTCTCTATCATCTATCAGTGATCCTGGTCAACAGGGGAGGTCCCAGAGGACTGGAGGCTTGCCAATGTGACTCCCATTTACAAGAAGGGTCGGAGGGAGGATCCGGGGAACTACAGGCCTGTCAGCCTGACCTCGGTACTGGGGAAGATTATGGAATGGTTTGTCTTGAGAGCACTCACATGGCAAGTCTGGGACAAGCAGGGGATCAGGCCCAGCCAGCATGGGTTTACAAAAGGCAAGTCCTTCTTGACCAACTTGATCTCCTTCTATGACCAGGTGACCCGACTAGTGGATGAGGAAAAGGCTGTGGATGCTACCTTCCTTGACTTCAGCAAGGCCTTTGACACTGTCTTTCATGGCATACTCCTTGAGAAGCTGGCGTCTCATGGCTTGGACAAGTGTACTCTTTGCTGAGTGAAAAACTGGCTGGATGGACGAGCCCAGAGGGTTGTGGTGAATGGGCTGAAATCCAATGGGTGGCGGGTCACAAGTGGTGTTCCCCAGGCCTCAGTGTTGGGCCCTGTTCTGTTTAATATCTTTATCAATGATCTGCATGAGGGGATGGAGTGCACCCTCAGTAAGTTTGCAGATGACACCAAGTTGGGAGGCAGGGTCGATCTGCTTGAGGGTAGGAAGGCTCTACAGAGAGATCTGGACAGGCTGGATAGATGGGCTGAGGCCAATTGTATGAAATTCAACAAGGCCAAGTGTCGGGTCCTGCACTTGGGTCACAGCAACCCCATGCAGCGCTACAGGCTTGGGGAAGAGTGGCTGGAAAGCTGCCCGGCAGAGAAAGACCTGGGGGTGCTGGTTGGCAGCCAGCTGAATACGAGCCAGCAGTGTGTGCCCAGGTGGCCAAGAAGGCCAATGGTATCCTGGCTTGTATCAGAAATAGTGTGGCCAGCAGGAGCAGGGAGGCGGTTGTTCCCCTGTACTTGGCACTGGTGAGGCCGCACCTCGAGTACTGTGTTGAGTTTTGGGCCCCTCACTACAGGAAAGACATTGAGGTGCTGGAGCGTGTCCAGAGAAGGGCAACCAAGTTGGTGAGGGGCCTGGAGCACAAGTCTTATGAGGAGCAGCTGAGGGAGCTGTGGCTGTTTAGTTTAGAGAAGAGGAGGCTGAGGGGAGACCTTATCGCTCTCTACAACTACCTGAAGGGGGGTTGTAGTGAGGTGGGTGCTGGTCTCTTCTGTCAGGTGGCTGGTGATAGGATGAGAGGAAATGGCCTCAAGTTGCAGCAAGGGAGATTTAAGTTAGATATTAGGAAAAATTTCTTTACTGAGAGGGTTGTCACACATTGGAATAGGCTGCCCAGGGAAGTGGTTGAGTCACCATCCCTGGAGGTATTCAAAAAGCGCATAGACGGGCTACTCCATAATATGGTTTAGTGGGCATGGATGATGGTTGGACTCGATGATCTTGAAGGTCTTTTCCAACCTAAATGATTCTATGATTCTATGTCATATTACATCTACTGAATATAAGATACAAGCACCTTACACAAGCATTTCATCTTACCTGCCAGACACAAGGATCATTGTTCTTTTTCTTGTTTTGTATTTGTTTGTTTGGTTGGTTTTTAAAAATATCATAAAATTACAGTATCTTCTGTTTATTTTGCCTACAGCTGTTTACAATATTTGTTTTTATTCTTTTTCTTACTTTATACATAACATATATTTTAGACTTCAAAACTGATCATCTTTTCACTTGGAAAGGGATACTGCTTCTACCATTGCTTATGTCTTCTATAACAGAAATTTGAAGTGAAACAGATAAAACAGGTACCAGCTAATATGAATGAATATTGCAAGGTTAACTTTTCCCACCCATTTGGCTTTCATGAATGCTTCTACTTGCAGCACAGAGAAGTCCACTAAGGAGATGTGGCTACATATTATTAAAATACTGTTAACAAAGGCAGAAATAAAAAGTAGTATAATTTGGATGAACAAATTGCCTTAAATGCCAGACACATCCTACTGACAATTTTACTGGCCTGTGGCATGGAAGATGTTAATTAATTTATCACCACAACAGACTGGAAGAAAACCCATCATGTTAATTGGCTTCTTGGATGAGAATCAATGACTCATTAGTCTTAACCATATCAGCCTGCTAATGCTATTTTATGTGTGAGGAAATAACAAGTAACATTACAGGGAATACAAGAAGCCACACAGAGAATGCTTTCACCCCTTATTAACTCCACTCCATACACACTGCTACTTGCTTTGTTGTGCGTAGGGAGTAAGACTAGCACTATGAATGAGAAAGAAATGCACACTATACAGTGCATTTATTGCTTCTGCTCCTGTCTGTAACTGACCTTTACTCTCATGACCCTAAATATAATCAGAATTTTGTCTAAGCACCAGCTGTTATGGAAATTATACTATGCTGATGTTACTGAACCAGGCATTTCACAGACATTTACAGGGTAAGATTTAAGGAAGAGAAAATAAAAATGCTGGGAAAAAATATTCCTTTCTTTATTCTCTTTAGGTATTTTTAACAGGCTCTTCAGTTGCTTAAGACTACCTTAACTCCACAGTGAGTTCACTCTCACTTCTGGAAAATACTAAATATTATTTTATACTAATTATTTGGAATGGTGTCTAATGGTTCATCTAATCTAGATACTGGTTTGGGGCACTTTTCACTTTAATTTTCTTAGTCCAGAGAAGGGGGATTAAAGAGAACTGCAAATTTATCCATGATGTCCTATGAACTGAGTTGAAAGTACTTAAGATTCACTAAAGGTGATCCAAACCATTCAGCCCACACAACTTTACCCTGCTGATTGTACAAGACAGTCCAGGGTACTAGAATTAACCCTTCCCACTAAGACTGCAGGGAGCCACTGGGAAATGCCCAGTGCTAGTTGGCTGGGGGAAACAGTCCATTGTGCTTAGTGGCCTTCTGCACTTCTTCTAGGTGGCTAAGAGGATGGACAAGTAAAAATAATGGTAATAGCTATCTCCTGCATTGCAGTTGAAATATCGGAAGACTCTCTCAAGAAGTGGGATATCTCTGTGGTGAGCCCTGTCCAGGGAGACTGAACCCATAGCTCTCACACTACAGGGAATTGCCCAAGTTTGGGCTCATACCTGCCCATACTTAGCTGTAGGTATTCTGACTGAACACATTCCCATCACCTTTAGCCAGGTGTGTGGTCAAAAAGGCAAAGATTTGGGTTTCTGAAATGGGAGACAGGAGTAGGCTTTGCTTAGCCATAGTGTTGACAGCACTCAGCTAAGAGAATGCAGAACTGGGCATCCAGAGCTACCTCTCTGGAAAACATACATTAGCTTATACACTGGCTAAAACTGAAAAATAAGCTAAGGAAACAGCAACCAAAATCTCTTCTGTCAGTGTCCTAGGACAGATCAAAATTTTCCCGATTTGTCTCTTTCTGTACCTTCAAAACTTGCATTTCTGTGCATTTCAGTTTCCAGAAGCTGAAAGGGAAAAATCTAATCTGTGGCCTGCACCTTTGGGGCACTGGATAAGGACAATGTGAGTTTAATCTCTTTCAGGCTGGGTAGCAGTATGAACAAAGATCTTTTGCTTTGTACTGTCTCTTACACCTATATTTCTACAGGTGTTTGGTTTTTTTTACAAACAGTAAATTATTCATCTGAATTACAGTCTCAGTTTGTAAGAAGCTACTATACAAGGATTTTCCTTTTCTGTCACACAATTATCTGTCAGAATTGTCTTTTGTGAAATTTACTATGATTGGCTTTGAATTTAGTGCACTAGTTGAGCATCATCTTGATGTCAGATCTCATTGATGTGCCTTATAATAAATCTAGTATAAAACAGTATCCAGAGAGAAATATTCTATTAGTGAGTCTATTAGAAAGCATTTCTGTTTGGTTCTCTAGAGAACATCTCAGTTAACATTGATAATGTGCTGTATAAAGTAATTATTATAATTGTATGTTATAAAATAATAGTAAATAATACAAAAATCAAAGACAGGTATCTAAAGTATAAACAAGACATATGCCTTTTTATGTTAACATAAAATTATATTGAAATGAAAGGCAAAGCCACTCACACCTAGACAAAGAATAAGCTCTTATAACTTTGTCCACACCAATAGTTCACTGTATGAAGATTCATTGATTTCACTGTAGCTCTGCATGAGCACCAGGATTAATATGTGGCCTCTCCTCTGACAAAAAAAGCTCTTTGGCACATTTCCCTTAAATTTCATCTTTGAACTGTTTTTGGAAACAGGCCATAATTATATGCCTGCAAGAAGACCTCATCTGAAAAACCTTCTGGTTTCTTGTTTTCCTATGGAAGAAATTTTTTGTGATGAGGGTGGTGAAACACTGGAACACGTTGCCCAGAGAGGTGTTAGATGCCCCATCGCTGGAAACTTTCAAGTTCAGGTTGGATGAGGCTCTGAGCAACCTGATCTAGTGGAATATATCTCTGCTCATTGCAGGGGGGTTAGACTAGATGACCTTTAAAGGTCTCTTCCAACCCAAACTGTTCTATGATTCTATCATTCTATAAAAATTATTAACATAAGGCTAAATGTCTCCAAACACTGAAAAATTAGGTATTACAGTGAAACATATCTTTCTATTTACCTGTAAATAAAAGGCAAGAAGAGAGAGGAATACACAGACATTTGTGAGTGAAAGAGCGAGAGATAGTACCCAGCAGATCGTCTGCAGCACACTTTGTAACTGGGCAAATCTAGATCACAGGTTACATATTTTTCAGTTCAGTTTTCTTCCCTACATTTTTAGCATCAATCAACAGCTTTTTTCCCCTTGGTTTTACATAGGATAATAACAACTGTATACACAATTTTGAAAAGAAAGTCAGAAGAATATTAATGGGGGAAGTTTGCAAGAGACTAACGGACACCTAGTGTGCCTGCACTGCATAATGGGATGCCCTGCTGAAACCGTGAGCTAGCAATGATGGAGCTAATGCTAAAAAAAGAGGTTGTGGGGCAAATCAGTTCTGTGCTCACCCAAATTAATCAGCCCAGAAAAACCATCTTCACTGCACCAATGCAGTCACATGGCTTTCGAGACTTCAGGTAGTATCAGGGCATACAGCACTGTGTTCTGCCAAGGAATGTAGCAGTTCAGGTTGGTAATAGTTTAGTGGTCTTGTGCACCATTCACAGATGTAAACTTGCCTTCATTCAAAAGCTTGCTTAGTTCTGCACTTCTCAAAAATATTGCGTGAAATAGTTTTGAGAAAAACTGTAAGCAGATGTAAAGAATGCTCTGAGAAGATATTTTAAGTAATCTAAATAGAATAACAGATAGAGTAACTCCTTTGTAATTTAACTAAAAGAAAACTAGTTTCAGTCTTAAAACATGGTCAAGCTATGGCTACAAGGCTCCTGTGGCTCATAGGAGAAAGGACCATAACAAGCTATTGATTTTTTTTCCATACACAAGATATTATTGAGGTATTTTTATTTAAATGTAAGAATCTTCATTGACAAATGGAGAGGAGAATAAAAGCTTAGGTTTCCTTATAAGATTATATACTTTTATAGCTTAAAGAAAACATAGAATATATCAATACCTAAAACCATTCAGGAAAAACATTTGGAATGAGTCAAGGAAACAATTTAACATATATTTTGGAAATATTTCTGTGTAAATTTTTACTTTTTCAACTTTTTGTTGCAACAGAAAACAGTATTTGGTGAAGTGATAAAATTATTTAATTCCTCCCTCAGTCAGACTATGGTTTTGGACTATAATTTTATATGCTTATTTATTTTTCTTTCCCTTCATATCTTAAGCAATAAAATAATTGCTGGAATGTGTCACAGTTATCAGTGTAGAAAAAACTTGTCCACTACATCTGAATTTCCAACGCACTATAACCACTAAAGATTTTGTAATTTACTGTAAAATCATCAGTGCCTCGTGGTTACTAACAGCTTGTTATTATTCACCTGCTTTATGTTCTTTTTCATGGTATTGCTGGAATTTCTTTGCTCAATGCAACAGTATCTCCACTACAAAAATCTGTTGGAACCTACCACCATCGTAATTAAGCTGCACTACTGCCACCACTGGGAGAGAAAACTGAATACCTCTTTAGTGAAAAACAGTAAAGTTGTTTTTCCAACAGAAAGCAGAACTAAAAAGTATGAGTGTCTCAGAGAATACTTGGAGACTCAGAGGGAAAAAAAAAAAAAGGACTCATTCAAACTCTTGGCTTATCCTGTAAGCATTATTCCTTGGCACTAATATAACAGTCAAGACCTTGCTTTTCCATCAAGGAGCCTTCAAAGATCATCAGAATGGGTGAAGCAGCTTGCCCAGCACAAAAGAGTCCGTTAACCTGCTTTTCTGCCAATTCAAGATAAAGTGTAACAACCTGGGTGAAATTTTAATCAGAGCTTGCTCTTATTGCCTGACCTTTACACAGAAACTTGAAATTGCTGAAGGATCCTTAGAGTTGTAGTGTTCTATCCATCTTCTCTCCCATGCAACTCCTTTGCCATAGTGACAATCAGGACCATCTTCAAGCTAGCCTTTCCTTTAACATTGAAGGCTGTGTTATTACCAGATATGTGGTACACTGTATGCAATGTATTGTACATTGCATGTCATATGGCCTATGAAATACTAATATGTTGATCATACACATAATCTGGTATGACATACTAGTACGTATGACATAACAAATAAACTAGACATGACTAGTGAAGGCCTACAGAGTGTGGGTTGGAGTTGGGGTTTTATACAAGACTCTCTGCAGCTGTGTTTTTTCACCCAGAACATAGGAGCCCTGTAAGAAACCTCCAGGATCCTTCCTGTCCCATGCTATTGCAAGCAAATATGCAACTTAGTCCCAGTTATTTCAGGTCTATTTTACAATGAACTCTGTTTTCCTCCTCTGTAACTCCTCCTGGAGTGAAGCACAGTATTGGTGGAGTCCAGGCACCTTGCTGTGCCTCCTGCGCTGCCAATTTGGGCTTTGTTCACAACCTGGGCTGAACATTCTCACTGGGTGTAGTTAGTATGAACAGACACCCATTACCCAAATTTAAGGATGCAACAATGGCGCCAATCAAGAGCTAGCTGTATGACTTAGCTGCACTCCATCAGTTACAGTGACTGCGATATTTAACCATGGTGGCAACAGTAAGCCTACATGACCTGAGGCAGACCCTTGGCATTGAGCTTTGACTCTTACTGGAAATCTGAACCTCATGGCCCTGATGATAAGGACAGCCTGCCTTTTGAAAGCAGCATTCCAGGAGAATTCAGAATAGGAAGGGAAATCCTCTTCAGATTTAAAGTCTCAGAACCTTTACGATACTGTTTCCCACCCCTTTTGTTCTCCTGTCTCACCTCCCGTCAATAACGACCAGGCATTGCTGACCTGGTAAAGTAATTTTAGAAAAATACTTTACGTACTTTAGCTGTGCATGTAGTAGTCCACCTGCCAGAAACAGAGAGTCAGTTAATGAGACAAAAAATGACAGGGATAGGGAAGGATGAGAAAGCTGCAAATATAATTAAGTTTTTACATGTATGTCACAGGGTAAAGCCTGAACAAATGTATCACTCATTAAAAATGAGACTTTGATTATATCTGCTCTGTTCTTTCTCATTAGATGATTCTGGTATGTGCTGGGAACCCAAAGAAAGCGCAGGCAATTGTTATGGGGGATCCATACCTGAAGAACTGGGCTGTATCTCTTCTGCTCTTAATGAATTCAGTATGCACTGGAGAAAAACACAAAGCTCAGACGAAGAGTTTTAGATACATTTGGGATGAGAGGACAGAATATGGTAGTGATCCAGGTAACACCAGTTTTAAATAAGGAGGAAGTCAAAGAGGCTGTCAGCAAAGACTCAAACACTTTGACTAGCTGGAGAACATATCCTGTTTCCCTGAGCCCACGGTGCTAGGCACAGCTGGACTGGATGCCTTGGCTGGTGTATCTCATCTACAGAGCACACACCTGTGTGGTAGAATAGAGACCTTAGAATAGAAATTGCTATCCACCCACTATACCTATCCCATTTATTAAATAAATTCTAGATTTCATGTCACTGAATGGCATGTTTCTGGCTACCTCATGTGAAATTCCCCCAAGACAACATGAGCTACTGAACGCTTTGATAGTTCAGTATCAAGTGAAAACTTAAAATAAATGGAGTAAGCTATCCCTGAATGCTGTACAACCCACTTATCACTGCTGACTGAAATACTCTTGCACACTCAGTCCAATGTACTATTATTTACTAAAAAAAGTGAAGTCTTTTGAGGATTTGCTGAGATACAGCTTTACATAAAATTTTGACTTGTCAAAAACATGTAAAAGTTCTTTTTCAAGTTCATTTTGCTTAGAAGTGACTTATCTATTTTGTCTAATTAGCCTCCAATGCATAGCACTGTCTCTGACAATGTAAGAAAAACTATTAGTTCCAACTATGTGCTTTGGTTTCCAGCTCAGCTACTCCTATCTATTTTCTCTACCTTTTCATTATCCTTGTACCCTTTTTCCCTCTCGATTATCAGAAATTATGTTCTCAATCCCATCTTCTTCCTTTAGGCAAAGTATTCAATGCCATTGTAACACTGTGAAGCATCCAACATACAGCAGTACTCTGGTAATTTCTCCAGCTGTGTATTTTAAAGGTCTGCAAGCAAAGTTGTGTCTTATACAACTTGACTTCCTGCTCATGATCATAGCAGTGGACTCTAGTGTTGCATCTATGATGCACAAAGGATCTGAGGTTCTTCAAAGAAATCTCCCATTGTAATGCAAAAGAAAAATAGACAACTTCCATGAGACTGAGCTTTTCAGACAGATTATCTGCCCAAAACTGTTGTGAAAGTTCCACTGAATTTTGAAAATATGCTTTGAAATACTGGTGCTCAGTAATTCTGAGTGAGCTCAGGTCCTGAAAACTTGAACTTTCCACAGATCCTTATCTTTATCGCCATAGTTTGCTAGAAAATACCAGTATGATTTTTAAGAAAGTTGCGGCTACAGCTCATGTCAATGAATCCCTCAAGCCTTTGACTGTTTAACTGGAAGCTATTTCTGTTTGTCACACCAAAACTCATCAATATTATATTTGATTTTATAACAATTTGATAATAAAATAATTTGTCTTCCTCATGTCAGAGTTTATTGTGAATGTTTAACCATTTAGAAGGAACATTTTTGTGGATCTCCTAGTTGGTCTTAACACCTACCTATATAAATAGCTTTGTTTCAAATATGTAGTATTTTTAATGTATTTTATTTAGCTTAGCGATGGAAACATAGTGTAAAGAATATTATTTAAATTAAGAGCTGTGTAAAGATAGAGAGGACCTGGTCTGACTTACTGATAAACTTTATTCAGAAAACAGCACATGAAAACTACTGAGTTTGTGCAATGAAAATTAAGGTAGAACTTTCAATTTCATTTAATCAGTTTTTCTAAAGGTCTAAAATCATTTGCCTACAGTAATTAATACACACACACACCTGGAAATAATGATGTCTGGTTTCTTCAGCTCTTTAATTTGTACTTATTTCCAGCAAATAAGCCCTTGCAGTGCATAAGTAAGTTCAAGATGCTAAACATGGTATACATGCAAGAGTTTCATCTTAGATTTTAGCAACAGTGCCAGTTTTTGTCAAATGTCTTATACTGACAGGGAGAGATGCATAGACATATCCAGGGACTCTAAGTCATTAGCTAGTTTGTTCTCTGTTACTACTAATCAGAGTTACTTCCTCTGTTACTATCATGTGTCATGATTTCTCCCTGTAAAGACCTCCCAATGGTAATGATCCAAATATCATGAGTTTTACAGATTACACACGCATACGTGCATCCACATAATAAGTGTTTGTGTAGTATTTATTTGCAGTCTGTGGTGGGTTGACCCTGGCCAGCAGCCAATGCTGGCTGCTTGCTCAATCCCCATCCCCAGCAAGAAAGGAGACACAGTAAGATGACCAGAAGTGAGAAAACTTATGGGTCAAAATGAAGAGAGTTGAATGGGGAAAGGAAAGAGGAAAACAACAAGCAGTGCAAAGGAAATCACTCATCACTTCCCACAAGCAGACTAATGCCCAGCCAGCCTCTCAGCAATGACTACCTTACAAGCCAAAATCTCCCCTTCTTCTTCCTCTGTCCCACGTTTTAATGGTGAGCATGACATTATATGGCACAGAATACCTCTTCGGGTCAGCTATCCCTGTTATGTACCTTCCCAGCTCCTTGCCCACCCCCAGCCTACTTGCTGGGGCAGGAGGGAACATGAAGGCAGTGTAGGAAAAAGAGAAGACCTTGATGATGTGCAAACATTTCTCAGCAATAGCCAAAATATCAGTGTGTTATCAACACTGTTTTAGTCACATATCCAAAGCACAGCACCATACCGGCTGCTGTAAAGAAAGTTAACTCCAACCCAGCCAGACCCAGTACCCAGTTACATTAGTAGTCTCTTCTGGACTACTAGTCCTAAAGAATATGTCATGGTTTAACCCCAGCCAGCAACTAAGCACCACGCAGCTGCTCACTCACTCCCCCGCCACCCAGTAGGATGGGGGAGAAAATTGGGAAAAGAAGTAAAACTCGTGGGTTGAGATAAGAAAGGTTTAACAGAACAGAAAAGAAGAAACTAATAATGATAATGATAACACTAATAAAATGACAACAGTAACAATAAAAGGATTGGAATATACAAATGATGCGCAGTGCAATTGCTCACCACCCACCGATCAACACCCAGTTAGTCCCCAAGCGGCAATCCCCCACTCCCACTCCCCCAGTTCCTATACTAGATGGGACATCCCATGGTATGGAATACCCCGTTGGCCAGTTTGGGTCAGCTGCCCTGGCTGTGTCCTGTGCCAGCTTCTTGTGCCCCTCCAGCTTTCTCGCTGGCTGGGCATCAGAAGCTGAAAATTCCTTGACTGTAGACTAAACGCTACTTAGCAACAACTGAAAACATCAGTGTGTTATCAACATTCTTCTCATACTGAACTCAAAACATAGCACTGTACCAGCTAGTAGGAAGACAATTAACTATCCCAGCTGGAACCAGGATAGAATAGCACCAAGTGAAGAGTTCATATGGTGTAAAGGGCATTTAGAAAGCAGGCTAACTAGAAACAGAGAAATTTGCCTGTTAAGAATCCAGGCAGTCCGGACTCTTGTAAAGCCCTAAAAGAAAATAACATCCTCATTGACTGGTGTGAATGGATCAAAACCAAAAGTAAATACAGCCCACAAACCTACACTGCTGTAGCTAGAGGCATTTAATTCATATCCAACCCCAGATGCTAAAGATACACTAAAGCTAAGTTTTACAAAGTCTTTCTAATGGAATAAAGCCTCTTCTCTCCATGAAATTGTTTGCAACAGAGAAATAGGAACACCGCAGCATTACCCCTGTCACTCTTTCTGCTCGATCCATAGGGTGTGCTGCAAAACTGGGAGCTGCATTCTCCTCAGGTAGTTCCAGCAGTAATTGAGGAATATTGCAAAACTCAGTCAGGTCTGAAATGCCCGAATAAATGGTTCTGGGATCAATATTGTGTATAGCAGAAGGCAGGCACCTTGCTGAATATTCAAATATTTGATAAAAAAGCACAAAAAATGAAAAATATTACAGGACAACACTCATTAATTATCATAATGAGCACAGCCCGGGGAATCTAGATTTCCAGGTACTACGTACTAATTCAGATATCCTATTGCATTACTGGTTAAAGCCAAACTGGCCTTCTATCAGTAGGTTAATTGAGAGACACGGCACATGTTGTGAATAATAATAATCTAGGAAACATTATGATCAGTCAGTTACCTGGGCAAGAAGGTTTTAATTGCAGTTTAGAGCTGAGAAATGCATGATCATTAGAGAAAAATTCAAAATATAAAGAAGTGACTCTCTCTTTCTTTCTTTAACAGAAACTTATGAAAACACACTTGTTTCCACAACATACAAATATATGTTCTGAGTGGTACCTACAGAAAATATTACTTGGCTCTTCACATAGAGTTGTCAAGCTTTCACAGAGACAATTCATGTGATATGAACATCAACAACAACAAAGGACGACTATAAAACTGGTTTGTTACAGTAATAGATCAAGAAGAATCAACAACAAAACAAGATCAGTGTAATGAATAAATATATTTATATTTAAAATATATTTACTGTGACGTCATTATTAATAAATAACCAGGTAGCTAATTAGGCTCTGATAATAAAAGGTGAGCTATTCAGTGAGACTACTTTGCCTTTTTTACAGTCACATCTGACCTCTGAAATTTCTGTGTTTCTGTTGTCCTGGTTTCAGCTGGAATAGAATTAATTGTCTTCCTAGTAGCTGGTACAGTGCTATGTTTTGAGTTCAGTATGTGAAGAATGTTGATAACACTGATGTTTTCAGTTGTTGCTAAGTAGCGTTTAGTCTACAGTCAAGGAATTTTCAGCTTCTGATGCCCAGCCAGCGAGAAAGCTGGAGGGGCACAAGAAGCTGGCACAGGACACAGCCAGGGCAGCTGACCCAAACTGGCCAACGGGGTATTCCATACCATGGGACGTCCCATCTAGTATAGGAACTGGGGGAGTGGGAGTGGGGGATTGCCGCTTGGGGACTAACTGGGTGTTGATCGGTGGGTGGTGAGCAATTGCACTGCGCATCATTTGTATATTCCAATCCTTTTATTGTTACTGTTGTCATTTTATTAGTGTTATCATTATCATTATTAGTTTCTTCTTTTCTGTTCTGTTAAACCTTTCTTATCTCAACCCACGAGTTTTACTTCTTTTCCCAATTTTCTCCCCCATCCTACTGGGTGGCGGGGGAGTGAGTGAGCAGCTGCGTGGTGCTTAGTTGCTGGCTGGGGCTAAACCATGACACTTCACCAGCAACAACAAGCAGGAAATTGTTCAGCTGTAGGAGTATTGTGAGGGTGACTTCACCTTGGTCCTGCAATGCTACCAGGATGACTTTATAAATATGTTAAGTGTGTTGATAAAACCTTATGTGGCTCTACAATCAGCAAAAATATATAGCATATATATATATATATGCGCTACTACAATAATTTAAAATATTATTTTCCATTCAAGGGTTCCATTTTTAAAAACAACAGAATCCTACATATTTCTAAAAACACATAAATCACAACACTCTACAGTTATTATGCAGAGGTTAAAAATTAATATCCAGTGGAAATAGTTACATAAAAAAATAGAAAAGCACTAGAACCAGAATCAACATATCGACAGATTAATCATTCCAATTCTACTACTAAAATTATTCTCATAGTTTATCTAAAAAAGTGTTATAATTCCAGATATCTCAGACTATTTTTCTTTCATGATACTTACCATACATTTAACATACAATGTGCAATGCCAGCTGTGCATTCAGTAAAAAATGCAGCCTTTATGTTTTGTGATTTTAAATATGTAATATGGTATTTTGTCCTGTGAGTTTGTCTACAGAAAAAAAAAAAAAATTCTACTGTTTTTAAGTAAAAAATTATTTTTCTTGGTGATGGAAAAAAACTGGTAGGGAACAAGTTCATATTAATAAAGAGATAGGATTATGATTACCTGACCATTTTTTTTTTTAAATCCTCAGCAGTTTCAATTTCGAGAATACCTGTCAGAGCACAGGGAACAAAATTTATCATCTCTGCTCTTCTCGACAACAGAAATAAAATAAAATATGAAAACATAACATAATACATTCAAAGTAATACACTTCCTAGCACCAAAATGACTACCCGAACATGAATGCAGACTACTGAAGTCGAAGATATAAAACCATCCTGATAGGGGGTAGAAGAGAGGTCATACTGTATGCAGTGACATTTTAGAAAAGGAAAACCCAAATCTTTTCTGGGCAGTAGTTCTAGCACTGCAGATTTAGGTTAACAGAAAATTGCCAGTGTCCAATTGCTTAGGAAGACTACAATTCTGTTTGCTGAATGTCTTTCTCAAAGTGAATGGTGGTTTTTTTTTGAGATTTTATGCAAAACATTTTAGCAAATCCAAGAACAAGACATGAAAACAGACATCCTTCATCCATGTTAAAAACTATGATCTTATCAGCTGAGAGGAAATTATGTTTTGTTTTTGAAGAACACAGCTGAGCTTTGGCAGGGAATGGCAGCTGCATCAGAAGTGTGTCTTCTGGTGCCAAGAACATGTCTAAAATTTCACCAAAAAAGCTTAGTGTATGCATATGCTGACTACAGAACTGCTAGACTCCTGCAGCTAATTTTTTTTTGAGATTCAAATCATAGTGGACAGCCTCAAACTAGGCAGTTCTGTCATCACCATTACAATGACCTGCAACTCCAGGACATGACAAACACCAGTGATGGAACTTAGAGCAAGGTGTCTGAGTCTCCCCTGTTCCTACCACTTCATCTCTTGATGGAAAAGTATGTATTTACAGAAACTATAACAAGAACAAGGCCACATTGGAAACGTTATCCCTATTTCTGTTAAAGCATGTTAGATATTCATGCAGGAGATTTCATTGTAACTAGCAGCAAGACAATATATGGCAAATGCACAGCTGTTGTACATTATGAACAAACTTATAAACATATAAAGAGCGGTTGTATACTTTAACATATTTGTAATGCAAAATAGGAAATTGAGACCCCCTGTGTTCCAGACAAGCTGTTCAAAACCTTTTTCACCAGCGATTTCACTTTTCTTGCTTCAGGGCAAAAAGTGGTTGCTCTTTGAGGTCAGAAACCTATTCCACTAAGGAAAAGTGTTGTATATCTAATAGTGTTATTCCAGATGGGTTTCACATTTTTGAGCATTTTGCCCATTGATGCAGGAATGATACTATACATTAGATGAACCATTACAACTCTGTAGTTTACATGTTCCTGACTATTGTGCATGATCTTGTCAAAATACAAGAATTTCTTCAGCCAGGGCTTTTGTGATTGACCTTTGACCAGTAAAACGTATATTTGAAATGCTCTTCAGGCCTGAAATATCTACCAGATAGGTCTGGTACCTCATTTTCATTTAAAAGACTGGGAGTATTTCTGCTGCTTGGAGAGTTTTGAAAAATGGGAACCTTTTCCATGCATTCATTCTTAACCAACTTCTTCCTTCACAGTGATTAGCTCTCAGATACAGGTTGGGCAGAAGCTTAATAAAAAGCTGAGTGGGTGCCTATTGGAAAAAAAATTTCAAAAGTGGTTACAACAATGAAATGAACTTTACCTCATTTGCATTACACTGAAGATTTCATGGTGCTGCAGCTGTTCTATTAAACTTTGAAGAGTTTCACGTAAGCAACATCTCCTACTTTTACTCAATTCAAATACCCACTAGACAGTTCAGGGCATCAGAACTGAGTGTAATAAACTTCAGTAAGAGCTGTTGGGCTAATATAATTTTATAAAGCTTCTGTAATATAAGACATAACCATCTATTTGGTCTACATTTATCTCTGTTCCCCCTTCCCCCCATCAAAAAAAGTCCCATAAATGCATGCAAATGAGTGAGATGCCCATGTTTCCATCAGTAAAGTTTCTCAGATGCTGATATAGCAGAAGCACTGCTATATGAATCCATATGAAAGCAGGCAGCTTGGCACTTAAGCCCTGGCAAGGTTCACAGTGCAATGATTTTCTTGCCTCTCCAGGGCTCAGGCTGCTGGCTGTATTCTGAAAACACTTCTTAAACAAAGCCTTGCACAAATTCAGGTAGGAGAACACGTCATTGTAATTCTGTCTTCTGCACAGCAGTTGCATGCTTTTTCTAGAAGCATGCTAAAATCTGTCTTCCATCTGCTCACTGTTGGCAGGAGGTGATTCTGTGCTTCCAGTCAAAGCTAAGGAAACTACAATTGTGTCTTCTGCAGCTACTATTTCACATAAATATTTAAATATTTTATTGGCAAGAGATAAAAAAGAGAGGTTAATCCAGAGTTTCTCTCTTGCATTGAAATCTAGAATTCATACTAAAATCTGTCTTCTGCTGAAGACAATGTTAGCTTCATTACGGCTTTAAAAAAGTATTGTTGTTCATGAATGGGACTTCCAGACATGCCTAAGGTGGTATATAAATGATTCTTCAAAGAGAGGCTGATTTAAGCAAGTCTTCACAAAGTTAGTCCTATAGCTTACTTTTTTATTTTCTGCTAACTTTTCTACAAATATGCAGCAAAATTAAGTAGTCTATAATTAATTGGCTAAAGTTTTTCTGATTGTGGTCACATAGCTTGCAGCTTTTAGTAACCTGAAGCTTACAACCTGAAACAGTCACATCAATATAAAAATATACATACCAGAAGAATGAACTACCAGTGACCTAGCCTGAAAATCCTGAGATCTAGCCTGCAAAATTCTGCATATATCATTCATGACATAATCCCAGATAATAAACACATTTGTTTAAATGTAAAGTATTGAAAAGAAAAACCTTTAGAGAAAAATGGACTACATTTATTGAACATATTGCTAGCTTAAAGTAGTTGCTGCAGTTGTGTTACTGATGATACTGTGGATAAAGAACAGCATTGTGAGTCAGGATATATGGGCTTTCACTCAAGATTCTACCAAAAACCTTGTGTGCGACCTTATCCTCTCAATATTCCCAGCTTGTAAAGTGGGATAATAATGCTAGGATTACTGCAATGTTACAAGACTCATTCTATTAATGTTTGTAAGGAACTTTAAAGATTCTCGGATGAAAAAGTGCAAAAGATTTTTTTATTGCTTTAGCTGAACTGTAGCCTCTATTATGCTAGCTAGTAACTTTCGAAGTCACTTGAGAGAGGAAAGTGAAAACAGTCCCCTTGCCTAAATGTTACCTTTGCTCCAAACAGAGTATTATCAAAACAGGATTTCTGCATTTTAGAGACACTGGAGATAAAAGGCCAGTTATATGTCATTAAGTTATATGTCATGCTGCTATTTCAGCCCACATCTTCTATGTTCCATATGTATATGTATGGAATCACAGACCCATCCAGGCTTTCAGGTCAGAGTAATGAATGTCTCCAGAACAATAAGTCTAAGTCAGCAGAACTCATTTCTAAATGAACGATGATAAGGTAGTGTGGTCAACTTCTATGTTTCTACAGTGAAGAACTCTGATGGCAGTCTTTCTGAAAACTAAAGATGAAATCCAAACTCCACTAAAGCCAGTAAAAGCTACATTATTATTTTCATAAAACAGGGTATCAGTCAAAATTTTGACGTGTTAATGCATAGCTAATAAAAAGATGCATGCCTAGTATCATATACATTCAGCAAGTACAGGTTTCAGAATATTATTTACTTTGGTTTTGGTTTTGCTTATATCTACAATGTTCCCTTCAAATAATCAGTAAAACAAGTTCCAGCAATCAGATTTTAAAGCTGCAGATACAAATGTTTTGGAGTTTCATATTTGCAATGGTATTATATTAGGAATACCAGTTTGCTCATCTGCCACATTAGTTGAAGCCAGGAAATAAAAGTAAAATGCAACATAATGAAAAAGTATTGTGCACATTTCTATTAGTTGCAATCAGGCATTAATGAAAAAAAATGAATGTGCAATCTGATTAATTTTAAAGCAATTTAAGCAGTTAATACAGTTTAAGCCATCACTGGTTTAGCTTGTTCAAATGAGAATTTGAAAGTACTGACATAGTGTACACCTACTTGTTCACTATTACCTGTTAGGTTTGTGTTGTAATCATATGTGGAGGTCTATGACATTCTGACTCATGTGTCCCATAGGAAAAAAAAAACACTTTTTTTCTATTTCTGTGAAGTTGAACATCCTTAAGACCAGCTATCAATTTTAAAAAGTGTTAATATATTTAAGGCTATAGCTAGCAGCTACCTAAAATGTGAAACAGATTACTTATTCCTGGAGCTCTTACATTGTGACATTTTGTAAATGAAGCATGCTATAATTCCAGAGAAGAGCTGTAATTCTGGGTCACTGTGAAGAATTCAACTTACAGTGTACATTTTTTGGCTGCACTTTGAGGAAGTTGTGTACAATATGTCACGTTTCTGAAATTTATTTGAGCAGGTAGTAAGGCATTAATGAATAGATAAAGAACTGGAACTACTTTTATGGAGACTGAAGTACTGTGTAAATGGTGCTGTGAATAACAACACCGCCCATTAAGAATTCCTTGTAATAATTGGTATTACATGAATTAAGAAAAGGAAAAATTTAACTAGGATGATTGATTGAATAACTCACTTTAAAAAAGAGATCAAAGATACTGGGTTTGAATCCTTGCTTGCTTGTGAATTATCAAATGTTGGGACATAATTTAATTTTAACACTTAATTTTCTATCATCCCAGTAACCTATATATGATTTTGTATCACAGATTGGTGAATGCAATTGTTCATATCATGTGACTATTCACCTTTAGATGAGAACTGGCATGACAATATTGTTCCCTAAGTAAATTATTTGACATATAATATTCTGCTTTTTTAATTTTTTTGTTCTTTCTTTCTTCCTTATCATGTCCAAATAAAAATATGAGCTTTACATAATGGTTCTAAGAAACTCAGTTCTATGAAAATTTATGACAATTACCTGCAATGCTCTGTCTCACAAATAAATATTTGTTTATCCAAATGCTTGTGAATAAATATTATGAGTATTTTTATGTTTGCATATGATTACTTGTCTAATATAACTCTCCTTGAATGCTGAAAGTTGAATCAAAAAATGTAATGGAGGAGTCAACATGGGACAACCAGTAGGTCACAGATAATTCTCTGGAGTTCCTGATGGTGCAAGTTATTACCTGGTAGAAAAAGGAGAAGCTCTTCTTGCTTTGCTTCAGAAAGTTTAACAAGTTGCCTTCTCACCAAATCCAAAACAGGATTAAAGAGAATACTGAAGCTTTAAAATACTGGTCCAAATATAAAACTAGCTAAATCTGTGGTCAGCATACCAACACTCAGAGGTGGAGAGAGGGAGCACACTTCATGGTTTCTACAAAAAAGAGATGTGTTTATCTGTGCTGGAAGGAACCCGCAAATGTTTGCAGTTGGAGATTAAGATATAAACAAGAACACTGCCTGTAAATTCTGAAGCAATCTTTCTTCTACATTCAGCGGCAGTATGTCCTCAGTTGCAGCACAGTTTCCAGTTTGGGGTGTAACAGTTTGAGAACATTAAGACACTAATGAAGAAGGTCCAGAAAAGATCGAAGAGAATGCATGGAGGTTTAAGAAACATGACATGGGAAAAAAGCTGAGAGTTGTTTAACGTGAAAAAACGAAGACTGGGAAGCATAAAGTTGTAGTCTTAAAACACTAAGAAGCTGTAGCAAAGAAGAAAAGTACAATATATTCTCCATTTCCAGAGTGGATAGAAAAAGAAGTAATGGTCTTCAATTGCAGTAAGGAGGATTTAGTTTCAGTATTGGGAAGACCTTCCAATGGTGCAGGTAGAGAGCAATTGAATAGGATGGGTAGGGAAAGCACCTAGGTTGCTGAGAATAGACCGGGTAAGCCTCTATCAAGGTTGACATGAATGTAATTGATCCTAATTTAAGGTAGGACCATGGATTAGATGATTGATCCCTTGAATACCCTTCAGCCATATATTTCTGTGATGCAAGACCAAAGGAGGGGAACTGTGTGTCCACAGTCCTTCATTATTGTAACGCCTTGCTCTACAATCTGACAAGAGGAAAAGAATAAATATAACTTTCTTATTAAAATGCATGCTTTGAGTTATCTCATTCCTCTGTCATAAAAAGTTCCTAGGTGAAGTTTACAGATGCCAAAATTATATGGGTCTGTTAAATAATTGTGAGTAACAGATGCAGAATTACCAAACACAGAACTAGTCTAAGTGTGTCTGGTCTTGATATTCCGTCCAGAGTTTGATACAAGAACATATTTTTACCACAGAAGAGGAATTACATGGAATTTAAAGTAAATATTACCGGGGGGGGGGGGGGGGGGGGGGGGAGAAGAAATACAAATAATTGTCCCTAGCAGTAATCTAAGTCTACAGGTTTGACCAAAAAAAAAATTTCACCCTTGTGTTTTTCTCTATCAGATCTAGGTAAAACTAAACATATTCAAAGGTTTATCAGGATACTGTCTTAAAAGAAGTGCGGGAGGCCTATTTAAAAACAAAGAAAACCAAGTCAGCATACAGAAAATTGAAAAATAGAGAGTCACAAAATAAATTTCTGGAAGAGCCTTAGCTAGGTGGTAAACTGTATGAACTACTATGATTCATGGATTTCCCTACTATTAATTTCCTCTCTTCAATTACCTAGTCTATCATAGGAAATGATATTATCAAAAGGAGATTTTTTTTTAAAAAACATCCTTTATGATCCAAGGTGATTTTCAGACAGTAAGTCTGTGACTCATTCATTCAGAAAGGTGTGACACCAGACATTAGAGAAATCTTCAGCAGCTGGAAGCAGTGGAGATTAATGAGAAACAAAACAAAGCTTGCTGAAGATGTAAAAACCATAAATTTCTACTTTCCTTTTTTGAACAAGAATAGCAAATACAGGAAGAGTCGAAAACTAAATCACGTCATGGATGAGCCTTTAAGAACTGCAACTGGATAAAATCTGTGGTTTTAAAAGTCTATTGTGTTGTGAAAAGTGACCTTAACAAATAGGAATGCAACCCATGTCACCCTTGTTAATTGCAATCAAGCATTTCAGGACAATTAAATTAAGCAATGATTCCACTTTCCAGTTTATCTTACCAATACAGAAGGTTATCTGTGATATGACAGTGAAGAACCAATGCCACAAGTCCAAAAAAAAAAAAAAAAGAAAAAAAAATTAATGTCTGGCAATTCTTAAAATATAACAGGAAATAAACAGCATTATTACCAATCATTTATGAATTTTGCAGCATAAATCCCATTACAAAAGTTTTAAGTGTCAGAATAAATAAAAAAATTCAAAACTGTTGCTCATAAAACAAAGCCGCAAACAAATGCTTCCAAATAGGAATGTTATTTCTGCATTAGACTTAACATTTGCATTCAAATATAGATTTCTGGCATGTGATCTCTGTTTAACATTTACATCTCCTCATCTGAAGCTTTGCTAAATGACTCACCAGGAAAGGTCTCACCAGAAAAGCTGCAAGCCTTTTCATTTAGCAGTAGCAAACCTGCTCTAGTAGCTAATGCCACACAACGCGTCTTCAGCTTACCTCTTAAATTCAGGAAATGAAAAGGAACAGGGAAACTGAACTCAGCACCTATGTGGATGCCTCACGCACAGTAGTATTCACCTGACGTGTATTGCAATGATAACCTTTTCAAGGGTTGCTGGTGCTTGTGCACAAAAGAAATAGTAATTATTATTAATACAGATTATAGGATTTTCATTTTCGAAGTATTTATTTTTAAGTATCTGGTTTCCAGCAGATAAAGGCTGAGAAGGAATGGGAATTGCCACAGCTAAAAATAATCAATTTGCAAAAATTTAGTACCCGTAGCTACCTGGAGAAACCAGATAGCCGAGTACTGCATAGGCCAAGTCATTTAACCTCTCATGCATGAATATTTCAGGTGAAAGATATATTATTTAAATGTGCTTATTAATTCAGAAATCCTGTGAATAAAAAATAATTTGGAATTTTGAATAGTTTTTGAAATTTGATCAAACTGTTGCTGAACTTGGTAGTAGAGATGCAAAGATGAGCTCATGTGCTAATACATGAATTTACACAATCAACATCTTAGCATTTTTTTACAAAAACACACAGTCTTAACTGCAACTGCCAAGTATCACAGAAGTCCACATTTTGGCTTCAAACTTTAGGAGAGAACAAGTTAAATAGAATACGATAAACAGAATGTTATCATGGCCAAGAAGGTAACCCCTTCTTGATACGCAGGTGGGTGGGTCTATCTTAATTTTAACAAAATTGCTCAGCTGCAAAGCACAAGTTATCCACAGTTTTCAGCATAGTGGGAGTTTGTAGCAGGGCAGCCCGAGACACACTCATTTGCAGCAAGGTACTGTTTTGTAGTCCTGTGCTATACACTTTGAAGAACAAAATGGATCTTTTCTTTCATCCACAACATGTTTGTGAATCTGCACCAGCAGAAGTAGTGGGCCATTTTGTAAAAGCTGACAAACTTGACATGGGACTGCGTCACATTGGAGTCCTCTATTCTAAGAGTTATTTTCTCCCACAGTCGGTAATGAGTCAAATATATTTTTAAAGCACATTTATTTATTCTGTCTCTGAGCTAAGAGACCATGAAATAATGCATGCTCACCAATGAATTCTTTGATAAGCATAGCTGAAGGTTGCCACTGTCAGTGCCAGCTCTTCTGAGTTTCTGTAATTCACCAAATATAAATATCTATGTGCAGTCTGTAAACTCATACTTACAAATATAAATTTTTAAAATATTATATCATCAACTCCAGTTTCTGGAGAAGTTAAGGTTTGGAGGTGCATGAGATTCCCCAAGTGATCAAAAGTCATGGTTCAAGGGCATAATAGCCATTTCTTAATAAGCATAAGAAAAACACCAGTGTCTCCTCAAAGACATATCTGACTGTCAATAAGCTGAAATGAACCCAGACCATATATATAAAATCCAACTTGTATATAGACAATGGGGTACTTCCACTCAACAGTCTGCATTGGAAATGCAGTTCAGGGCCGTCTGTGCTGGCTTTCCATGGAGCCTGTTAGGCCTACCAGCATGCATTAGTGCCAGTGCCTTGAGCAAATAACCAGTTGGACCAGTGGACTCATGGTGTCTTGGAGGTAGGAAGCATAGCGTTGCTTACAAGGTGATGCACTTTGGACGGGGAACTGCCTTTGAACCCACAGCATTTTCCATAACTTAGATAAATTGACTATGGATAGCTGAAAGTTGACTGTACTTACTCTGGACTGTAATATTTGACCCTGGATATTGCAGGTGACAGTAAACATGGATACTTTCAACCATAAAAAGCTTTGTAGATTGAAGATTTTCACTTCCCTATCTGCTTGGGAAGGTTCTATAAATTTTATAGTTCTGGTGAAAGGTACTGAATTATAAAGAAACAGAAAATCCATCAGTAGGATTAGACTTCCTTTTTCTCCAGTCTATATTCCTGCTCCAGTCAATTACTATTACATGCAACAAGTTACCCAGTAGCTAGACAGTTAGTAATGTATTTTACATTTCTGTCTTTTAGTTTTTAAATCCCAGAGGCTTTGCTCAAATATTTTTACTGTGTGGCTGAATCTTCTCATGTGCTCTCTTATGCCTCCACATGGCATCCCTGAAAGATGTTTAAAAGATGCATAATATTTTACAAGTCTCTTAAAATTCTTCCAATATAGAACAGACAGTTTTTGTACTCCCCAAAGACACTGGCTAGTAACAGAAGTAATTAATCTGTAAACATGGATGATACAATCCAAGTAAAGAAAAAAGGCCATGTAATTATGTGCCTCATGAAGCACAGTCATTATAGACATTCACAAAACTTCTTTCTCTCTGGACAGTTATTTTCCAAAGCATACAGCAAAGGGATTTCAGTTATCACTGAAGTTTTAAAGCAGCTTCTTAAAAGGAATGAATTTGTTAAACATGGTGTGTAGATTCACCTGCTAGGCTGTCTTCAATTTAGTACAGCATGTACCCGTGCTTCTATGTTGTGGTTATTGGTTGAGAGGTAATGGAAAAGCAGTTACACAGTTTGGGAAATATCTGTATTTGCTTCACAACTGTTATGGATGCACGACTAACCAAATCCAACAGATGTTAAAACTCAGATTTATTCTTCAGCAAAAGTTAGAAGTCCGATAACATCTTACAAAACCACAGGCTCAATGATGTAAAGAGGATTAATACTACACGGCCGACTTAAGAATCCCCAAGATTTAAAGTGATGGCTCAAAATGTGCATATCACTCACCTAAAAGCTGAGGGCTCTCTCCCTCGAGGAGTTACTTTGGGCTGTGCCCCGACCCGAGGGGGAGTCCCTGACTGCAGACCCTCTGCTCCGAGGAGGACTGATTCCAACATGTCCTCCGGTGGGACCCCTGTCGAATCTGACCTGTGGTCATTTAATTCTATTGGCCAGGAGGGTCACCTCAGTGTACCTGGCGCATCTCAATTGGCCAGTTCAAATTTCAACCTGCAGCCTCCAGGGTTTCCTTCCCCTTCTCCCTGCCTGGCGAAGTCTTGTTTCCTGCTGGCAGGATGGGGGGGCGGGATGTACTGCCACAACAACTTAGATACACTTTGAGTTTTGAACGGATGGTTATTGTATTTTGTGACTCACTGTACTGTGCCTTAACACACCAGAAGACACTGTAGGATGTTATATTCAAACTTTGCATAAAACATTTAAGTTGTGCAATAATAAAACAATGTTCTAGTGGAAAAAGAATGAGATTGCTCACAGTGCAACATTCTGCTCTCCAAGAAGCTTCCATTCAGATGAATTTACCTACCTAGCAGTAGGCATCTGCTATCAATTTTGCAAAGTGGTTTAATAACTGAGGAAAAAAAGCCAATAAGAGCTAGGCCTTGGATACTTTGCTTGGTCTGACACAGTCTCCCTAAAACTGTGTTGTCTCTCCAGGGTAGTACTTGTAGTACAAGCTCCATCCACTTTTGAAAGGAATAGGAAAGGAATAATTTTCTGGCTCTTTTGACTGTGCTTCCCAACTTGCTCCACCTAACTATCTTCTTGCAGGTGAGCAAATTTCTCCTGTCACCAGTAAAAGCAGCTGACCTGGCAAAAGTCTACACTGCTGTGAGGACCATTTAGATTCCAGACTATGCATAAAGGAAGGGGAAAAAACTGTATCATCACCACAAAAATCAACACAAACCTGTACACAACAGGTATTCTTTTTTTTTACGTTAGAAAATGTCACATATGACACAAAAATCAACACAAACCTGTACACAACAGGTATTCGTTTTTTTTACATTAGAAAATGTCACATATGAAAAACATTAGCTGCAGAAGCATCTTCTCAAACGTCAAAATGAACTTTGACTTACCTGTTTATGATGATACAGCCCTTACCACGAGAGAGATTTCAACAGGGTAAAAACTGAAAACATCCAGGCAACTGATATTTCAAAGATTTGGGTGTATTACTTTGCAACCAAAGTTACTCCCCTGCCCATTCCCCCCACCGAAGGGAGCGGAAGATACTTAATGGAGTTCTTATTCTCATGGAAAAAACACCAATACATAAACTAATACTAATACTTAGAAAGCAATCACAGTTGGATAGAAAGTAATTCAATTCCTTTCTTTAGTATAAATGAAGTCAGCTTTCATTTTTGTGAGGATCACAGAAAATATATTTATAGATTGTAAATCCCACCTGGGGAAGAAGCTATCACAGTACTAAAGTTCTCTTAGTTCTTCTGTAAGATTTAATTGCTGCATGAACAATGTGTCACCTCTCTGCCCCAAAGGATGGAGAGAAGAAGTAATAATAACAATAATACTAATAAAAGAATGTATAAAGTGAGTGATGCAGAATGCAATGGTTCACCAGCTGGAACCCGATGCTCAGCCTGTTCATGAGCTGCAATCCCTCTTCCCTCTGGCCAGCTCCACCAGTTATATAGAT
Organism: Haliaeetus albicilla; assembly: GCF_947461875.1. Lineage (NCBI taxonomy): Eukaryota > Metazoa > Chordata > Aves > Accipitriformes > Accipitridae > Haliaeetus > Haliaeetus albicilla. The sequence goes on from NC_091516.1 coordinate 46,152,689, forward strand.
ATGGTGTCATATGGTATTGAATATGCCCTTGGCTAGTTCAGGTCAGCTGTCCTGGCTGTGCCCCCTCCCACCTTCCTGTGAAAAGCAACTTTATCCCTGCCAAACCCAGGACAGGGACTCAAGGCAAAATAGAAATTCTGTAACTGAGTTAATTTAGTACTGATTAACAGTTTATATGATCAAACAAAAATCTTTCCTGTCTACTGCAGAAAAGGGTATGTGGAAGACAGAAAAAGACCTTACTGAGGAGTTCTATTAGGCTTGCAAAACAATAAGATTTGTGTCACACTAAGCAACTGAAGATTCTTATATGGAAGGAGCATGTATTAAACACTCCCATCAGACAATGTTTTTCAGTTATATTTCTGCGCTGGTGCATTTCCCTCTCTCTCTGGGCCAATCTACAAATTCAGGGAGTCTTGGTGGGCCTTAGTATAAGTGTAAAGAGTTGGGCGATTAAGCATCCCTTCACCGTACCAGGAACTCTTGCATGACTAAGACCGGGAGCTTCACTGACCGTACCAAGCACTCCTGTTGCCTGGTGGAGGCTGGGGACAGAAGTAGGGTTAATTAGTCATTTCCTAAGTAGGGATAATTAGTCATTTACTGACAACCTTGGGATATATCTCAGTCCTCTCCTGACAGCCTTGGAACATCCCATATCTGAATCTTAAGTCATTCTGTGACAGCCTTGGAGCCTTCCTTATCTGAATTGTAACTAGTGAAACAGTACCAGTGCTATCAGAATCCCAGTAATTTGCTGATGACTAAAGTAAATCATCTCCCGAACATATAAACAGTGGTACTAAGTGAGACCCTTCGGGCTTCCCTGGACTGCAGTGCGCTGCGACCAGCGTCTCCCTCTGAGTGGGACGCCTCTCAGAGCTCACAAATTCTTCACTTTGGGAAGATCAGAGGTCTGTCGCCAAAAGCCAACAAGACCTGGGCTGATACTCTTCACTCCTTGAGGCTCAACCCTTCACCTGTTGAGAAAGATGCTGAAGCATTTGGCATGAAAATTTTCACTGAACTCGAGGGGAATTTTTAATGGGTATACCTCTTTTACTTGCTTATGTATGTGTCTTAGTGTCTTTGTGCATGTGTATGTGTACTAACCTGAATATTCTGTAGCAAGTATATTACAAATATTGCTTTTCAAACCTATACATAAGACACTGTCATGAACTTTATTCAATTGTGAATGAATCTCAGGGAGTTATTCTATTCATAATCCCTTTAGATATAAACCGTTGCCCAAGTCTGGGACTAAGAGTTGATCCAGCCACACCTAAGCTCCCACAGGAGTTTAGAAAGCAAGGGGCTCTTCTCTGAACCTCATGACTCAACAGGAGGGTCTCCTCTACCTTTTTACAGTCCCAATCTCTGTACAAATCACGAGAAATCAGTTCTAACTTGATTTTCCTTTGTATGTTTCTCTTTTACCCTATTGATTCTTTAGTCTCTGTATACATAATTTTAGTTTGATTCTAACTTAATTTTCCTTTGTATGTTTCATCCATGTATTAAGTAATAGAGTGAACCTTGCCAATAAATTCTGTGAAGTCACACTTTTATAAATTCCCATTAAATCATTTTTGCTAATATCTTTGAAGGTGATTCTTTAAGTGGTCCAAACCACTCCATTTCATGACAATTTCCCTCAAAATTTGCTGTTCTGCCTTCCTCTACAGAGATCAGATATTTGCAATATTTCCTTTTTCAGGGGTTAGTGACATAAAGGCTTTGCAAAGGAAGAAACAAAGATACACAATATATCTAGGGAAGTCTTACCCTCACACCTTTCTATGTACGTTCTGAGATCTAACCTAACCACTTTTATCTCTTTAATTTGCCTGCTTCATGGAGACAGACTACTAGGTTTGGACACAATAAGTACCACAATCCTGGTATTACACACTTCAGAGGAATCAGTTGCTACTTTCACCAATGTTAGGAAGTTTACTTTTAGGGGTTCTCTTACCTATTCCATTTTCTACTGTCAGCTTCTACCCAACCCACTACCATTGTGATTCATCTTCTGCTTTGTTTCTGCCAAAACAAGATCAATTATTTGCATAGCTGCTCTCTATCTAAATGAGAGCATTAAAAATATTGGATTTAGGGAGAAAAAAAATTATAATTCTTGGTTTTCACCATTTTTTTCCCAAAGCAGTTAATAATTTTAACTAGATAGCAAAATGGACTATCTTATTCTGACAACTATCATGAGCATCTGCTCCCAAATTATTATTCAGTAATCCAGGACATGTATTTTAAAGAGAGTTAGCAGCTTTATACAATTGTAATTCTATTATAAAGAGCAGACAAACTGCACTAGGAGACCAGTTATTTATCTCTAAATTCCCAAATTCAGTTTGTTTCAAACTAAATGTATTTGAGTCATTTTGGTCACCACCCTGGAGTTATAATAGGTATTGTTTTGTCTTACAGTTTCATGGACAAAGGTCATCTCTTCTTCTCGTAATGTGGTAAATTGTATATAATTATTGTCATGAGATTGAGAAAATCTCATGATTTTCATGAGAGATAAAGTTATGATATCTCACAGAAGAAAATGCATAGAACTCACAGCTGGTTTCAAGAAATTAAGTGTCAGCATTGTACCACAAATAAGCCAGCTAGAATATCTTGGGGGATGTGAAACCTGTCAAATACTTCACCAGCGAGTTCACAGTGGTTCATATTTAATACAGCTTTCTCAAGCATTGCTTCCAACATCTGTATGTGGCACTTACTTAAAATATTTTTAAATAATCTAGGGAGCTACAGAGCAACTTTTGAGAAACAGTAACTAAATCACAACACACAAACCACAAAGTGGTCTTACCTACACACATCAAGATTTCCACAAAGAGCAAAACACATTGGAAAGGAAAAAACTAAATCAACAGTATTCTCATTCTTTCCCCTTTCCAATCAAACCACATTAATCACTAGATAAATCAACAAGCAGAAAGACAGAAATTATTGATTTGCGAAAGTGTCTATCAGAAAGAGGTTTCAGGGCATCATGTGAAGTCAAGAAAACTATGCTCCCATGCCAAACAGAAGCAGTTACCAGAGAATCCTGACATATTTGGCCAAATGAATAGATTATTTAAGGTATTGAGGATATAAGAAATTTTTGTGACATACTAAGGAAAAGATTTGGAAAGATAATATAGCAGACTTAGTTACTTCCAGTCTGTCTTTGCAGTTTCTGAATATTTTGGTACAAAAAGCCTTTCCAAGGATATTTCTTTATATCCTTTAAAAGGATATCTTTTTAAAAAAAAGCATAGGGATAGATGCACATCATATATATATTGAAACAATGAATAAAATTTAAATGGAAAGAAAAACCCACAGAGTTGTATTAAAAGACTCCAGCAAACTTCTGGAATCTTTATGGTTGTAAGCAAAGGGTATCGTTTATAGTTAAAACCCTGCATATGTAGTTGTTAAATAATGATTTCAAAAGAGCATGGATGATACTTCCTAGTATTCAAGAATCCAACTGAATTTCTAGTTATATGACTGCTCATCAAGATATTTTACCGTGACTGGTATTTTATTAACCACATGGACCAAGACTGTGAATGCCAAAGATCAAAAAACCTGAATTTAATATTGCCCTTGTCTTACATGTATTTAGGTATTGTTTCATCTAGTTGTTGGGAACAGTTGAAAATAGCTTCTGTGGAAGACAGAGCAGGGTAATCTATGATGTATTTTCCATATTCTGTATCAAAAATGCAATTTAGCCTTGAAGTATAGGTTTATCATGTGTTAAAACCTCCTAGGCTGATAGCAATTGAAAGCATAATGATCCCTTTTCATAATCTGGAAAAGAAACCCACAATCATTTCAACATTCATATGTCAAATGGAAAATGTATGAAGGAATATAGTGATCAGCAAAGAAGTAGCTGATGTTGTCAAGTACTTGTGTCTACTGTATATAACTGTTGAGCCTAAAAATGCAAATCAAAGCTTAAAGCCATGACAAGTACTTCAAACTTAGACATCAGATAGCCTCTAATTGCAATGCATGTGCCTTTTAACCTCTCAGACATTGCCAGAAGACAGGATCAGTGATCAGAAGGATTAACTCTATACTGCCTAAAACTGAATGAATGGCAAAATATCATTAAACTATATTGATAGTGGAGTGCCTTACCACAGAAACAGTAACTCTTGAAATACACATTTCAGAAAGAAAAATTTAAAAAGGAACATGTTAAAGACAAATATAATTCAAAAGGTTTCTAAGTGTGAGTTGCAATAAACTCTGAAAACAAACAAGAACTACCCTTAGAAATCAATAATTAATATGATAATGAATTCAGCTTCATTTTCCAAGATTAGCTATTAAATAATAATTAAATAAACCATTATAACTTCAAGAGTTCAATAATATTTTTATTCACTACCCATATTACTAACAGTATTTTAGTGCATTATTAAAGCATGTGTGATGGGTTGACCCTGGCTGGACGCCAGGTGCCCACCAAAGCCGTTCTATCACTCCCGCATCCTCAGCTGGACAGGGGAGAGAAAAATATAACAAAAAACTTGCGGGTTGAGATAAGGACAGGAGAGATCATTCACTAATTACCATCATGGGCAAAACAGACTCAGCTTAGGGAAAATTAGCTCACTTTTTATTACAAATCAGCCAGAGTAAGGTAAATGAGAAATAAAACGAAATCTCAGAACACCTTCCCTCCACCCCTCCCTTCTTCCCGGGCACAACTTCACTCCCAGATTTCTCCACCAAGCCCCCCCAGCGGCACAAGGGGAACAGGGATGGGGTTTACGGTCATCACATGTTATTTTCTGCCGCTTCACCTCCTCAGGACGAGGGCTCATCACACTCTTCCCCTGCTCCAGCGTGGGGTCCCACCCACGGGAGACAGTCCTCCACGAACTTTCTCCAACGTGGGCCATTCCCACGGGCTGCAGTTCTTCACGAACTGCTCCAGCATGGGTCCTTTCCACGGTGTGCAGTCCTTCAGGAGCACACTGCTCCAGCGTGGGTCCCCCACGGGGTCACAAGTCCTGCCAGAAACCCTGCTCCGTGGGCTCCTCTCTCCACAGATCCGCAGGTCCTGCCAGGAACCTGCTCCAGCGCAGGGTTCCCACGGGGTCACAGCCTCCTTCGGGAACCCACCTGCTCCGGCATGGGGTCCTCCACGGGCTGCAGGTGGATATCTGCCCCACCGTGGACCTCCCTGGACTGCAGGGGGACAGCCTGCCTCACCAGGGTCTTCACCACGGGCTGCAGGGGAATCCTCGCTCCGGCGCCTGGAGCATCTCCTCCCCCTCCTTCTGCACTGACCTTGGTGTCCGCAGGCTTGTTTCTCTTACATATTCTCACTCCTCTCTCCGGTGGCTGTTTTCCGCGTCCCAACCTTTTTTTTCCTTCTTAAAAATGTTATCACAGAGGCGTTACCACTATCACTGATTGGCTCGGCCTTGGCCGGCGGCGGGTCCGTCTTAGAGCCGGCTGGTATGGGCTCGCTCTCTCTCTCGAACACAGGGGAAGCTTCCAGCAGCTTCTTACAGGAGCCACCCCTGTGACCCCCCCCCGCTACCAAAACCTTGCCACATAAAACCAATACAGCATGTTTACATTTTATTGTTCTTATTATCAGAAACACTGATGTCCATGGCTGACCAAATGAATGAGCAGAAATCCCATGTTTAGTATATGTCATTCCTTCATGTGTGTCATAGTGAGGCAGCTCTTCTCTCTACCAGATACCCTGCATGGTTTTAAACAGAGCATTAATTTACACAGAACCAGTGAGGGAAATAACTGAAGGGTCAACAGACTAAGGATTAGTAATGGCCTGTAGAAGTTATTGGATCAGACTGCAGCAAGAGCAATTTAATATTATTTCTTGTCACCTGTAAGGGAGAAAAAACAACCTCCCCAACACACATCTCTCTTTCGGAGCAAGAAGAATACAGTTTTTCAAGTTAATTAGTCCCCTTGTATTTGATGCAAGTATAATATACTGTCCTCACCCAAACTCATCAACATGTTGCCCGCTTGCCTTCTCAATGCTAAATGTGCTGTTTCCTGCCTTAGAGAATTCTTCTCCCCTGCCTTGGAGAATGCCTCTAAAAATGCTGCGAAGTTTTGACAATGAGTTTCCAGGAAGTCTCTGCTGCAATAACAGGTACAAAGACAAACTCTAGGGTGTGTCTTTTATAAGAATATGAATTTTTATTGAGGCTTTTTTAAAATTCCACAAATAATATTATTCAGTCCACTATGGATTGGCTCATCTGAAAAATTAATTAATTTACTGAACTGAGGCAGAATTCAGACTCCAAATTGAAAACTGATCCCAGTTTCTCAAGTTCTGTCCAGCCCTCCTAGCAACAGTTTTATGCCACTGACATATATGAAATTTGTTTAATGCAATCTATACATTCTAAGAAATATTTTTTCTCATTTTAATACTTTCTTTCATTCCGCAAGCAATTATTGTCAATTATTCATGGAAAACTGAGCCTAGTAAAAATAATTTTCTTCATGTTTGGGATGTGAGAGAAGCAGCTGTTTCTGTACCATCTGAGGACAAAGGGTCTAATTAGAAACACAGGCTGAGGCATTATAGTCATGACTGTATTTTTTCAGTGCATCTCTAATGCATTTAAATTGTCTATATATGTTGCAAATGTGTTTTTACTTACCAGCAAACCACTTTCTTAACCCTTGCATTGTTGCTTCACTGCTTTTACACTATAATCATGAAAATATTTGTGAATACCTATTATTTTTTTCTTGAAGTCCTTATCCTTTTCCAAAATGATCGCTAGCATCATTCTAACAAGGCATCTGGTAGAATAGCCCTAATCTATATAAAAAATAATTTTAGATTCTCAGTTAATAGGGATTCTTTGGTACTTGTTAAATATTTGACTCTAAGCTTACTGTGATACACTACTGCTCCCCTAACAAAATCTGCTCTACCATTCCTACAAACTTCTTTATCTTCTTTTAGACTGTTTAATGTTATTATGTCAATATTCTCATATAAAGACCATTTTCTTTCAAGTTTACTCATCTTATTTTTTGGACTTGCAGAATTTCTGTAGAAATAGTCCAGGGCAAAGGAGAGAGAAAGACAACACAATATAAATAATTTAGGGTTGGCTTGTATTCTGTTCAAGGAGATATGTGTGAATACAACAGATGGGATGTTTTGTCTTTCATGTATACAGTTCCAACTGGGAGAAATACAAGGTCCTGAACTTGAGATCCCAGCCACACCAACTAGCTTCACCAAGTGGGCTTTTTTTGCCTATGCGTCCACCTCTACTTACACCTGCTGGTGACAATGGTCACACATTTTTCAGCCTCCTAGGAAACTTAGCAGCAGGCTGTGAAAACCAGGGAAATTGCCTTAGGAGCGAATCTATGTTTTCATGAAAAATCAGTAGTCACCAAGATGAATGTATTCAAAGTATCAAGGAGTTTTAATTCAATGGGAGTTCAACCCTGAAAACTGCAAGAGATCCTGTCCTACAGTTACAAGGAGTTAGTCTCTCCACTGCTCAAAACAGAATTTAGAGCTACTAAATCACAAACACAAAACTCTCCTGTTGTGATTTTCTGATGCATTAGATATTGCTCAGCAGTTCTGGCTGGCATAAAGAGGGTACAGTCCTGACACAAATCATGACTGCTGTCTTGTAGTGATGGTACTTAAAGCATACATGAAATATTGCCAACATGCAAATTCTAACACAATATAATATCAAATAAAAATTATGGAGTTTTGGAGGTTTTTTCCTGCTCTTATGATCCTATATCCATGAAAATTGCAGTTAAATTATTTCAATTACCAGAAGACTAAATATTTCATGAAGGGAAAAATACTAAATAATCTTCTTTCCCAGTAATGGGAAAGAATTACCTGCAGACAATGTTATTTCTTTTCCTTACTAATTCATCTCATGATTACTGACAGCAAGTAGTTGTAGAAGGTGAGAAAACATTGGCAGCCTTATTTCTATTGGCTTCTGAATGTGGAAGATAATGAACACTCTTGTCAGTTTTTAAATGCCTAAAGTCACTTGAATATACAGATTTTTTTTTATTTCTTCTTGATGCTGTGTATTGATAGCAAGTGACATATTTGTTGAAGTAGATCCAAACCCCTTTATGAAACTATGATTTCAAAAAAAAAGAGAGTTGCTCTCCTCCCCTTCTACACGTATAGACAATTAGGTATAAAATGTGGTAACAAAAGCCTGGTGCTCTTAATGAGGTGATTCCTCTCAGTAATCCTCTGTGAACACTTGATATCATAAAATGTTACCATTAAGGCTATCACAGAAGCAGACTGAAGTAGAGGGAAAGATTAGACCTGGTACTACAGTGGGTAAGATGAGTTGCCAAATGATTTCATAAACTAACTAGAGGAGAGGAAAGGAACATGTAGAAGATAAAGCTGTTAGTTTCTGTCACCATATGCCCCAAAACAGCTTTCAAAATACCTAGATTTTCTGTGTTAAGTATTCAATTTTCTGCCCAAAGTAGGGATAAAGCAGTGTGGAATCAGAAATGTTTGCACCCTTTCTTTGCACAGTCTTGGATTTAATGATTTTGTACCCTCTCAAATTCAGAAATGCAAGGTGGACCTTCAATACAAAGACTTTTATTTTAATGAGTTATTTTAGTTACTACAAATGTAGCTTTAAATGCAGCTTAAATGAAGAATAAAGGAGGAAAGCATTCAAAAATTTCTGAAACGGTCAGAAAATGTTTTTAGAGCAAAAAATTCCAGCTTGAACTACATTCAAAATGTTGATAGGATTTTTATTTAGCATCTGATACATAATTTCTGTGAGGCATTGAGATATTTTTCTTCTTGTTGTTCTGCAAGTACCTTGTACCAAATTCCTAAATTCAAACATCCAAGAGGACTAGGTTCTGTCATTGTGGTCATATTAATTAGCACTGTAATCCCTCAATAGTTCTACACAGTCGTCCTGCTGGGCCAGTTTTCATTAAGAACTGTGAAGTTGTCCTGGTTTTGGCTGGGATAGTTAATTTTCCTCCTAGTAGCTTGTATAGTGTTATGTTCTGGATTAAGAGAATAATGCTAACACACTAATGTTTTCAGTTGTTACTAAGTAGTGTTTATACTAAGGTTTTTCCAGCTTCTCATGCCCAGCCAGCAAGAATGCTGGAGGCGCACAAGAAGTTGGGAGGGGACACAGCCAGGACAGCTGACCCAGACTGGCCAAAAGGGTATTCCATACCATGTGACATCATGCCCAGTATATGAACTGGGGGGAGTTGGCCAGGAGGGACGTATCACTGCTCGGGGACTAATTGGGCATTGGTCAGTGAGTGGTGAACAATTGCATTGTGCATCACTTGTTTTGTAGATTCCAATCCTTTTATTATTGTCATATTATTGTTATTGTTGTTAATTATCATTATCATTACTATTTTCTTCCTTTCTGTCCTGTTAAACTGTCTTTATCTCAGCCCACGAGTTCTACTTTTTTTTCGATTCTCTCCCCCATCCAACTGTGGGGAGGCGGGGGAAGCGAGCAAGTGGCTGCATGGTGCTTAGCTGCTGCCTGGGGTTAAAACATGACAGAAGTAAAATGCTCCTTTGATCTGCCAATATACTATCACTGCCCACAACACACTTACTGCTGCTTAACCACTGTTACTTTTCAGTATAACTTGTATACATGAGCTTAATCCTTTGCCATGGCAGTATAGAAAATCCCAGAACAGGGTGAAACTAATGTGCAATAATAGAATTTTAATTATTTCTGGAAAGTTTCTTAGTGGTTTCCATGCAAGTTAGACAAGAATAAGTTATTTTGCTGATAGTTGAAAATACAATCTTGCTGTATCTTCCTCAGAGCATTAGAAGATTATTCAGAGTTGGGATAAGATGGTAGAGGAGCAAGAGCTCCATCTCAGTGTTTCGCGAAAGGGATATGCTCAGGACATTTTAAAAGAAGTTGTTTATGGGTATTGTGGGAGTCAGAGAGGAAAAAGAGCAGTCATGACCAGAACATATCTGCATATAGATATAGAAAAGAGCTTGTTATGGCAATAGGTTGACTTATTTTGTGAGAACTGTCATTGGGTCCTCCTAAGATCCAATGATTTTAAATAGTGGCAAATGAGTAATTTAAACATTTTTGTTAACTAATAACCATATTCAAAAGACGTATATGTCTGCTGCTTGCCATCATCGCAAGCTCACATCAACAAAACCACACTCATTTCCAGCAGGAAACACATAACTTTGTAAAGCACCAAATGAACTGCAGGGTTAATTTCAGAACTTGTGGGCTATTGGAAGCCAGCCACATTTCACCTTGTCTTTTAAATACTCTGGAAGGGACCGAAACAGAAGAGAGGTGTAGCTGTAAATATCTTGATTCAGTGATGTTGTCTGATGTCACCCCAGTATTAGCAGGATTGAGGAAGGATCTAGCCTCAAGTATCTCAGCAATGCAAGGTGTATCAGCTGCAACAGGAGTAGACATGCAGGCAGGGCAGAGACAGCAGCTGTCCTGCAGGTAAAATTCATGCTGTCATCCATATATGGCGATGTTCTATTTTTCTTGCTCTGGCAAAAATTATGAAAGATGAAACACAACCTTTTTGGCTGCTGTTTCAATTGGGTCCAAGCTGACAAACCTTAGTATTAGTGCAACTTGTACAATTTAAAAGAGTTATGAAATCTGCAAGCAACACGATAATAACACAGTTTAGTATTACTACAGGCTTTCTAAAAGGTAGTAAGTGTCAAGATTAAGCTACATACATTCTTCTGTGATTCAGTATGAATCTCCAGGTCTAATTACTTTCCCCCCCAAGGACTGCCCTTCTTCAAGGAGATCAGCAAAGGATTTGCTTTGCTTTTTTACTCAGTATATATACAAAACTGATAACATGGTAAGTCCCTTTCACAAGTTGCTTTGCAAAGTGAGACTTTTATAAAAGAGTATCTGTAGAGGGAGGGGGCATTACAGGCAGTTGATTAATTAGACTGGTAACTGGAGTCAAGTAAGTAAGTGGGCATTAGAATCTCATTACCATCCCTAATTAAATTGGGAAAACTGAAAAAAACATATGATGCATAAGGCAAAATGGAGTGTAATAATACTGCTAAGACTTGTTTTTGGGAGTTAATATGTAGTCTTTTAGAAGAAATGATGAACATTTCTTTCCTGATCATTAAAATGTAATATGTTTTATTAAAGACCAACAAATAGGATGTTTGTTCTACCCAACACAAAACTTAATTATATGAAAAGGTCAATATTTTTACTAAAAAAGAACATTATAAATATAATCTGTAACGTATAAAAACAAGGATTACAAAATATTTATATTTACACAAACTAGTTTGTTTGTAGAAGCACAGAGTACTAGCAAAAGAAAGCCTTTTAAAGGCCTCATGAGCGAATATTCAGAAATAACTAAGGTCATTATGGGAAAATTTCTATTTTGATTATGATCATCAAACTCCAAAACTATATACAAGATATCACTAATAAAAGTCCTCTATGAGTAGCTTAATAAAGTCCATATATTGCTTGTAACTGTGTCTTGAAAAACAGGCTTGAGAAGAGAGCAAAAATTTATAAAGATACATATATTCTGCCACTGTTCAATTAATGTTCTTGCTCTTTTGGCTATTCATTACTTCTTATACAGCTGTGGGGAAAGCAAGAATATCTGGCAGAAATTAAAGCTGCCTAATTCTAATTTGGAAATAAAGGATTGAAAAACACTGCCTTTAGATTCATAAACTTCTGACCCATTCATTAATTTTTAGACACTCAGTAGATTTCTTATTTTAAACAATACATATTCTTTCAAGTTTCTAGAACCTCAGTGACTGTTCTTGATTATAAGTACTTCGGTTGGGTTGATATCATATGACTGATATCATATGGATCCATTACAAACCATAATAGTTTACAGTTTTTATTAAATACCAGCAAAATCTTTCTTTTTAGTATTTTACACTCACCCTTATAATCCATAACTGCTCCCTCTGAAATTAAAACACACTGGCTTGTAGATGCATGTCTCAATCAGAACAGATTGCCTCATTTTCAAGTGAGATTTTTGCAGGGGGAGGGGGAGGGTGGAATCTAAAAATCCAACTCTTTTAGCGTAAAAGCCTTACTCTCTCTGTGGTCTTAATGACTGTTGCATTCTCCTGTGAGGTTATTCTAAGGAATTTTAAAATATGAATGATTGTGTCTAATGATTTTGAATAACTGAATAATGAGACAATCACATATTTTAACAGCTCTGCTGATCATTATGTTGGTATTCTACTTTATTAGTTAGTACCCCATATATAAACAGGCTGTATATATTCAGGTGACATCAAGATTTTTCAATATTTCAGTTCATTCTATCCTAAATTAAATTATTTGGATGTATGAGTCCCTTTCTAGGGATTCTGGTTCTCTGTCTCTAGTGAAACTATATAGGCTGCCTTCAACAGTGGTTTAAATTACAGCAGACTTTGGACCTTATCAAGATTAGACTGCAGTAATTAGCTTGCCAATGATAAGCAAAATGAATTCCACCTCTGTGGACAAGGGAGATGGGCTATAAAAATTGCTGAAGGAATAAATCCAAGGAAGCACCAATTCTGAAAAGATTTATAGATAACAGTGGACAAGCAACTCTCAGTGCTATGCTGCAGTGAGGTTGACTGAAGCGTTCTCCAGCGATAGAAGCAGAGCCTCTGTATATCACCATGATGAAGCATATACTGGAAAACTGTCAGTTCTGGTGTTCATTCTTTTAAGAAAATGTTGAAAAACTGTGAAGTGTGTAGAAAAGAGTTACAGAACTGATTTGTGGGTTTGGAAAAGCCTTATAGCAAAAATATTTAAGGGCTTTATATATTAAGCTTACAAATATATTAAGCAAACAGAAGATTGAGAGATGATAATAAATTGTAGTATCTTCAAAGAGGGAGAATCTCAGATGCTTAATGATATATTCTTAACAAGAACTAATGGCTAGATATCAGAACCAGATACATCTGTATCAAAAAAAAATGTAGATCCTTTTCAGAAAGTAGGATCATTAACTTCTGGAAGATCTTAGCAAAAGAAGAAATTGGTTGTTTTTTTCTAGACTTCAGTTCACCAACTACAGCGGGCCTATTCTGAAAGCATTTTCAGTCTTCTAGTATACTTAATAAAAAAAACCCTTTCTCACAGCCTTTAATTCTGGCCATATTTTCCCTGAAGTTTTTCTTTCCCTCTGCGATTTTTTCACACTTCTGTTTTATATAAATTACTAGCCCTTTCCTTCTTATTCCCATTCATTCCTTTTATATTCTTACTTGTTTACTTCAGAATTCATATTTGGTCAAACTTATCCCTTTTTTGACTGCTATATTGAAAACGCTACCATATTTTCCTTTCTGCCCCCCTCCCCCGCCCCCCTTCATACTGACAAATAATTCCTTTCTCTGATTGCCAGATCAAGGAAGACCATTCAGACTTCTTTCTTACACAGCTTCCTTGGAAACTTGAAATGTTTCACCCTATTTCTACACATTGCTATATATTTACATTTTCACAAGATGAGCAATGAAGTCTTATCAGATGACCTCATGATTTCATCAGCTGGCCATAGAAAATGTGACCCTGTGCAGGAAAGGTCCCTATGAAAGGCTGTATCTTTTCTCGTGCTAAATTAAGTCATACATAAGGCCAATGCCTTTAAATAAGAGATACTTATCACAACAAAATCTCATTCTCCCTCCACCCAGCTCTTGTTACAGTTCCACCTTCTGACAGAATGCCTGCTGCTCTTTTTATCCCCACACCATGAAGCAGCCCTTACAAGCTTCACTGCTGTCAACATAAGGCCTGTTTTCTCTTACCCAAAGTCTCCTACTCCCCAGTTCTTGTATTTTAATAAGCTGTTTCCCTATCACCTTGATTAACCTATGTACATTTACCCTGACAAAGTCTGCACACACAAGAGGTTTCTGCCTCAGTTTCTTGGAAGTTTCCATTCCTTTGAGCTTCCCAAAACACAGTCCCTTCCTTCCATCCATTCTCTCTCTGTAAATCACATCTCCCTCCCCGGCTTTACCTCACCCTGACCCATTTCCCCACTTCCCAAAGAGATTTCATATTTTCTTTGATTCCAGTCTGAAGGCTGCAAGTACAGTCAATGAAGGATGACCAGAAGTTTCTTGCTCCTTCAGTCCCCACTGTAGCGAGGAGACAAACTGCTGTTGCTTAAATGATTTATGGCTCTAGAGAAGATGCATGGTGAGCTGCAGTGAATGAGAGGATTCTTATTTCATTCTGTGATGTGTGAGTATCTGTTACTGAAGGAAAGCAAAAAAGACAAGAGCTGAAGTGCAGACTAATACTCAACAACTTGCAGCTTCTACAATGCTTTGACCCTTTCAAGGGAGAAGCAGAAACTGCTGACTTGCAGAGGGAACAGCAATTTCAGGAGAGCTGGTAATTATTTTAAAAATTCAGGATAATCCCTAAGTATGAGTGCAGACAAGTTCTTTGGACACAACCCACAACTTCACAGATTGGGAGGGGGGATTTATAAAATTTATTCCCTTTCTCATCCTTCCTAGCAAGTGGTATTGTGGGTGGGAGTGGCAGGGAGGATCCTCCCCTTCTCACACAATGAGGCACCTAGTAATTGCTTTAGTAAATAGCAGGGACTGTGGCAGTTAGTGTTCACAGGAGTTACCTAATTAATTCATTTTAGATAGCATTCCCACCTTATCTGCTATGCTTTCTTCCTCACTGGTGAAAATTAATCTCTGGCTTTCCTGTGAGAAATTCATCCTAGTAGCTGTAGAAAACAAAGTAAACTTTGGCCAGATGAGAGATCAGTGAGATCTCTCAGTGGAGAGAAGTATAGGGACCAGTTCTCCTTCAATGGCTTGAAGCACTGGGTGGTTGAGTTTGTGACAGATGGTTTGATATACCTAATTCTGAGAGGAATGGCTGATACAAAAACTTGGTCAAAATCATGTTGAATATTTGGCTTGGCAAATGGATGTGTTTCCACCAACAGGGGTCCACCTTCCTCAGGGCTCTGAGACATTGGAAGTGATTTCTTCTGGTCTGTGATTTTAACTCCACACTGAACTATGGTTTATATCAGAAGCATATCACTGACCAGATGGGAAGTGAGACTTACCACAGAAGAGACACCTGAGACATATCCAGGGAAACTGTGGGCCTCTCTGACCATTACCACTTGTTCCTCAAGGAGCTGATTAAATCCTGGATATTTTTTAAAACATGATGGACTAAAACTATTTTAACAAACAAGGAAGAATCAATCTTAACAAATATGCACTGCAAGATTTTGTTTTGAACATAGCATAGGTATGTCTTATGCCACAATCATTATAGAAGTTTCCTCTTTTTTAGAAGGAAAAGATACCCAAACCCTCAAATCCAGAGAGATTTTAACTTTTTTTTTTTTAAATTACTGTTGTATTCAACATTTAATTTGCACTGCTAGAAGGCTCTGTAAACTATTAAAATTATTGAAATAATTGCTGATTCTTCATAGGTATTAAACGGAACTCAATGCAGTGTTCCTATTTGATGTCTGGTTTGTATCCTAATGTCCTTATTGATCACTTTCTTCATCTTTTCCCAAAGACTGAAGCGAATTTCAGGTGCTGACTCTCATGAAGTAATTTGCCTGCTGTCAATCCCCTTATATTTTGCAAATGTTGCTTTCTGCTCTTTCTGCTTTCAAATAATGGTTGTCCCTTAATTTCACACACTGTATTAGGTAAACAGAAAATCCAGCTCCGATAAGGCTATCTCTCTTCACCTCCTACAACCTAACAGATGATTATGAGAAGTATTTGCAGCACCATCTTTATAAGTTAGATAAGGACTTTTTGTGAATCTTGACTTCTATGCAGAAAATGAGAAGCAAATACATCCAACCCATGGCTGCACTGAGGTTTTGGTAAAGTGAAATTTCTGACATTCATCCATCATTGCTCTGGTTTAGGTATTTTTCATTCTTTAATGCAACCTTTATCTGAAATAGGATATCATTAGAGTAAAGAAATTTAGCATTTGTACTGCTACCATGATGACAGCCAAAAAGTATTGTTTTTTTCTATGTCAAAAAACTAATCTATATATGCAAATTTTGCTGACCTTCTGAAAAAAGCACATCAATGTTGAACAAAAATTAACCATCATGAGCTTGAAAACTCTCATTCTTTTGGACTTTTTCAGGCCAGTTGCTTGAAATATAATGAAAGCTTTGTAACTGAGAAGAGAATGTTAACACTCATCTCTCTAGAATATTTATCAAAGTAATAAAAAAGTGGGTAAAGCCAGAAGATAAGACTTGATGGGATCATCACAAAAACAGAGTAAAAATCATACATGCATTATTCTCTGAATATGATACGTTTTGCTTTAAAACTTTTTCAGGTACCAACTGACATTTTACCAATGTCTCTATTTGAAAGTACTAGTTGCTGATGAGTCAAGTAATTGTTTTTGGCTCACAAAGCTCATCCGTTGTGAGGAATTATTCATATGCTGTCATTTTGTTTGTGAAGTCTGACATATCTCAATGTGGCATGCACTAAAAATAATACAGCTTAGATGATATAGATTTGTCTTACTCATTTGATAGAATTTTTAAAAGGTTGAATTTATGTTAGTTGCATTGAATATCTTATGAGGGCTCCCTTTTGTAGAATCATCTACATAATTTCAAACTCCTCTGATTGAAATACTTCAGATCCCTCACTTCTGAGTGAAAAACCTGAGCAATGGAGGCCTTGAATTTGGTACAGTATTTATCTGTGCAGGGACTGGACTACCTGGTAAGATTTTTGAGGAAGGTCTGGCACAGCATGAAGCAGTCTTTTCTGCAGGGACCATTTCCGTAGGGAAAATCCCGAGTCTGTAACTTTGTCTCTGCATACCAGCCAAGGATACCTGTCCTGGATCAGGACATCTGGGGACAGTTAAATCATTTTTGCTCAGACTATAATTTCTCAAGCAAAGGTAAGTCCAGCCTGGCTATCCCATTGCACTGTTTTGGGAGGACTCTGTGCAAGGACCAAGAAAAATTTCTAAGGAAATTTCAAAGCATAGAGATAACAGGATTTAGGGACTGAGGTCCAATATATTGCAGATCCCAACTTTTCCCAACGTTCCTCACTTGCAGACGTGTATATTCTTATTTTCCCTTCCTTTCCACCCACTATGAGAATCCCTCGCATTTCTCTTGGTAATAAAAAGCAATTTCGTGGAAATCCAAGGAAAGGTAGGAGGAAGCCATATAAAAATGAGGAGTGGAGTGTGGGGGTGGAACACATTTTGGATCTGCATAATGGCCAAAGAAAATAAACAAATGCCATTTAATCAAAGCAACTAGCTCTAATTATCTAGACAAAGGCAATGAGTTCTGGAGTAGAAATCCTGATAGAGTAAACATCCTAGACTTGTGCTAAATTCTTCTTAAAGACAGAAAAAGATGAGGAAACTGTTGAGAGGTTGATGACTGCCAAAACTGTTTAAATAAGTTCAGAATTGCTTCATCTATTAAAGTACTTCCTCCACTACAAGAAATCCTCCAAGTCAAGCTCTAAGTTGAATTACACAGCAGTACTATAAATGCAGTACAATAGTTGCTAAAGAGAACACCCACATCATAGCAAAACAAAAAACCTTGCCCGAACTGACATATTCAGAATTAGACTTAAGACAGGAGGCAAACAAAAATAATACAAAAGTAAAAAAAGAAAGAAATTATGATAGGATACTAAAAAAAAATCTATGTGTAGAAAGTGTAATTTAAATAAATGCTGCTTTAAAATGCAAAATACTTATGAACAGTGGTTTCCCTTGAATGGAAATATCCATGCAAATTATTAATTTCACCATTCCATCTAAGTTATTGGCTAAAAAGCAAAAACTTACTTAATTTAAATTTTACTCTGATGGTTTGGAATATAAACAGACCATTACAAAACTCTCCACTTTAATAAACAACTACTTAAAGTTAGAATATGTTAACTTCTCCAGAAATCCAAAAAGAACACTGCAACAAAATAAACAGAAAAAGACAATTTTGCAGTTCTAACAGTACTCTAAAGTCTATGTGATTCTGTAAGGTAGAACATTTGCTTTATTATTTCAATTTACCTGATTTTAGACACCAATGTCTGAAATTTTTTCTGTGAGACCATGTTCAAACTATCCAACCCCCCTGAGGAACCTGTGCCAGTGCTCAGTCACCCTCACAGTGAAAAAGAGTTTCCTGATGTTCAGAGGAAAACTCCTGTATTTCAGTTTGTGCCCATTGCCTCTAGTACTGTCACTGGGCACCTCTGAAAAAAAACTGGCTCCATTTGCCTTACATCGTCCCTTCAGGTATTTGTGCACATGAATAATTTTTCCCCTAAATCTTCTCTTCTCCAGGCTGAACAGTCCCAGCTCTCTCAGCCTTTCCTCAAAGGAGAGGTGCTCTGGCCCCTTCATCATCTTAGCAGCCCTTCACTGGACTCTCTCCAGTATGTCCACATCCATGTCTCTTGTAATTGAACCTCCTGAATTCTTTATGCCATGCTGTGTTGTCCCTTCAACAGGCATTGGGGTGGCTGAAGATCCCCATGAGGACCAGGGCCTGTGAACATGAGACTAATTCTAGCTGTCTTATCCCCTTGTTCTTCCTGGTCAGGTGGCCTATAGCAGACACAGGCTACAATGTCACTCACATAGCTCTGCTCTTTAATCCTTGCCATAAGATCTCAGCTGGCTCATCATAGCTCTCAGCTCATCATATTTCATAATCTTATGGAATTTATCCAGAAGCAGAGAATTTGATAAACGTGAACAGAACTTATCAGGTTTAATAAATCTTTCACTGAGATTTAGACTGATTTGGGGGGGTTTTGTTTGTTTATTTGAACACTATTGGTTCATGCACTTTCTAGTGAATGTTGAGTGATATATCATTGTATTGTTATCTACTTCAGAGCTAATGATTTCATTAATCCAGTGAATAATCTGGTCCTTCTTCAGAAAAAAAAACCAACAACTGGCAAACTTGCATTTTAAGTTTGAATACAAAAAGGTTTTTTTTAATAAATCCTTGATGTTGTTTTTGGTGAGAGCTATTACAAGCTGCAACACACAAGGTATGCAATTCAAGCTTAAATTGGAAGAACAGATAATAACACAAACATCTGCACGCTGAAATTTTTACTGAGCTGTTGCTTTGAGACTGGTTCAAAGTTTGCCTCTTACCTATATCCCAATTCTCAACTGTTTTGTGTTCTATGTAAGTTAAAAAAGTAGTGCAGTGAATAACCTAAGAAAAAGGAAAAAACAAGTATTCTTTACTAAACCAGGCAATAAAGGCACTGTGGAATAATGCTGAAACTTTGAGAAGAATTTGGCCAAATGTAATCTCTAAGTTACAGGATATTGAGGAATTTTCATTAAAACTTGAAAATCAATAAATAAACCACAGCAAGGAACTACACTGCAGAAAATCAGAAATCACAAAGAAAGAAACAAAAAATTTTAGTGGAAACAGCACACTAGCTAGCTAGAGTAATTTTTTGACAGATTCAGAATTATTAGATTAGATCAGAATACATTCTTTGATGTGCTGAGAGGACACAAGCTGTATGGATGCTCAAAAGAAAGGCCTTTTGGGAAACAAAACTAGACTAACTAAAGGAAAATCTGAAAAAAAAAAAAAGGTGTAATTCTTTGGTCAGTAATAAAGACTTTGCTAGGAGATGTTGGAAGGAGAAGTGATTTGCAGCTACAAGGAAGTTAAACGATTTTGTTGTATGGTTTGTCCAAAGAGACTACAATTTTCAAGCTTGGGAGTAACAATTTTAAGTATTTATGTGCTTTATTTATGGTGTAAATATATGGTCTGATTAAAAAAAAAAGCAGACTCACTTGAAAGTATTAATTTTGTGTTTTCCAGTTTCTCTCTGCAACCACAATGTCTATAAACATTTCTTTTTAAAATGAAAGCTTACATTATTACTTAAGCAAGTGTCTCAGGGATTTGGGATTTTAGAAAAACTCTCATTAAGCCTTATGGGACTTGCAGGAGAAATATGATGCTAAGCTTAGAGGCATGCAGGTAAAGCCAGCATAAAACTTTGAACAATTCAGTCCTGAGTCCTAGCCTGAGAAGTGTTTATCATGACCTTCTACAGTAAAACTAAATTAACAAGTCACAGGCTTTGAATCCAACAATTCACAGATAGAATGCTATATATGAAACCTATCCAGTCTGTTGAGAATATGTAAAATATCTTTATAATAGGAATATGAACATCTTTGTAGAATCTTATGATCTAGGATATGAAACCACAAGGGAACAAAGAGAAGAGAAAAAAAAAGGAATAGTCTTTGTAGTAAAATAAGCAAAGAACTCATTTCATAGATCCAAATGTTTAATAGCTCTTGATTTATGAGATGTTTGAATGTTAGATATTTTGGCTAGGCATAAATTTCCTGTCATAATAAGATACTGGCAAACAATGCTCAGAAAAATGAAGATCTTAAAATAGCCATAGGAACACTATAAAAAAGAATTCCAGATAATTAGCAAAGATGATGAGTGTCAGTTTAAATAGAAGGAACACATAGAAGAAGATAAAACAATACCAGTCTTATCTCATGTATTTGTAAGAGTAAGTAAAATCATATGATGATAGCAAATTTATGTTGTGGGGTTATTGCTTCACATATAAGTCAGATATGTTAACTTATGAGGCACATCATAGGGGCATCTTAACTTGCATTAAAACTGGCAAGTGCAATACCAATATGAGCAATGATGTTTGCTTAGTAAAATATTGTTTCCCATTAACTCCTTACATTCTAGAAAATGGATGTTGCTAAACCAGGATTTCCTGAATAGGAAATCCTTCTTTAAAATGGCTACTGAGGACACTGAAGGATAAAAACCCTTGTTTTCCACGTCCATCTGAGGAAGTTTATATCTGTTCGTTTAGTGACCTGAACTCAAAAGAATACCATAATACATTCTTAAATGGCATTTATTCAAAAGTGCCATCAAATCTGGAAAACCTTTCTGCTAAGACAAAGTCAGAGCTATACTGGAGTCTTGTGACTTCTTCACGAGAATGTAAACATTCACACACTGAGAAAAGAATACTTTACATTGAAACGAACAAAATGTAGGATCAGTGGAAAGCAACATTAGAAATGACATTATCAATTTGTTTATAACTAGATATTACGTAGCTATAATTAGTAAGAGACACCTGTAGAAAGGTAGATTAACAGAAACCCACCTGGTAACTGCCACTAGCTGAAAGTCAGGAGTAATATTGAGACTGTTTCTCTCAAACTTTCAAAACTATATAAACAACAGTAAGCTTGGAAGAGTATATCTCATCACCTAAGATAAGGTTATCCTTAGTTACAGACATAAGCCCACTCCAGAGACTAGCTGCTTAGGAAAAAACTCAGATCAATGCAATATGAAATTGTTTAGAAATGAACCTGATAAAAAATGGAGTATTTAGAAAGACTACAGAGGTTTAAGATTTTCTGCTATAACAGAGGCCAAAGGTCAGTCAGCAGAGTCAGATGATTTATGTATAGCTATACCCGACTTGGCACAAATTGCCTGACATTAGCTGTTTATTTAAAAGGAAGACACTTGCTGTGGTACAAGCAAGGTGTGCTAGCTAGCTAGTAGCCAGCACCACTCATAGTCTGGGAACCAGAAAGAAGTTTCAGGATTCTGAGTTCATAAGGTATCTGGATAGTTGTCTCACAGGTGAATGAGATATGAAAATTTCTTTTGGAATATAGCAGGTTAATATAAAGAAAATGCCAAATTAAATTAATTATGGGCCTTCCATCATTATTCAGGTGGATTAAGTGCCGTCAGGCTGTGACTGGTGACTTCACACTGCCCACTTCTGATGGTTAAAAAGCAGATATCAGGCCCTGAGAACTATTTTGGTTACCTAAATCAAGGCAGCCCTCAGTTTTAAAATGCAAGTGTTGGACCTTGATCTTTTGCACATGCCCAGTACAGCCTCATAGCTGTTGCAATTTACAGCTAAGCACCAAAATTCCACGTAAATCCCTGCTTAGCTAACTCTAAAGATATCTAATAAACTCAGAT
Source organism: Haliaeetus albicilla (assembly GCF_947461875.1). NCBI lineage: Eukaryota > Metazoa > Chordata > Aves > Accipitriformes > Accipitridae > Haliaeetus > Haliaeetus albicilla. The sequence continues at coordinate 46,174,901 of NC_091516.1, forward strand.
AACACAGAGTTCAGGTCAAACTATGGATGAAAGAAGCTATAGCAAAAGCCATTTTATAATAATAAATAAGGCTCTCACCTCACATGTAAGAATTTGATTTCTAGGTTCACTTAAACATGAAGTAAGCCCAAACCATCCATTTCCAGTGACAGGAAAGTCCCCTAATGTGCAAAAAGAATAGGTCACTCTCCAACTTCTTGTTTGAAACTGAGTGACTTCGCAGAAGGGCAGGTATAATCCTAGAGCTAAAAGAGAACAAGCTAGAATGTGCAAGAGAGTATCAAGTAAGTCCATACTCAGTCACTCACTCACTCTCCCCCAGCATGGTAGGAGAGAGAACCAGAAAGGCAAAAATGAGAGAACTTGTGGGTCAAGATACAGTTTAATAAGTGAAAGGAAAAAAAGAAAACCCACATGATGCAAAAGCAATCACTCACCACCAGCTGATAAATGTCCAGCCAGTCCTCAAGCAACAGTTACTTTGCAAAAACTCCCCTCCCCCAGTTTTATCGCTAAGCAAAACCTTACATGGTATGGAATATGTCTGTTGTCAGCTTGGGTCAGCTGTCCCAGCTCTGTCCCCTCCCAGGCTTTTGCTCACACTCAGCCTACTCACTGGTGGGTCCACAGCAAGAAAGAGAGAAGTTCTTGATGCTGTTCAAGCATTGTTCAGCAATAGCTAAAACATTGGTGTGTCACCAGCACTGTTTTGGTCACAAATCCAAAACACAGCTTCCTACAAAATTAACTCCATCCCAGCCAGATCCAGTACACCTGCTCTCACAGAACAACCTTCTGCAAACTCCTTGAAGATGTCACCCAGGCCCTGCAGTCACCCTTCCAGTGCCGGTCATCAACTTCTGTAATACACAGGCTGAGAATACAGGTAGTGAAGTCCCCAGTTCTGCAAAGATATTCCTATGGACAGGCTCTTGACTCATGAACAGCTCTATAAACTTGGGAAAGAAAAGAATATTTCCTAATTTGATTAAGGTTTTGATGCATTAAAAAAAAAAAAAGGTACTTCTGAAATATAATGAGTGTTTATAGGAAAGTTCAGTATGATAGCCTTAAAATGAATGAGCTTCATACATTCATCCCATGCAGTGCTGCGGCTCACTCTGATGGCACACTCTATTCCTTAATGTGATAAACAGTATATCTGGCAAGGCAAAAAGCCTCCAATTTAAAGGTCTCATCTTCATTTATGAATGTGGATTAAGGGCTTCCTAACATTTTCTCCAGGTGAAGGACAACAATACTACATTGTATTTCTAACAATGCTTGTCTTGCAGGCAACAAGCATGAAGTGTATTTCAGTGGAGGCACAATGGGTTGCTGTTCATTTCGAAGTACATCTTCACAAATATTGAAGATGCAAAGTGAAAAGCTGAGCTTCTTTTTTCTAAGATAACAATTCACCTTCCTGAGGAAAAGATATTGATTTGCTTACTGCAAGTTAGCATTATTTTAAAGCAACATTTTCAAAAAGTGTCTTTGATCATCTAGGCACATGAAGGGAAATATGCGTACATAATACAAACCTTTCTGGTTTACCTTACCTAACGAACAGGGATAGACATCTTCTAATGGATATGCCAAAGTCTTGATTCAATGGGAAAAATTCCTTTGTTACTGGGTTTAAAAAGCAGTGCAGTTAAAAGAAAGGTTTCATCATTTTTCTAACACCTCATTTTTTGTTCTCTCCTATAGATGAATATTTCCTCCTCACAGTAAACCTTAAGCTCTCTACTTTTTACCTTTACTTAGAGAATCTTTATCTATAAAGTGTTTTGCAGTAAAAACATCATAATTACTATATAGTAAAGTTTAAATGTGCGATATAAATTATTTTGTTAGTCTTCTACCAAAAAAAGTAACCATCTTATGGATTTTATGGTGAAAAATAATGCAAAGTTTAAAGGAACAGATTTGCTTTTATTTTAATTTTACAATTCTCAAAAAGCATTAATTCTTCTGGTATTTGCCAAACCCCAATACTAAAAGAAGATATGAAGTCTTTAATTTCTAGAAGATCAATGCAGTGGCAGGACGCTTCTCTTCTTTTTACAGTGCTAAAATGAGAATGCGAATGGAACTGATTGATGGTAATTCAGCTTCTTGGAATAAACCTTGCTCATTCTTCAGTATCTGCTAATATCATAATTGCTGTATACGACAATGTGCCATCTCCCTGCGAAAAAAACCCAACCCACAGCACGAAGTGCTTACCTTAGCTAACATCTTCTGGGAAACTGCTGCAGTAGCAATGGGGGAATGGCCACATGAGAACTAGTATTCATGCAGGACACTGCAGGCCTGTCCTATAGTCATTATGTACGCACCTCAGAGGCACAAGTAATTTCTGTCTGGCTATACTTTTTTCCTTCAAAATAGAATTTGGAACTGGAATAATAATCTGATGCTACATTCCTCTTTAAGATTTTATTGTGTCATTCTTATACAGGCCACCCCCACACTCCACCCGAAAAAAACCAGAACCCCTCACAACAAAATCCATTATTAGTTTGATTACACAGAAAGCTTCACGATAGTAAAAATAATCAGAAAAGCACATGTCTTCCTGGTAGAACATTGGGTAAAACTGAAATAAATGAGAATATTTCATATTTTCTTCAGCATCAGAATTTACTTAGTATTTGTGTAATACTAAACTTTTGGATACGTGCTAGATGCTTATCTGAATTATTCAGTTTTATGAAACCTGCTGCTAGGTATTGTGCATCATAGTGCATTCTTCTAGCCTCTTTCACAACAGAAGCTAATCAAAACCCCCGAAATTCCATTTATCTCACTGGATGGCAGGACTAGTGATTTCCTAAGGACCTCACACACTTTAGCACATGCTTGGGTTGATCTAATTTGAGTTAATCTAACCTGTACTATATTCACAGGTAGTGGGCAGATCATGTAATTGCTTCATTTTCTTTCTCCAGTGAACAATAGTTTGGGGGAAAGTGCTTGTGGAGGCACATTCTGCTTTCTTACTCTCAGTTCAAATACATGATTTGCAGTGAAACACATCCCATGAGACATAGTTGCTAAGGGAGCCACAGAACTATAAAATAAAACCACTTTGACCTGGCTTTTCAGAGGTACAGAGCACCTGTGACTCCCTTTAGGCTAACACTCACTAATACCTTGGGATGGGATGTGCAAGAATACTGCTCTGTTTTCTTGGGTGAGAATGATATGATTTTTCATGATCATTCTTACCATAACCTCTGGATTTTTTAAACCAGCTACGAGAAGAAACAACAGATGATTCTCTGCAGTAGTGTCACATAGACCAAGAGGCGAACAGCCATACAAAAATAGGTTGGTCAAAATATTCTTATTCTAAATACTATCAGTCCTTACTCTAAATGACCAATCTAATGAACCTAAATACGTATATGGATATGTTCATGAGGGTAGGAAGAATTTTTCCATTTCATTTTTCTCTGACTTTCATAAGCATTTTAGGCTTATAAGATTTTTTTAAATTTGCCCACTCATTTAAGAAATATGTTCCTAAATATAGGCACTTGAATTAATTCTAATGAACCTTTATGTGATTTTACAAACATACAGACACATACATGGGGAGATTGAAGTAGATGGATGCCTGTAAAGTTGAAAGCAGATGACCCTTTATTGCTAAAACACACACATCTTTCTAGTCACATATTCTGCAAAGTCACTGTACACGCGCACAAGCATAAAATATGATTGGTTATATCAACTCTGTACACGTGCATAAACATAAGATATAATTGGTTATACCAACTCTGTACACGCGCATAAGCATAAGATATAATTGGTTACATCAACTTAAACATGCGAAGCTTGTCTCAGTCTAATTGGTCGAGATAAACTGCCGAATTGAGGGGGTTTGTGCCAAGTGCCCTTTATTATGGAATGCACACCTGTGCTCTTCTAATTGGCTTTATTATCATCTTTCTTTTTTTGCCTTCTTCCTTATTCTGTTCGAGGTCTTCTAAAGGCGTCTGCAATGCTCTTGCAACCGACGTTAGCTAAATATGCGTCCACACATACGTGTATGTGTTGGGAGAAGTTCCACAAATTCATGAACTAAGTAAATATTTTATGTTCTTCATCAAATATTTTCTGTAAACCTTTTAAACAATTTTTATGTAATCAGACCATAAAAAGTATTATAATACTGTGAAGAGTTATTATTGGCTCTTGAGCCATTATGTATGCCTCCATAGGAAGGCATAAAGTCTTCTTAGTGTTCTTAACTACAATGGACAAAAAGATTTCTCTAATGACAATTTATACCTTGAAGAATTAGGATATAAACCTCTTTTACCCTTACTGAAAAAAGCTGAAGTTACTCATTTTAGTTGCCTATATTTTACAAAGTGATTCATCAGTATAATATTTCACAATGGAGAGTTCAACAGATCCATTTCAACTTAAAAAGGAAATACTATTTCTCCCCTATTTTAAATATATTGGCTCTTAATTTCATTTTGTGAATACAGGAGTAATGGTTTTCTTATACATCTGTCAGGTCTTTTTACTTCTTTCTGGGCTCAAAATTTTCTATGTGTGACTAAGTACTGTTATACTAAGACATTCTTTCATACACATATACTGTTACTTTTATTACATGTTTTGACCTTTTTATTAGGCCTTTGGCCTATTAGCTGTTTAGACTTTTTTTAGATCATGGATAGGACTTCAGGTGACTTAATTTAATCATCCTTAAATTGTCTGTCCAATCTTAAACTAGTCTTTAAAACCACGTCAGCAGTGAAGATAGATGAGTCATCGTCTAGGCATGCCAAAGACTGTTTAAATAAACAGAAGAAACTCCTTTATGAAGGTGATATTCTGTTCCTTCACCAACTTTGGAGAGAACCCAAACGAGTCTTGGACCAGACACCCATCTATTAGATGGCTAAAATAGGATATCTCTCCTCTCCAATCTGTGACTAGAAAACAATGAAATATTACTAGTAATATTTTGCTATTAGGATGTATAAAAAGTTTATATAAGGACATTTATCTTTGTAATACTCTCTTCCCCTCTTAATGTCACAACATCATTATAAGCTTTTTCAAAGGGCTGAAATTAAAGCATAAACTTTCCTTTCCAGAGGTTATATGAATTCATTTTCACCCATTTTTAGCCCAGAGCCGCAGATTGAGCAAACAGAAGGCAAATAGGAAGAACAGTGTAGTCAACAGCAAAGATTCGTGTTGTCAAGGGCATTATAGGACAGAACCTGGATGGACCTCTCACGTATCCATCTGGAAGTTAACACTAAAGGCTAGACTTCTGGGTGCACCTAAGCAGGGCTATAGAAATGTACTTGGAACGAAAACTGAATAAATCAGATGCATTAAGAATTTTCACAATGGTATTTAGCTCTTGTAAAACTACTGTATGCACTGATGAGGATGATTACGGACATGTCAGGTAGTTTATTTGACCTAGTTCCACATTCTGAAGCAGTGTGATCCTTGCTCTTAAACGGAGAAGTCCAAAGAATTGCAAACACTTTCTGTGTATACTTTGTTCAATATTGTGTAGACTTGATCCACTTTAAAATACTGATTTCCTTTTTCTGCACAACCGTCTTCCAAGGTGATTCAGTCTGGATGGATGTTTGCTTCTTCTCGACCAATTCTTACTGCTTAAGTAGACTCTAGGTCAGTCAGCAGCCCTTTTTACTTTTAGCATAAGAGTCTAAGAGTTGGTTCCCCAAATTGCAAAGTTAAATCTTTAGCCATAAAGTAGCAATAACTAATTGTCTACTTTTAAATATTAACATTTTCTCAGTTACATGGAGTGTAATACTCCTGAAAGACAAGCACTACTGATTCTAGTTCTCTCTTCATCTAGATTTACTGTAAACTCTTAGGAATTACAAACACTTCAGGAACAGCTGTTGTCAGGTATACTAGCCTAACATCTTCCTCATTGTTAGTAACTGGTTTTTGCAGACTGTGAAGTGTAACTTTGAACCAGACTTAGTATTGCCCTGCACTTTCAGAAGCTTTTAACTCCAGGGAGTTTTTGATTTGCATAAGACTGCTACACAAAGTTTTATTCTAGGTCTCCCATGCTTCTCCGAATTAACTCAGAGCCTGAATTCACAGGAAGAAGGTCTCATTTTATTCAGCCTCTGAGTGAATATGAAGCTCCAAGCAGCACATCTAGTTCCAATCACATGTGAAAGTATGCATGATTATTTAATTTCTGGAGGGCTTGTTAAAGTCCACTATCAAGTAGCAGGGGTAGGGGAACTGTTTAGATTTTACATATATGATAGAATACATATAGCCTTTCTAAAGGCTCTGTCAAACAAAAACACACATAAATGAGATCTCTTGGGGGTTAGAGCAATTCCTCCCTTAAATACTTCTTCTATAGGATCTTCAGCCCTGCTTTATTTTTGCAAGTCTTCCCTCCAAATTGCATTCCTTTCTTTTTATGGCCCATGGCATTCTTTAGAAAAAAGGTCTACAGTATTACAGTGATTCATGTGACTCCTCTGTTTCTCCTGAAGTTTCAAATGAGCTAAAATTCCCTGGGTTTTCTCCTCAGAAAGTTCTTTTTGTGTTTCTGATTAGTTTCAAAACTGAATTCAGTTCTACCCTTCTCCAATCTCTACATTTTTTCATGGTGTTTTCTTCATCAGAATTAGTCACACACAAACCTCATTTCTTTTTGTGCATATAAACATGATAGCAGTTTGTTCCACTAGTTGATCTTCAGCTTTGATCATCTTCTCACTTACCTGGTTAGCAAGATTAAACTCCTAGGTGACAATTTTCAAGTAGCAAACTTGAATTACAGGACAAGAATGGCCATTTAAGTGTTTTGAAAATGCTTTAATTATTCATATTAATTTAGTAAGAAATGAGATTGGTTTCCAAGTCAGAATTCTGTCTACTTGAACATTTTCCTATTTGTAAGCAAGTGCTAGGAACCTAGCTAAAAACAAAATCAGAGCTAGGGGATTTAGCAAATATCTTGGACTATTGACAAATATTCACTGTAGAATCAGCTGCAAGAAGGATTCCACTGCAAAGAGCAAGCAAGAAGTACTATGCAATTGCCACTTATCTGGTTCAGTGCAAAGTTGGCCATGTTAGATTAAACAGCTGATTAGTTGATATAGCAAATTTGTTCCAAAGTGGCTAAATGTGGTAACATGGGCCACGCTAACATCTAGTTGATACAGGGAAACCAGGAGCTATGAGACAAGAATAACTTTTAATGGCACAACTATTTACAGAAGTAAATAGAAGTCAGCAGAGATATTCACCCAAAGAATTAATAAAAATGGAGTAAATATTTTTAAAGATGAGAACAATACGAGGTTTGGTATTATACACTGCATTATTTGCTAATTGTAAAAGCTATGTGGATGCCTATTTATTAACAAGAGCAGCAACACCATGACATACTCCTAGTATCTCCTATCTAATTAAAAGTGCTTTTCTAACAAGTGGAATGCTGTTAGAGTAAACCAATGTACACAACACTGGAAGCTTATCCTTTAGCAACAGAACATTGTCAGCCAGTAGCATTACTCTAAGCACCAGAAATACAAACTGAAAATCACTTGGAGGCCTGAAAGCCACAGCTAAGTAGTGGAAGTTTAGATGGAGTAATTAAACTTTGAGTGAAGATAATGCAGTGGATTCAATTTATGCTTTCTAACATTTATCTTTCAATTTGGGTAAATACATCTTTAATAAAAAATAAATAGTTCAATTTCAAATTTTATTGCTTGCTTGACTTTGAAAATGTCCTTATGATCATATATTCAAAAATTTCTGCTTGACTGATCTGCGAGCCTGGGACTTCTGAAACGTTTTAAGGAAGAATTTCAGCACATTGGAAAAAATGGCAAAGTTAATTAGTATCCTTAAAATTATTAGTGTCTTAAAAAAATCTATAATTAAACTTCAAGGAATCCCGCTGTCAGTATCTGGCCTGTGATGCAGAGCCCTAACAATTGCAGTGGTTCATGTAAGGATATGTGGAAGAAGAATGTCTGTTCCTTTAAGGTGTCTGTTCAAGGGCCTTTTCAACGCAAAAAGGGATATTGAGAAAAAGAGGAAGTCATAAACGAGAACACAGAGAGGCAGAAACCTGTCAGACAAGTGATAGGGGAGGTAGCGATAAGAACAAAACTGGTCAGCCGCACTAATTGGTTAGAATATGTGGAGTGTGGGAATGTTTATTTTCAGCTAGGATTTTCGGACTAAGGACCTTGCCAAATTAGGATGATAAGGAAAGGAAAGGAGAGAAAGGCTCAAAAACATAAAACCTGACCAATTAGTGTTAATGAAAATAACCAGAAGCCAACCCCGTCAGTCACACTAGCTGAACGGCTATCAAGAAACCGCAGGCAAACGGGCCTTTCTGACTGATAAGGATGCAGACCTGAGGGTGCGGGATGTTGGAGAGGAGTCTGGGACCGTGCAAACTGATGAGGCAGTGTGCAGGGGAGGAAGAAAGGAGGAACAGACAGAACAGGGGCCGGCCGCGTGTAAACCGTGGCTGGTCAGCATGCCTGTCTGGCTGAGCCCTGCGCCTGATTGTGCAGCCTGTCCTCGCTCCCCATTAAATCTTTTCTTAACTACCTCTCTGCGTAATCTCACTCTCTGTCCCGCGCGCGTGCGTGCCGCAAGGACTCGGCGCCAGATGCCGGGGGGACCCGTGTGTGTGCAAGTGGAATCTGGTGCCAGCCACGGGAGTCAGACCGGGGGGGTGGGCGCCCCTGGCCTGTGGTGTCAGAGGCTGGAGTGAGGGGGGGGATCCCAGCGTGAGCTACTGCAGCAAGTGGGGGTCTTTAACCTCCAGCCACGGGGCGGGAATGGCGCGTGCTCCCAAAACCAGCTACCGGGGGTCGCCGGCGTCAGTGAGGCGAGCGAGGGGCTCGGCGCCGGTGGCTGGAGCAGGACCGCAGGTCGCAGCCCACGAGCCCGGTGCCGGCTGCTGGAGGGGGGCGAGCGTCCGTATCCTCCCCAACCCTGGGGTGCGCGTGTGTAACCGCCAGCAAACCTCACGCTGGACCAGCCGGCAAGTAGGAGACCCCGGGTCAGGGCAGGGGTCTCCGGCGGGCAGAGGGTCTGTGCTGGCGCGCCCGGGGGGACCCGCGAGCGCGGGGCGCTGCGAGGAGAGTGAGCGTGTCAGCGCTGCGTGTTCGCAGCGAGCACCGAGCTGGACCAGCCGGCGAGTCGGCGACCCGTGGGGCAGGCGAGGGGGCCCGGGGTCGGGGCAGGGGTGCCGGGCGGGCAGAGGGGCCGTGCCGGTACTCGGGGGATCCGCGAACGGCCGTGTGCTTGTGAACCGGGAGAGCGTGCCCTGTGTGCTGCACTAGTGACCTTCCGTCTCTGGCAGGCCCAGGAGGAGGAGGGGGCTGGGCTGTCTGCCCTTGTGTTGGTGGGAGTCCGCTATGGGGGTGCTGCCGGAGAGCCGCCTCCGTGGCAGCGCGTGTGACCGGCCAGGCAGGAGCAAGTCCTGGCCCAGAGCAACTGGTAGTGAAGGCGGCTCTCAACTAACATCCCTCAGCAGTTCATGTAATGTTTTATTAGTGATAGTGAACTCCCAGCCGTCTTTTTTCATTATTATTATTTTCACCCTTTTGTCCAGTAGCAGCTTTCTCCTCCAAAGTGTAGCATTTCATCTTGTGAGATTATACAGTTGGCAGCATCCTCATAGGTCAACACTTGAAATTATGATTACAGGATCCCTGTGTTGGATCATCTCCCACCACTGTTTGCAGTGTGAAATAAAAACGGCATTCTGCATAATTTTTAGTTCTTATTTTCTTATTCTTGTAGCTGAAAGAACTCTATTATTCACCAAATCAGCATGTATGTATTAGAATGCTGTGCCCATGTTCAATTTATGCATTCATAATCTGAAATGACACTTAAATGCAATGCTCATTTTTTAGTCCATGAGCAGACCTTGTTGCAAATATTCTGGTAAAGAAATCAAAATTTAATCACATAAAAGAGTTTGGTTTGATTAAGAAGTAGAAGATTGTGAAGCATAGGTATGGGAGTGTTAAGTTTGAAATGTAGTCATAGGAGCTTAGGAACTTTAGAAAATGTACTATATGTAACCATAAGAATTCAAGTATTGTCTAAAATCAGTTAACCACAGAAACTTTGACAAAGATTTGTTGATTTGTAGTGTTTTGTTTTAGGAAACTAAGGAAACTGTTATGGACACCAGTTTGCTGCTTGGAAACCCCTTACCCTTCCCACCTCGATCTAATTATCGAGGATTCTAATCAGTAGAGTTAAGTGAGATTAATCAATGATTGTTTTAACATAAGAATATTAATAAGATGGTGTGACTGAAGGACCAATTATTAGAAAGGTTACATTTAAGAATAGACATAGTATGCATTTTTATGTAAATTAATATAGATGATGGTGAGAATCATACTGAGAGTGGTCAAGAAGTGACAAGTGAGGAAGACTATGTAAGACCACCAGAGGGCTCCTGAAGACCACCAGAGACCTTCACTGCGCCTGTGTGAAGACACATTTACATATGCTAATGACTTATAGGAAAGTTAATGATTATGTATAACATTTTCTAGAAATTTAGTGAATAAGTATAACAGGTGTGTATTTAACCTGTACAGTTAGACTAGCCAGGTGCACACGACAGGTGGAGTGATCCCCCGCGTGCCCAGGGCTGCAATAGAGGAGTGCCTGCTTCTTAACTTCTCATTGCTGTTAAGGAGTTTTATTCCAGATTTCGGCAACAACTTGAGAAACTAGTAAATAGGATAAACAATTGTTAAATTCCAGTGGATTGGAATCAGGAGATTTGACCTCTTGGCTCTGCAGCAGTCTCCTCATATGACTCAGGACACTTTTATTTCAGCTGAAGAGACCTATTTCCTCTGTTTGCACCTTTTGCTTGTTTACTCTATTGACAATGTTGCCTGTGTTTTGTACTAGGAACTGCTTTTCCCAGTCTTTGTCTAGCACAGACTGACAGAATATGGTAACATTTTTTAAGTATATTGTCACAGGTCTAATAGCTGATTGATTGAAGTTTCAATCAATAGACTATCAGCTGTTAAAAAGTCCAGCTGGCAAGTATGTTTCTTGTAACCTTTCACATTTCCCTTCCACTGATGTGTTCATGTTCTAATGTGCTGTGTGTTTCCACAGTCCTTAGTGTGTTTATAACATCTAGAAATGTGTTAAATTCACAATTAATTATCAAAAGATTGATTAACTGTAAGATAAAGAACAATGAAGAACACTGCTCAGAAATTCTTGGACAAATAACAAAATACATGCTCATACAGCTGTCATGGGCCAAAGACAGTTTACTGATTTTGGGGGGAATTTCAATCAATGGAATTTATCAATTAAACACCGTGCAAATCATCAGTTCTGGCACTGAAAGAAAACAAACAAGCACTTTGGGAAAAAAACCCTTGCCTATGGGAAACCTCTCTTCACTCCCTTCCCAGTCCCTAATCTGTTGCTGCAGGCTACCTAGTCCTTTCGGGGCAGCAATGGGGACTGGGGCTTGGGTGTGGCAGAAATACTTTAACACCTGTTGAATTGTGCTAAGATCATTTTAACAAATACAGCCATCCATAAATAAAGCTGGTTTGGAATGCTTGTGCATGATGATGGCTGAGCACTTTGTTTTAGGACATCAGAAGTGGGGTCCTCAGCAGAACTCCAGCTTCTGTCATACATCAGTTCTTATCCACTGCACTGAATTCCCGGGTGAGCTTAAGACAAGAGGAGACACTTGCCCGTGGATTGGTGAAGCAGTCTACGAAGGGCATGCACACATCAGTAAATTGAAGAGGTTCAAGGTATTAAGTACAGTAAATAGATAGATAATCTGTAATGTACAGCACAATAGAGGAACAAAAAGTCACACAAACACTAAGGAAGGACAACAAAATTAAGTGAAATTATAATGTAACTCAAAGTTTGCTTTCACTGATCCTGACAACAAAGAAGGTATTATATGTTTATAAAAGCTTAGAAACAGTAATGCTGAGAAGTGTCCATCTGTTGCAAGACATATACTAAAAATGTTTGGTTTTCAGCAGTGATGTGCGTTTAGTATTCTAGGTCTAAAACTGTGTTAGACTTGCAGGCAGAGAGTCACAGTTATCAAATAAAACCCAATAATGGAAAGAATGAGAATGAACATGGATTTTGAAGTGAAAGGCCTTGTAAATACCATGGTTAACGTTGGGGCTTATGTGGTGTGTGGCCAGTGAGTGTTCAGAGCAACAGGAATAGAGGTGTGATTAAAGGTGCTTTTCTTGCCTAATGGAAAGAACTTACTCCCAGTATTTCAGAGAACTGAGTGGGGTTTTAACCAAAACAACTGCCATTAATATCTGTGGAGAGCAAATGACTGCATGAACTTTGTAAATGCTCTCTTTAGAGGTATTCAGCATTAGAAACATGGAGGAAAATGAAGGCAAAGTACTATGCAATTACCATGACTGCATGGAAAGATCATGTAATTGATGATATCACAAAATGCTGCACCACATACACAACTGAGTATTTTTTTGAAAAATCCTGTCCAGAAAATAAGTTAGCAAAATATTCTGGTTGCCTACCAATTAGAAGGGCTGGCAAGACAATCTGCCTAGTCTTAAGATGAAAACTGAGATATTTATTAAGATTTTATTGCCTATGGCATGCACAGACTAAACTGATAATATTTGAAAACTCTTTTTGTTTATGTCCTGAAAGTTTATTAAAAAAAAAAAAAAAAAGACAAATAAATACTTTCTCTGGAATACCATATATATCAAAGGTCTTTTTAAATACCTCGACTGCATTTGGTTTTGTTACAGTGCTGTGTAGCAATGTCACTAAAAACTCAATAACAATAGAAGAGTTACAACATTTTAACAGTAAGAAAATCAGCTGGAAGAACAAACTGAAGTAGAAGACATGAACTTCTAATTTGTCATCAGAGTATTCTGACTGTAAAGGCTATAATTTTTGCATCATGAATTTTACTGTTATAGGACTGTATCTATTAGCAATGCCAGATAACTGAAGTTACAGATGGGGATGTCTAAGCTGCTCTCCTTAGCAAAACACAGAAGTATCTTGCCTGCAACAATTTTACAGTGTGATGTGTAAAGAATAAATAAATAAAGCATATTTATTTCTCCTCTACTAGTGCTAATCTACATAAATCCATGCAAAATATTCATGAATACAGAACATGTTGCAGCATTTTAAAAATAGTCATTAAAATAAATGCAAGAAAATGCTGTAAATCATGGTTCCTCTATGAAAGTGAGGTTGTATCACATCCAAATGGAGCCATAAAATGGTACTATCAGTAAAAGTGATGTGTTTACCCAAACTACACCTTTAAAATTTAGCACAGAGATAAAATGTATTTGCTGGGAAACCTGTATGAAATGCATTAACATTTGCCTACTAGATAGCAGCAAACAAAATAGATGTGTCTATATGTTTGGCTTCTTACACAGCAAGTTGAATTGACCAACACACTATTTCTAAGGGAGTCAGACGTTTTTTTACTTTAAGCTCAATGTAACATCATTTGCTTTATGTTATTCTGTTGCATATTTACAATAAATTATATTGATACTATTTAATAACATTGAAAACCCAAGCAATAACTTGATTATCAAGTAAAAACAGAGAAAATTAAATAGGAAAGTTAGGATCATTCATCTATTCAACTGAGTAGATTATACACAGACAGACAAATAATAGATAAAATGCAGATTAAATTATCTTTTTTTTTATCTGTATTACTGGCTAGCTTTTTGTTTATTACTTCCATGCTTTATCTGCATTGATGCTTTTACAGAAAGGTACATAAGAGATATTGGTTTTGTGCAAGGTCACTTCTAAAAGAGACACGCTGAGCACAGAATAGTCAAGCAGTTCTGTTGGACTTTTTTTCATGTGTATGCTTACTGGCAAAAGCAACTAGCATAACGCTGACAAGCTAACATAATGTGTAAGATTGGCAAATGGAAAAGAACTAAAGTATACCCTTTCTTTTTCCTTTAAAGACAATTTGCTAAAAGAAAAAAAAAAACCAAAGACATCCTTTTAAACTTATTACAAATGCTTGAAAGACTTGTCCTGTGTATCAGTTATCAAAACTATTCTGGCTAGCCCAGTGCCAAAGCCCTAGAGATTATTCTGGATTGTTGGAAGGGGAATGAACATCAAAGTAACTATGGCACTTGGAAAGACAAAATGGTTTTCTCATTTTGGAGTGATCGTCTGATCTTTGAGAGAATCAACAATCGTTTAGATTTGATGTTCCAATTCTAGAAGTGTTGAGTACTTTTCCAGTATCAAAGATAGCTTGCAGAAGCACTCAGACATTTTCAGTACCAAAACACTGTGAGAGAGATCTAATATTGCTTGAGGATATCTAGAGGATGATGTCTTTTTTTTACTGTTTTGGGTTTCTATGTAGCAACCAAATTTTGTATCTATCTTTTCCCTCGCCTATTGGAAGGGAAGATGATTGGATTGTATGATTCATATTTCTTTGAGAGAACATAGGAATATATTCCAGAGTTTACAAAGGCCTTTTGCATTTTACCTTCATTAAAGAAATGTTTGTTTGGGTTTTTTGTCCAGATAAGTATAACTTTTGAATACTACTCATTCATTCTTTATAGGGCATAAAAAAATGCTAGGGGTTAGACGGAAATAAGTCAAAGACTCATGGCATTGTACAGGCTTAGGGAAACAGGGTGGCATATACAGTACAATCCTCAAGCCTCTCCAGGACCTAGGAAGAGTAGTTTACTTACTTTTCTTCAAGTTGATGGATTAAATTCTTATGCCTGAGAATTCCTGTGTCATGAAAGTAAAATAGTATCAAGTATCTGCTATCCAAGACTTCCTAAAAAAACAGAGTAAAGATTTATGTGACCTTCATTCCCAACATAACACCTATTAAGAGAACATCTATCAGTTTTCACCCATGTTAAATCTCATAGAAATGCACAAACTAATGATCCAGATTTTAAAAATCCTTCAATGACTGGTTGTCAGTTTTGAATAAACATAAGCTTTGGCATAAGTAATCTAGTTAAATAACTATGGGCCTGAAAACAAAACTCCCTACCACCACCAACCCAGTCCTCCTATTGTTTATAGCCTTATCTTCTTCAGCTCTGTCTGCCATTAAATTGTAACTTTTTTGCAGCACTGGAATATCTTTCTAGGTATTTATTTAGTGCCAAAAGTAGTAACGTACTGATTCTAAATTATCCTCCAGGAAAAATTAGCCACTGCCTGGGAGATCAGACACAAAGTTGTCGTGTAGCATTACTGCAACAGAGTACACAAGGAATTCAGCATGTCATTTGTGTCTCACAGGTCTCATGTACCACTGTTTCATTGTAGGCAGAACTTAAATTCTCCATAGCTATGAAATATGAAGCACATTGATAAATAGAAATAAATACTTTGGTTAGAGATAGACATACAGTCTTATTTTCCAGCAATGAGCAAAATTAGATGGTCCCATCAGCTAACTGCTAAAGTTGATAACGTACTGATCATAGAATTACTTTCATTACTGTCTGCTTATTTTCAGTAGGACTGTTCTAACAGTATCTCTGGTTCAGCATGTTAGATCATATTTAGAATCAAACTGAACACAGCAGAAGCAAACTTTGGTCATCTCAAACGTTGCAGAGGTAACTAGTAATGAAACCTTTGCCTATCTTTTCCACTATACATTCAGACTAAATAGCTTTGGGGAGATGGAAGGGAAGAAGGAAAAAGGGAAGAACATACAAAAGCTAATCTGTCATCAAAAGAGGACTAACATTCAAGAGACATCTATAAGAGTGATTGAGAGTCAAGCATGTGCCCTGCATCTTGCAAAGTAAATTTTTGGGATAGACTATACAGGACATCCTTTTTCACTGCAGGAAATTTGAAGCACATATTTACTTTTTCAGAGAGTTAAGCACCCAACTGATGCTATTTAAACTACTGAATGTGTACGTGCACATAAACAAGGCCACTTCCTCCAGTATGCATCAAACCAACAAGCGTGCTTCTGACTGCATTATAGCTTGAGCAAAAAGTCTTCCATCTCAGTGTGCTTATAAACCTGGCTCTGTTTGCCTGCTTATAATTGTCGGAACAGAAGCTTGCAACCACAGTGGGTGCAGGAGGGGAACTTATACTGACCAATACATCAGTACAAAAATTTAAGCTGAAAGTTCTGAAAACATGGAATCCTTAGCCACATGGACCCAGATTGTTTTCAGGATTTCAATAATACTCTTTCTTTATATAAAAAATTCCCACCAGAAATGAGTAACTATGAACATGTTATATTAGCCTTTCAGTCACACCTTTATGGCAAATCTGAACCTTACTGCTTTTGGTTTGCTTTTTTTCTTCTCATACTCGGCATAAAGAAAATCCTTTATGAACAGAGTTTGCAGTTGTGGTAATGGATAAGAAAGTATTATTCTATTTTGAAAAAATGAAGTCAGTTTTACCAAGCAAGGTAAAAATTCTGGCCATGAACTGTAAGTATAGCCTTGGAATAGACAGTTAATACAAGCTTAATGAATTTGGGTTGGGTTAAGATCAGTCAACTTTGGAGGGGAAAAAAAGAGATTAGAAATATATAAAAGATATTGTGCTGAATTTGTTTCCATTAAGAAGGATTTTTAAAATCTGTTTCTACTTCATCATCTCACATTAATATAACAGTAGTATTACCTGATCCTAGTGCTTAAAATAGCTCCATTATATTTAGAATATCCACATACGATTACTTCAGATTCCCTGTAAGAAGATTATAGCTGAATATTACTGATTTTAACTAGGAAAACTACTAGATACACATAATGCAGCTTTTGGCTGTAATTAAAACTGTAAAAGCTATGCCCAAACAAAAAAAATTCAGACTCACCAAACTGTTTTGACAGTCAAACTTTTTAAGCATTGTAGCCTAAAGGCTCCACACTCAAAGATGAATAAGCCATTGCAATAATCCCCCAAAAGAATAGGTGGAAGTTTATTAAATCATCCTAACACTTTTCTTTTATACTGCTGTGTCAAATTTGGTGTCTATAAAATGCCAGAGGAACTGAAAATTGTAATGCTAATAAGATGTTTGTACTGCAATTGTTTCTGATGTTATCTGGCATATCACAAAAAACCTAAACAAGCTGGGCTGATATAGCCAGAGAGTTGTCTAAGCAAGGAAGACCAGACTAGTTAAAGAACACAATTGAAGTATGAACCTGACTGCACCATTGCTACCACTACCTCCAACACTATAGTAAGCTTTTGAATCCTCAGACTTTATAATGCACTTTCCTGTTATATGCAGACTAGAATATCCCTAGAAATTGGAATACCTCTTGTTTCTGAATGTGTAAGCCCCATTGCAATGGGCTGAATCAGAACAAATTTTAGATGTTCTGAACCTGAAAAACATGTACACACATTTGTGCCTTTAGACCACAGACACTGTATGGGGTCCAGAGGAGGCCACAAGCTAAGTGCTTGGTGGTATAGATGCATCTTCACATTAGAAGAATATCAACATAGAGCCAGCCCAAGAGATCTGCCTAACAGCATGCACTCCTGTTTCTCATGAGTGATGAATCAAGAAACTGCAAGTTCATTTTTGAGAACCTCACATTCATGATGTGTTTTAGAGTTTTCTATGGCAAGCTTGAAGTGCCATTCTAGCTACTGGGGAAACCAAATTCCTGAGACAGTGGAGAGCAGACTCCTTTACTGGAGGCAGTTTAGTGTCCCACAGTGCCAGCAGCAGATAGTGAGGGCAATCCGGGAAGCCCATATGATAAGGCATGAAGGCCCAGACCTACCTAGATAAATGTTCAAAGAAGATGTCTAAATGACCATTTAACAGTACATAAAGATATGTAGCAGAGAGAACAGAGTTGGAATCATTAAACAATGTAGGTAGTCATCCTGAAGACCCTGATGGTAAACCTAATTTTTTACTCACTGAAAACTATGTGCTTGGGTACTCTTTTACTACAAATAAGAAGCCACCTAAACCAAAAAGTGCTGGTGTGGAGCATTCTAAGAAGAATAAGGATCAAAAGGACTGTGCTTTTAAAAAAAAAGCACTGATCACCTAATTCAGATACTGATCTAAAAGTACTGGTAGATGAGATGATGAGATGAAAAGTGGGGACTCAAACCTCTCCGCAAAACGTTAATTGAAAAGAAACCAGTGTTCATAATTCGGGGCAAGAAGAGCAGGTAACAACCTTAGATGTCTCAATAGAAGAAATGTCCATCAGGCATACAGCAGAGATCAATTATGTAGCATCTAATTTGGAATAGTCTACTTGTATTCTTTTTTCAAACAGTAGATAAACATCCTATCAGAAATGCCAGCGCAGTTTGTCATCTGGTGGTTTTAATTATACAGGAATACTATTCTCATGTCTGTGAAATTCACCATGAAATGGCTAAAACATTATTACAAAAGTGAGAAGGACCTGATATATATTATAATTAAATGTAAATATTTCTGAACTCAAATCCAGTTGCAGGAGTTAGTAATAACTCCCCTTTTCACATTTATACAATGACTAGTGCTCTGCCTGTAAATGTGAGAGAAGCAACATCCTAGATAACTGATTGACCAGTCAGTTTAAAATATTATATGCTAGAAATGGTTCTATCAGCTGACTATCTCATTTAGATAAGCCTGGGGGCAGATCCAACTGCTGACATGAACTTTTTAAACGGTCAAGTTCAAGTTCCTGCTCTGTCCAGTTCATATAACAAAGCAGATGCCCGAACACAGAAAGACTCTTTAACCTAGCTCATTTGCCTAGCAGCTCTCCTTTAAAAGTGCAGTAAACAATAAAACATTTTCATAATTTAGAATTATGCTTTCAAACAGGAAAAACTAATGCTAGTCCAAACTAATTTATAATGTTAATTAGGCAAGGATTCTAAATAATTACATGCATTTCTCAGCTTATAGACACTTCTACCAAAAAAATATGCAGAGCTTACTGCAGAAGGAGCCTAAATTCCAATTGCTGCATTGTAATTTGACCTTTAGCCTAAGTTTTGTATTAACCTCTGCGATATAAAATATTAATGAGCTGCTTGACTCCAAATCACCAGTGTTTTGAAAACTCTCTAATAATATAAATTAATTTCATAAATTAATGAGGTGTTTTCTCACATAACTCGTATTTTGATACAACCCAATGTAGATTTTAATTTTATAGTAACTTAATCATTGAAACATCACAAAAGAATACGTACTGTTCTTATTTGATAATTTAAGTCTAAATGGCAAAGGAACAGTGATTGACAATGGAATCTATATAAGAACCTATCTTCAAGACCATGATATATTTTGATGTAACAATTATCGTGTAGATGCTATTTTCTAGCCTTTTCAACGGTTACCTGTAATAAAAGAAATACAAAAATATTTTCACCCAATTTAGAAGAGTACCACATAAAGGTCATTGGAAGGCTTACTTTATGTATAATGTGTATAAACACATTACTTCATAACATGAAATATCAAAACCTACAAAAATTAATTAATGAATCTTTATTACTCATGTTCCTTATTTCTTCTTCAATAAAAGTGATAAACTAATTTATTTGTTATGAGAAAAAGGTCCTAATATGCTCTTCAAACTTTTAGGGTTTACAAACAAAATAAATTCCAAAGCTTTCCTTTCTCATCAGCTGGATATTATATTGAGGAATTTTACATGTAAGTTTTAAACTAAAAATTATTGTAATGTTGAGAAAGATAATGGGATTGAAAGGCAAATCTTAAAAAGATGCTTGTAAATGTGAGAGACATACAATGACTGAGGAATGTCACAGATTATGAAAAAAACATACATGATATCGAAAGGTACTCTCTGCTTTTGTGTATTATTTGTACATTTCATTTGCAATAAAGGCCTCTATTGTTCCATTTTCTTCCCATAGAAAATTTTACAGAGAAAATAAGTGGTACATTGCAAGAATATACCCAGGTATAAAGCAATAAGAAAACCAAGTACGGTGGCTAAAGCTATCTGAATATAAAATACTGAAGTAATGTATAAAGTTGTTTCATCTTCTGTGGTACAAGGAGAATAACACTGTAAATAGATGGACATAAGTTCCAGGAATCATAATTATTAGGATATTGAAAATTCAGATCCTGCTCTCCCCCCCCCCCTTTTTTTTAACAAGGGGTCCAACACCGCATATAATCTTTTCTTTTTGCCTTTTTCTTTTCTTTTTTTTTCCTTCTCTTTCTTTTTATCTCTCAGCCTACAGTCTGGCCATAATGGTAGTCTTCAGTTTACTGTAAACAGCAATTTCATACATGAAATACATGCATAGCATTGGCTAAATTTACGTTGCAGACTTTAGATTTTCTGAAGCTTCCTTTCCATTGCCAGATCAATCTACATCATCTGGTAAGATAGCCCTAGGAGTGAGAGCCACTGAGAGCAAAAGTGGGATTTTTCCTCGCTCTGTAACTCTGTAACTAGTTTCAGCTCAAGCAAGTTATTTAATCTGCAGATAAACAGGTTTACTCATCTCTAAAATAAAAAATTAGGAATTTGGAAAATTATTTGAGTTCTCAGATAAAAGGCTATTTATGAAAACATTTTGTTGTTTCCTAGTCTGACTATTTGTTGCACATTGTTTTCTTCGGCAATCATGTCTGAATTCAAAAAAACCCCAATCAACAAAAACTCTGAAGATCAGTCATCCTGATTTTCTCATTACTGCCACCCAAGAGATGAAGCTGAGCTTTTCTTGGGGGTGGTGGGGTAGTAAATTCCTTTGCTGCGGGTGGTCTACTTGGATATCAGCAGTATTTTTTTCATTAATATGATACGAATGCGAGCTTAGAGGCCACTAGACCTATGAAAGCTTTATTAGAAGATCAATAAGGAGATATAAAGTTAGAAGTAAATATAAGCTATATTTACACATATATAAGATGATAGTAATATGAGATTAAGTATCTCTCTATATAAGAAAAATTCAATGGGAAGTCAACTTAAATTTCAGAAAAAATGCACTTTCAATATTCATTGCTGTTTGAACTGCTATTCTCCTGATTTCTAGCAGCATAAAATATGTCTTATTTTTATTCAACCATTAGAATTTAAAGTACAGTGAGAATCTTATTTTGTTGTTTTCAATATACAGATGACACAGGCAACAGAAAATTATTGCCCATTTCGTGGTTTCAGCCCAGGTGGCAACAAAGCACCAGGCAGCCACTGGCTCACTCCTCCCCACTCCCCACTGGTGGGATGGGGAGGAGGATCAGAAAAGAGAAAAGAAAAAAACTGGAACCTCGTGGGTTAAGATAAGGACAGTTCACTGGGACAACACAAAAAGAGAAGTTACAACGACTATGGTACTAATAAAAGAATACACAGAACAGATGATGCACAGTGCAACTGCTCACCACCTGGAACTGAACACTGCCACTTCACACACAGCAAGCACATCCCCCCCACCCGGTCCCCAGTTATATGCTGAGCATGGTGTGACATGGTATGGACTAGCTCCTTGGCTGGTTCAGGTCAGCTGTCCTGGCTGTCCCTTCTCCCAGCTTCCTGTGAAAATTAACTCTATCCCAGCTAAACCCAGGACACCTTGATATTAAGGAAGGGAAATTCTTTTTATCTAAGGAGAACAAAGACATGGGACACAGGCAAAGGCATATCTAAACTTTGTGTACAAGCACTATAAAGCCCATTCAAATAACATACTATATATTCATAAATAGTAAAACACAACTCGGTGAACTACTTCTTCATGCGGTTTTGCTTTAACAGTTTACACATACATAAGAACATGCAGAACTCCAGGTGTCTCAAATAAAAAATGTGAACCATAGTTTTTCCACTTCTGAGCATCAATCTTGTACCATAATTGTCTTCAGCTGCTGAAAGTGAAATTTCATACCTAGGTTTTTTTGATTGATTACTATAAGACTACAATTTTCCTTTCTCCCTCCAGTGATTTTTAGTCAGGTGATATGAAAAAGTCGGTATTACAATAACATTTTTAATACTCTTGACAAAGAACATAATAAACCATAAAAGTATTAATCTGTAAACATACAAGCACACATAGCAAGTATGTTACATGTTAAATGCAAGCATATTTCTTTTCTGTGCAGTCTCAACTGCACTGAAGTTAAGGAAAATGCATGCTATAGGTAAAGTAGCATGCCTTTGAACAACAATAATTGAAAATAAAAAAACCACCACAAAAACCAGCTCTTGAACAAAGAATTTGAGTTTTACAAAGGAATTAAATATGAAAAAAAAAAAAAAGCTTAAAACATGCAATCAAGATTCTAGAGTAGAACACGAGTCACAGAGGGCCTTACCTTCGACATCTGGAAAAATACCCCTGCCCATTAATTTTTGTTATAAGCTTGAATCTTTTGTGTCTTCCTGGCAAGGAGAGAATTACGATATGGAAATATTTCTATACATAGAAAACAAGAAAAGGTGGTTACAGTGAAGACTGTATACCAAAAGGGGTTACTAGACATGCAGCTGAACATCCTCCTCACAGTATCTTAACTGTGGAACTTTGGTAACTATAAAAATTAAGAATTTTAGTAACTGTCATGAGAATATCCGTTCCTACACTAGTATAAAGGGGTTTACCCAATGAATAATTAGAAACACTTCTGATGACTGTGGAGGGAAAACCAGCATCACCAGCACCTTCTGCTGCAGAGCTTGGAAGCTGTAAGCTAAGGTTTCTTGGTAGTGAGCCTACACATATGTCTATCAGCATATGGTAAAGCATTCCTGGATTTATTAAATCAGATTGTGTTTGAAAGTCTATTTATGCTGAATTGTTAACAGCAAGTGCTTTCTCCTTCTATGATGAAGAAACCTCATAGCACTTTACATTACTGATCCACTTGGAAATCACCTATTACCAAAAGCAACAAAGAACCTCTCCAGAACAGATTTGTAACTCACACTCATGATTCCTTCTTCAGGGGCTGACTTTTGCATTTAATGCTCTTCCTTTTGTGCATTTAATACATTAGCAAGCTTGTAATCACTATACAGACAGATCCAAATAAAGACACACCTCCTACTTCTGAAGTAATGTTCTTCCTAGCAAAAGCTCATGTTCTGTATTGTATCCTATGTTATGCTGTTTTGAAAGACATTCATGTGTTCAACATAAGGAAAACAGACAGGAATAAGGTTGTGTGATAATTTACTTCCTGTTTTACAATACATGAAGCTTTGCGAGTAGCCAGCCAGCCATTTCACACTAACCTTTTTCTGTAATGGGGAAGGAACTACAAAATGAGCAGTGTAATAATTAGGATATATAAGTTTTAGAATATTTTTCTTTTAATAGATAACTTCCTTAATTTTTTTAGACTAGCTCATATAAAGCTGTCAATATTGCCAAAATAGAGTGAAAAAGAGTAATATAATTAAATCCTGCCAGCTGCCTCTGTATATGTGGTATTAAGAAGTTTCTAAAAGGCTGTGTTTTTGAAGGTTTTAACTGGCACTTTTCAAGGTTCACACTGACTAGTCTAAGTGACAGACAATAAATGAAGGTCCACAGTCTTCCAGCTCGTAAAATGCCGATTCAACCTCTGTCAGCAGGCATTAAATGACAAAGTCACTAATGGATTGTGCATAGAGTAAAATAATTTATACTGAAAAGCTGGATAAAAGTATAAAATACTTTATTGCACTGCCCCCTCATCCTTGAAAAGACTTGTTATACCAGAGGAAGTAGTCAATAATAAGCCACCCAACAATTTTGTTCTTTTAAACCAGACACATATTGATTGATTCCTTTTGGTTCAAAGCAAATGATTCAAACTAGTATAGATGAATCTGGACTAGATAAGAGGAAAAAGTAAAAATTCTGTTTCACCGAGCACCTGAAGACAAACTATCAGTCTGGTACTCTGTACAGCGTTGATTACAAAAGCAAGCTATTACTGTGAATCAAAAATTACAGCTAAAATTCCAAGCTGAGAGATACAAACTCCACAGAAATACAATCCTTGAAAAAAACATAACAAAGAAGTCACATTTAATAACCGTATCTTCTGCCAGCTGAAGAGTCCCATGAAGGTTTAAATTGCCTTGCCTGACTTTAACTACCATGGTACCTATTGACCCCTCTAGTGAGCATGTAATTATAGCTCTCTGCTACGTCTTGTTCTATAAAACAAAATGGTTGCTAATATGCAACAGCAGTAACATTCAGTCTGCTTCATTGTGCTCATAATGTGAGTTCAAATTAAAATCTAAGCCTGTGAGAACTTCTGTGTTTAGACAGTACAGAGGGAGCTCTTATTGTTTATATAGTCCCTCTGCTAAAACTAACAGATTAGAACAATACTTCTATTACATCTGTCATTTTAATACATAGTACTTTTTCAGCTGAAGGGATTCAAAGAAAAACTCCAAATGACATTATCTTTAACTACTCCATTCTGTCTTTATAGATAGGAGATACAAACATTAAAATATAAAGAATTAAATGCTGTCCCTTTTATATGTGAACTGCACTTTCCATATGTGTTTCTTATTATTCCAAGCTTTATCAACTTGTTCATGGTGCATCTGGCATTTATGCATTTGTAGAGACACTTTTTAGGACTGAGGAGGGAACTGCTTATATGATTGTAAAGATGGCTGGAAAGGGAGGCTGAATCAAGGACCATGAGGGAACAAACTGAACTCAAGAGACGTGCTGGACTGTAAAATGTAAGAAAGGAGGAATGTGTTGTGAATCAAATTAAGTCCAGTGTCAAACTAGTCAGTATGAAATTGATGGTTTTCTTCTGCCTTTTTTTTAGACTTATTTGAAGAGCCTCTTCATTAAGCACCCTCATTATAAATGATTCTGTTATGTTAAGATTGATGCACTAGTGCTTTTGTTTGTTTGTTTGTTTGTTTAAGAGAATTGACTCTTCTATTCCCACTTCTAAAAATGCATATGAGTAGTTGCACCAGGGCTTCAAAGTTGGAGGTAGAAATCATGGTCTAAGTTTAGGATGATTACTAACTTAGTTTGATAATAATGGAAACAAACATTTTCCTAGTGGAGAAAATGGCAAGGAAGTTGAATTAGAGGTTTTAAAAAATGAGATCACTATGTGTCATGGCTTAACCCTAGATGGTAACTAAGCACTATGCAGCCACTCACTCACTCCCCCCACCACTCGGTGGGATGGGGGAGAAAATCAGAAAAAAAGGTAAAACTCGTGGGTTGAGACAAGAACAGTTTAATAGAACAGAAAGGAAGAAACTAGTAATGATAATAATAAAAATAATATAATGACAATAATAATAATAATAATAATAGAATATACAGAACAAGTGATGCACAATACAATTGCTCACCACTTGCTGACTGATGCCCAGTTAGTTCCCGAGCAGCGATCCCCTCCCAGGCCAACTCCCCCCAGTTTATATACTAGTGTGATGGGCTGACCCTGGCTGGACGCCAGGTGCCCACCGAAGCCATTCTATCACTCCCCCATCCTCAGCTGGATGGGGAGAGAAAAATATAACAAAAAACTTGCGGGTCGAGATAAGGACAGGAGAGATCATTCACTAATTACCGTCACGGGCAAAACAGACTCAGCTTAGGGAAAATTAGCTCAATTTATTACAAATCAACCAGAGTAAGGTAAATGAGAAATAAAACGAAATCTCAGAACACCTTCCCTCCACCCCTCCCTTCTTCCCGGGCACAACTTCACTCCCGGATTTCTCCACCAAGCCCCCCCAGCGGCACAAGGGGGGCAGGGATGGGGTTTACGGTCACCACATGTTATTTTCTGCCACTTCACCTCCTCAGGGTGAGGGCTCATCACACTCTTCCCCTGCTCCAGCGTGGGGTCCCACCCACGGGAGACAGTCCTCCATGAACTTTCTCCAACGTGGGCCATTCCCATGGGCTGCAGTTCTTCACGAACTGCTCCAGCATGGGTCCTTTCCACGGTGTGCAGTCCTTCAGGAGCACACTGCTCCAGCGTGGGTCCCCCATGGGGTCACAAGTCCTGCCAGAAACCCTGCTCCGTGGGCTCCTCTCTCCACAGATCCGCAGGTCCTGCCAGGAGCCTGCTCCAGTGCAGGGTTCCCACGGGGTCACAGCTTCCTTCGGGAACCCACCTGCTCTGGCGTGGAGTCCTCCACGGGCTGCAGGTGGATATCTGCTCCTCCGTGGACCTCCATGGGCTGCAGTGGGACAGCCTGCCTCACCAGGGTCTTCACCACGGGCTGCAGGGGAATCTTCGCTCCAGCGCCTGGAGCATCTCCTCCCCCTCCTTCTGCACTGACCTTGGTGTCCGCAGGCTTGTTTCTCTTACATGTTCTCACTCCTCTCTCTGGCAGCTGTTTTTCTCCCTGTCCCAACTTTTTTCTTTCTTAAAAATGTTATCACAGAGGCGTTACCACTATCACTGATTGGCTCGGCCTTGGCGGGCAGCGGGTCCGTCTTAGAGCCGGCTGGTATGGGCTCGCTCTCTCTCGAACACAGGGGAAGCTTCCAGCAGCTTCTTACAGGAGCCACCCCTGTAACCCCCCCCGCTACCAAAACCTTGCCACATAAAACCAATACGACTAGGCATGACATCACATGGTATGGAATACCCCTTTGGCTACTTTGAGTCAGCTGTCCTGGCTGTGTCCCCTCCCAACTTCTTGTGCCCCTCCAGCCTTCTTGCTGCCTGCGCATAAGAAGCTGGAAAATCCTTGACTTAGTCTAAACACTACTTAGCAACAACTGAAAGCATCAGTGTGTTATCAACATTCTTCTTATACTGAACACAAAACATAACACTATACCAGCTACTAGGAAAAAAATTAACTCTATCCCAGCCAAAATGATGACACCATGGAAACAGCATATGCTAGTAAACAGGCTTGGCATGTCTTACAACAGGAGGGGACATTGTAAGCAGAAGCAGGAGAAGAAATAAACAAGTTTCTCATTGTTAGAAATGTTCTGAAAATTAGGCGCAGCTTGGAGGCCTCATAGAAACCTAGAGAAGAGAAAAACTACCTAGACTCATGGCAGTATGAACGGACTGCTGGGAAAACAAAGGACTCAGTAGACAAACTAGTAAGCAAAGCAGTAGAAATGAAACCTGAGCTATGATGGCTCTACTGGTGGAATTCATGGCTAACAATCAAGTTCCGTAGCATTCCTGGGGAAAATAAAGTCAGACACTGTGATAGTCCATATGCAGGAGGAAGGGATGTTTTAAGCCCAAGCGATCATCCATGTCACTCACAGGAAGGATGCTGATGTTATGGACAGAGCATTAGGGAAAAGAAAAAAAAAAACAGTAAATGTATGCTCTGGCATTCCTGTGGGAA
This sequence comes from Haliaeetus albicilla, assembly GCF_947461875.1. NCBI lineage: Eukaryota > Metazoa > Chordata > Aves > Accipitriformes > Accipitridae > Haliaeetus > Haliaeetus albicilla. The sequence continues at coordinate 46,202,338 of NC_091516.1, forward strand.
TTGTCAAAAGCACAAAACTTTTCTAAGGTTTTTCTTATTTCTGCACCACAGCGGCACATAAAAAGATGCACGTATTCTTACGATCTATAGTACCCCTGGATTCTCATCCATCATCAGCTGCTTTATTCAAAGTGCATGAAAATGAAATAAGCACAAACTCTCCAATTCTTCACTGAGTTCATTACATGAACATTACATATCACAAAGTTCATTACATGAAATGAATGTTTTTATTTAATTTTATTTGGCTACTTGAGCTTTTTCAGCAAGTCAAGACATAACATCGGTTTATCTTTTCCTATAAAGCTCCTTATAGATTTTCAAATGTCAGGCATTTCTTCTGCCCTGCCAAATGAATTAGAGGTGGACAAAACTGGTCTAAAAAATTAGTAATAACTCTGGATAAATCATAGCCAGGGAGAAATAAAGCTGTGTAAATATTAGTCATTCAGATTTGCTGTGTAGATGATAAAACGTGTTTTGGCAGTTATTAACAAATGCTGACATTATACTGGCCATTACTACATCCTCAACAAATGTGCTCATGAGTAATAAAGGTCTACTTTATTCCTTCTATGTGGTGCAATAAAGGTAACATAGATATATATAGGCGTAAATATTCCACTGCTTAAGACACAGTCTACACGATACGTTTTTGCAAATATGCTTCAATCCACTCACATGGCAAACAGCTATGTTGTTCTTCTATATTACCCATCCACAAAACTTGCAGAGCTATGTGATTTCATGCAATAGGCTTGTCTTTTTCAACACTAATTTTTTTTCCACTGAAACATACTCTAAGCTGTTGGAGTCTTACAAAAACTCAAAAGGGTGCTATCAAGAGAGGGGAAAAAAGAATTTTATTTTTTTTTTTAAATAAAAGATAATGTTTTTCTTCCCTAGAATTGCACTGCAGTGAAAGCCAGCAGATAATATTAAAAGGACAAGTGACAGACTTCATACCTCATCATGTTTTATAGTTCTAAAATGGAACCTACTAGATATAATTTTTCTTGTGTGTATGCATCTACATATATACACAACCCCTCTTCCCCAAACACAAGAATATGTATGTTCACACATGTCAGTGTTTTAAATTATTTATAATACATCTCCTATTCACAGGAAGTTGTTCACAAAACCCCTTAAACATTCAGTAAAACAAAAGTAAGTCTGATGTCTAATGACAGGTTTACAGTGCAGGAAAGTGGCAAGTCCTCTCTTTACTAGGGGACACACCAACAATGACTTCTGGTCACAGAAGGTCTAAGAGGTTTTTTTTACAAAATTCTAGCTATTTGTACACTCAGAATTTCACTTCACTGTATAGATTTTTATTTTCTCTTGTGAAATTGTCACATTTATAACTGTTCAACAATTCTTCAAAACATTAAGCTTTTTCCATTCAACTTATACGAAAACATGGACTATGTGACATGGCAGGAAAAGAATCAAGCCCAAAGAAGTATAAGAAGTCTGTAGTCAACTCAGCAGAAGTACAAGAGTAAAAAATAAAAATATGGTCTTTTAGACTCCCATCCCTGGGCTATAAGATTATTATTCCCCCCATAATGAAGTAATATAGAGAGGTTCAGAGAGAACAGAAAAAAGCAAGTGTCCTTTGGCCTTCTCTATAGCCACTACAATTCCAGATGCCTAAGTTATATTTCAGCTCTGATTTGCTGTATGGATAACCTCATTTTGTCTCTGACGATTGTGATAGGGTGTGTCTACTGTATTTTTTCCTCAGCTGATGTTGCTTTAAAAAGATAGTTATCAAGATAGTTGAATTCCAGTGAGGCGGAGAGTTTCTGAAAGATTGGCTTTTAGAGGGGACCAGCAAAGAACAAGCCAGTGAAATTCCAAAGACAAAAGGAGATTGTTCACCTAATTTGTAATTAATCTGTGACTTTGCTTGCTACAAGGTGTTGTGGACACTAAACTAATTCAAGGGTAGACTAAAAAGTCCATAAAATAGAAATCTATCATGGTCTTTTACCTACAAAAGGCAACTCTGCCTAGAAAATCCCTACAGCAATAGGTTGGGAGAGTATTTTTGGGAAGAGCATCACTATATGCTAGTTGTCTTCCTGTACTCTTCCCTATTTAATCAGGGTTGGAGGCAGTACTAGGTTATTCCTGTGGTCCAACATTGTGCTCAGGCAGAATACTCTTGGAAGAACAGATCTGAGAAAAAACATAGGAAGGAAATGTAGGAAAAAGCTGAGTTGCTCTCCACAGAGCTTTGAAGAGAAGGTTGTGAGGACTAGAACACAGAAAGAAAAAAAGGGCTTAGCAGAATTCGTATGCGGAAAAAAACCCAACTCATTAAGAGTTTGGAAAGAACAAAAAAGGCTGTATAAAAGATTTTAAGTTAATTTTAGCAAATCTGACTGTAGTGGATGGGAGAGCTCTCAAGGTGTCTAACAAACCCGGGAGGTTAGAAAGGATGCTACAATGCTTGCACTCAAAAGGGAGGAACATTACCTGTAACAGAGAAACAAGAACCTTAACTGTTAATATCACAGTAACATGCAAGAAGCTGTAAAAAAATACACAGTGCTGGATGATAACATAAGAAAATCCTTCAGACCAGGCTTTTATACTGGCACACTCACTAAGAGAAAAGGTTCTACTATATAAAGATGTCCAGTCATTCTTTTCCCTACATATTGTATGCATTGTATATCTCTCTCAGTGTGCTTATACAGGCCTAGCACACAATGAGTGATAAATATAATAAGCAGTAATGATTGCTTCTCCCTCTTCTGGGTTCTGCAGTACAGCTGTAATCCCTTTGGTAATGACTTATACCACCAGCCCATCTCTGTCATTTTATGCTTCAGGGAGGGAGAAGTGGTAGACTTTGATGACAAGACAGGAATCAATGATAGTTGGGGAGAAGTAAAATTGAAAACTGCAAAAGCATATTAAAGTAGACTATGTTGTGAATAAATTTGTTTAGCCTCAACATGAGTTGGATGCTAAGTTTGTCATTTAAAGATAAACTTGAGCACAGATTCATTAATTTGATTCACTGGTTGTCAAAATTAACTCCAGTGTGAAAGTGTCTCTTTAACACATAAAAAACTCGCATTAGACTGCTCACAGTGGCTAATCAAACAATGGAAAAGTAAAAGGTATTAGTTCAAAGCTGCACTGACAGACAGGAACAGTATCTGGAGACTTTAAATTCAAAGGAAAAAGTCAGGGGTGACTATCACAATAAGCAGTTCTCTTTAAGAGGTAGCTTCAATCATACTGAGAAAGAATTAAATAGAGACAGAACAAAGACTTTACAGATCTCATAAGCATACAGAAGTCAAGACAGGTCAATCTGGGAATAACTGCTGTAGAGGGATCACAGAGATAAAAGTATAAAATTGACTGGCCTTAGATCTTAAGAGTGTCACACTAGCAGTTGAAAATGTCAGCTCATCTGTAAGATTTGCTTTCTTTAGGTAGAGCAGAAAGCATCAAACAAAAAGTCAAGGCTCTTGACCCACATTTGAAGCAAACTTTAGGAGATATTAGCAGGAGTCAGATCCAGGCTATGAGTAAAAGTGACAGAATGGAGTTTTCACAGATTTTACATACTTAAGAGGACAGAAATAAAAGTCATTTCTATAAGCACTTAAGAAGAACTCTGCTATGAAGTTGAAAACTCTTAACAGCTAAAGATAAAGAATAAAATTAGAAACAGGTAAGTCTGAAGAAATCACATGACTAAGATCACCAGATCCAAAAAATATACACACAAACTCCCTACACTTCTGAACATAGGTGAGAGTACTTCCCCTTTTTTGAACTACCAGTAGTTCACTGAGCTGGTTAAAATGAACCAGTGTCAGGGTGCCAAAGAAGCACTTTTATTCCTGGCAAACAAATCGTGACTCTAAGTCTTTGCTGCCATTTAAGGTGTAGTTGGAACGTATTGCAAGTATATACGAACTAGACTTAAAACAAGTTCATCTGGGCACCACAGAAAAGATGACTGCATAGAGTCAAGTACAAATGTCAACAAGTTCACTTCAGAAAATATTTAGGTAACCAAACTATGACAAACTTCATGATATGCCAAGGGAGATGAAACCCCCTCCAGGGATTTGGTGATTTGTTTTAAGAAGATGCTTTTCCTTTTTAAATAGAATCACACAATGCAGTAGCTCCACAGACACCTGAAAACACAGATCAGTAATATAAAAGAAGATATATTTGCTGTACAGGAAAGCATTTAATGAAAATTTCAATCATAATGTGAATATATGGCTAGACCTACATAAGCTACAGTCTCCACTCCTCAAATAGCTTTCAGCTGAAGCACAAAGATGGAAGTTTCTGGTTTTAGGGAGCATGAGCTCTCTGCATACTAAACAACAACATGCCAATGCCTAGTGAAATAATTTGAAAGTGTTAACTGGGTCAGGACTGAGTTAACAATTTCTGTGTAACTTTAAATAAAAAAAACAAGCAGATATTGACAAAAATTTCAAATGTTTTTAATACATCTGTATCAACCAGTGGAAAAGCCTTCTTTGTTCTGCAATGAAACATTAATCTTAGAAAATTAAAACTGCTTATTATAATATCCAAAAACATGTGAGATGAAAAAAATTAAGAAAGTTATTACTAGCATTTGGACTTATGATATCTACTAACTATAAATGAAAGAAAGAAGCACACAGCGACCCGAAAAGTAAATAGATCCCTAATGTCTACACTGATGTTCTTCAAAAGGGATGATCTTCATAAATCAGAAGAGGAAAAATGCAGCAGCGGGGCATGCTTTCCCAGGTGTCATAGTAGTATTGTTAATTACCTTTCTTCTTCATATTATATTAATGTCATCACTGTTAGTTATTACCTGTGAAGGCCTGAGTAAAGAGCTATAGAAGTAAGGCCTTAAAACTCCCAGGAGAGAAGAAAAATCTTTACTCCTAGAAAAGTAGAACTAGAACCCCATTTTCTTCCAAGGCATAACAAGTACAATAAACATAACTTTGCTGTGTCTTCTGTTAAAAAAAAGAATGTCACTACTAAAGAATATAAATGTATATCCAAACTGTCAAAAGGTGACCTTTCAGCTGTATCCTGTTACATACAACCACGCAGCACTTAATTCTGTTTTGGCTATTTATTAGCCTCATGTCACTGTGCTGGTTAAGTATCTCTAAATTTGCTATGCTGGGAATGGAACTCTTTAGGGATGTAGTTGTCACAGTAACAAGCAATATACCATACCTAAAACAAGGCCAATTACTCTAGGAAAGGTATGTCCAACCTAGCAGTCATCTCACGTTCTACTATTTCATCCTGTCAACCAGTACCTACAGGAGACTAATGCCTGCAGCTTCAGGTGTGAACACCATTCTACAGAAGACTGCTGCTTTGTCAATGTAGAAATATTTTGTGGAGGGAATGTGACAAGTTTTTTGGCAGCCCACCTAGCAAGCTGCTGAGGCCCCGATCCTGGTAAGCTGTCAGGAATGTAGAAATCCAGGGCCTGCAGCTTCTAGCATGCTAAACTCCCAGTCTCCTTGGGTCTTTTCACATTTTGCCTGGTCAGCAGCTGAGAAAGAGTGTTTCCAGAGTTTCTAAGCACTAACTCCCAGAACATCCATTATACTGATAAGAATCTAAGTACTTCTGAGACTTCAGACTAAACCCTCCAAGCTGCAGTGCTAACAAACTAGCCATAGTTCCTGGCTCACAGCATTATGCCAGATAGCCCACTAACAGTCTGAGCAATCTCAGATCAGGGACTAGGAGTGCTAGCTTTCTATTTTTGAGACTGAATCTACCTGATAAACGGGATAACACTCCCAGAGCTAGACTGTCCCATAGTTCCATCCCCTGTGAACGAGAGCTTAAAATGTCACCACATAGTTCCTTAACTGCATTTAAAAAAAAATCCAGCTGAGCAATCCCTTTTTCAAACCAGAGTCTGTCTGTACAGTTTCACATATCCTTTTGCTGAATCTGTTACACTGGAGACCTTCTGCATCACCTCTGTGTGATTGTGTTTCCTAATGATACTGAGGTTTGAAACTAGTTATCTCTCTTTTAGAAAGTATCCTGCCCTTTCTTTTGATGGTTATTTACTCTCCAGATGGATAAATTTGCTAAAAGAAAATCCTGAAGTCATCTAAAGTGTATTAAGCTTTCAGCCCTAGATTTCTTACTTTGAAAAACAACGAAAATATAGTGTTTTCGTTTTCAGTTTCTCAGAGATAGATAGCAACAACTATGTAAGATTAAAGTCTGCTCTAGCCAATAGGATGTTTTATCTCTGGTGACATTTTTCTGTGATAAATACCTTAATGTTTCCTTTGAGTTCACTGTTACCTTGACGCTATTAACCATAGTCCAGACAGGTACCAGTAAAAGAGTTTTGAGCGACACTCCAGTTGTGACCTTAAATTTCTGTCACGTGCCTTCACTATTTAAAAATTCTTTTGCTTTAATATTCCTCAGCCTGTCAGTGCATTAAAAAACTTACAGGTTTTGGCTTACACAGGTAAGGACCTCTACATAAACTGAAGAATCTAGCAGACTGACCAATACTAAGCAATAGCATACAGAAACTGCTATTCTGCTTTATAAAAAGATATTTTAATCACAACATCTGCTGATGATTTTATGAGGATGATCACAGTAAAGAAATTTCAAATTCCATTTTTTTTTTGTTAAGATCACCTACATTCTTGAATTATTGCCACTCTAAAATATCAAAGTAAAGAGATAAATGCATCCTAAGAGGTACAACGATAATATAACAACTGTCATTTTCAGGATGCTATTTTAAAGATATTTACTATGCTTTAGTTAAAGATCATCTTCAGCATGCAAGGAAAGGACTAATTATCCTCCACAGAAATTAGACTTTTCTAAGTTAAAGTGAAATAAATACAGAAAATGTTCAGGGTACTCTTACTACCAGCCCAACACTAAAAAATCTGTGAGTTGATGCCCTGCCCTCAAAAGTTTGTAAGACTTAGAATTTATTTACTTAAAAAAATAGTAAGTACCTGGTATCTTAATTTAAATAAAGATTTAGTATTCATCTAATTGAATCGCTGAAGTTAGGGCTGTAATACAAAACGTGTAAGACATATGAAATCATACATTTAGCAACACCTTAACCAAATTAACTATTCCAGGAAAACAAATTCTAAGATTCAAACACATTAAAGCTAAACTATTTCAATGTAGTTATCTTTTACTTTAAGTAACAGAATAAAAAAATACAGATTTTTCATAAAAGTCAAGACTCTTGCTTCTTGACTGGTACTACATAATTATATTCTAAAACTAATATAATTTTGTACAAGTTATAGCAATTATATTCTACAGTTTTATTTGCAAAAGGTGTATAAAATAATACAGAAACCCTGAAATAACCAAACTGTAGCTTCATTATTTCATCCCATTTCTCAAGCCATCATTGCAAAACAGATGTAATGAAAAAATAAATAAGACAAAAAGATAAAAATCATCAGTGCCTTCAGGTGTAAAATGAGAATCACAGAGACAGGAGGGTAGTTTCCTTGAAAGGAAACTTTTAAACAATAACAAGCTGTTTTTCATTACAGAAAGCCAACTCAGTGAACTGTTATATAATTCATAAACAATATGTATGTGACAAAAAGCTACAAGTTACTGTGAGGACAGGTGTACAATGAGTCTTTACAGACTTACAGGGACAGAAGAAGTCCTTGCTCTTAGGGCTTTCACAGATGATAGAACTTATGTGTAAAAAAGGTCTCTTACAATTCAAAAGTCTTTCAAAAGCTAAGAACATAAAAAAAAATTTCATGTTGTCGTGGTTTAACCCCAGCCAGCAACTAAGCACCACGCAGCCGCTCACTCACTCCCCCCCCATCTAGTGGGATGAGGGAGAAAATCAGGAAAAAAAAAAGCAAAACTCGTGGGTTGAGATAAGAACGGTTTAATAGAACAGAAAAGAAGAAACTAATAATGATAACACTAATAAAATGACAACAGTAGTAATAGAAGGATTGGAATGTACAAATGATGCGCAGGGCAATTGCTCACCACCCGCCGACCGACACCCAGCCAGTCCCCGAGCGGCGATTCCCCGCCCCCACTTCCCAGTTCCTATACTAAATGGGATGTCCCATGGTATGGAATACACCGTTGGCCAGTTTGGGTCAGGTGCCCTGGTTGTGTCCTGTGCCAACTTCTTGTGCCCTGGCTGGGCATGAGAAGCTGAAAAATCCTTGACTATAGTCTAAACACTACTGGGCAACAGCTGAAAACATCAGTGTTATCAACATTCTTCTCATACTGAACTCGAAACATAGCACTGTACCAGCTACTAGGAAGACAGTTAACTCTATCCCAGCTGAAACCAGGACACATGTATGTGTGTATGTACATGCATATACACACACAAAATCAGAATACATAAAATGCACTAATTCTAGTGTCATGTATTTACATTAATCACTTAATTGAAGAATGCTGTTGTAATAAAGAGTTTTCATGTAATCCAGATGATTATTATAAAGGCATGAATTGAAGAACACAATATGCAACGTGTAAAAAGTTAAAATAGCAAGACACTAACCAGAACAGGCAGCAAGAGAACTGGCAACTGAAAAATCTTGAAGAGATTCAAAGAAGTACTGGGTTATTAGACTTAGAAGTGTGCTTCATCTTTTTTTATTGTATTACTTTTTTTTTTTTTTAGCATACATCTCAATCGGGTTTGGGTACCTTGAGCTGTATTTGAAGAATTTAGCAGCCAGGAGCTGCAAGCTGCAAATGGTAAACCTGAACCCTAATAATACCAAACTGCATATCTGAGAGAGATATCTCAGATTATATCTTTCTTTCAGAGATATAAGCCATCACTATCCAGTATCCCTGAGGAACAGACAGAAGAAAAAAAACCTCACTCCAGTACAAAAACTTGTAATTATACCAAAGAGTAAAAATGGTTTGAACTTCCATTTACTTAATGAAAAAAAAAACCAAAACCCAAACCAAACCAAAAAACCAAAACCACCCCAAACCAACAAACAAAAGACATACACAAAATCCCCTGAAAATTTGAACAGCAACAAATTTAGATAGCCTTATTTAGCCTTATTTTTAAAAATAGAAGTGGCAGCTGCACTTAGTTTTAAGAGTGCAATACAGTTGCTGTGAAATGATGAACTCTGCTTCACACCTGCATGTCTAGGCACATCCGCCCACTAAGTGCTTGACCTTTCATGCAACTGAGTGAAAATCAGAACCAGAGTTTCAATTTTCACTATCAAAGATAAAATCACAAAGGAATTCAGCTGCTGTTGAAAGGTGTGAAAGAGCTGTCCAAAGATTTTTCTGGTATTTCTTTCTGACATAAAGTAACCAGATGCAGATTATTACAGAAAAAAAATACTGCCTTGCAAGTTTTCACACCTGGCATACAAGAAAGCTATGTAGCATAAGCATATATACATACACACACATTTACTTTTTCTTTCTCTAGTTCTCTGCTTCCTTTTCTCTTTCCTGCCTTAGAAATAGTGATTAACTGTTGAGAGAATGCTTGTTGCTAAGCAAGCTCTCATTTGTCAGTACCACCCACAGGCCTACCTTTTTACAGAACAGCTGAGACTTGTTGCTGCAATTCATTAGCCAGGTCCTGGCTGCTAATATACTCAAGTAGTAAAGTTATATTTGGAAAATCCTTCCTTCCATGTAGTTGCTGATAACCTTATAGGAGATAGATTACTGTCTGTTGAAACTTCATAGGCCTGAAATTTTCCTTTAGCTGGATATCATTATGTAGGCTAACTCTTTGTTTCCATAGGTATTACTACTTTATTAACCTTTTTTCTGCTTAATTTGTCCACATTTGCAGCCTCTGATTCAGCAATTATTTCCTGTATATTATTTTAATCTCATATTAGTTCTGTTTCTCTGCTCTACCTAACTTGCTTTGTTTTTTCAAATAGGCAATTTTAATTCGAGGTGACCTGTCCATCAGTCAAAGAAATAAGAAATGATCTACATCTAAATTGCTGCAGGATCATCCTTTTTCATGCCACAGTAATTAAGATGGTATATATGCACAGATACACACTACATACAGAATGTCTTAAGTACTGAGAAATACATTGACACATACTAAGTAATCCTGTCATAGGGTGATATTCAGTAGACCTTTTCATTTTAAACAGCAGAGGCTCTGCAAACCAGATAAATCTAGACATTCGGATACTCAGTGTCCACACACAGTCTTTTAATAAACCTGTGGGTTCAGGCATATAAATTTCTTGAGGCCTGCAAATTTCCTGATGGAATGATTATGTTACATGGATATATCCAACACCTAGATGTATTATCTCAAGTCAAACCTGACTGATGTATAGAAACATATTATTCTCAGCTGTGAAGCAATGCTCCCTAAACAGAATTCCACGGGAGTTGTGCTGCATTTCATCAAGGCCAAAGCAAGGGAAAATTATCAAACAACAAATAGTTATGAACCAATGCCCCATTTTTCCTCTCATTTCCAGTCTCCCAAGTTCCATTTTATTTGTGATTTTCAGGTTAGTTTGGCTAACAATTTGATCTGGATTTTTTTTTCCTGAAACTAATATCATGATGATCATGACAATTCTCCTTTTCAGAACATTTACATGAGGTGTTTGAATTCACCCACATGATGAAGAGAAATTAGGTCTGTGGTTGGTTGACCCTGGCTGGATGCCAGGTGCCCACCAAAGCCGCTCTATCACTCCCCCTCCTCTGGACAGGGGAGAGAAAATATAACAAAAAGCTCATGGGTCGAGATAAGGACAGGGAGATCACTCACTAATTACCATCATGGGCAAAATAGACTTAACTTGGGGAAAAATTAATTTAATTTATTACCAATCAGATCAGAGTAGGATAATAAGAAATAAAACCAAATCTTAAAAACACCTTTCCCCCACCCCTCCCTTCTTTCCGGGCTTAACTTCACTCTGGATTTTCTTTACCTCCTCCTCCTGAGCAGCACAGGGGAACAGGGAATGGGAGTTGTGGTCAGTTCATCACACGTTGTCTCTGCCGCTCCTTCCTCCTCAGGGGGAGGACTCATCACGCTCTTCCTCTGCTGCAGTGTAGGGTCCCTCCCAAGGGACACAGTCCTCCATGAACTTCTCCAGCATGGGTCCTTCCCATGGGCTGCAGTTCTTCACAAACTGCTCCAGCACGAGTCCCTTCTGTGGGCTGCAGTCCTTCAGAATCAGACTGCTCCAGCATGGATCCCTGTGGGGTCACAAGTCCTGCCAGCAAACCTGTTCCAGCATGGGGTCCTCTCTCTCCACAGGTCCACAGGTCCTGCCAGGAGCCTGCTCCAGCATGGGCTTCCCACGGGGTCACAGCCTCCTTCAGGCATGCACCTGCTCCAGCATGGGGTCCTCCATGGGCTGCAGGGGAATCTCTGCTCTGGTGCCTGGAGCACCTCCTCCCTCTCCTTCACTGACCTTGGTGTCTGCAGAGCTGTTTCTCTCATATATTCTCACTCTTCTTTTCAGCTGCAATTGCTATCACACAGCAACTTTTCCCCCGTCTTAAATTTGTTATCCCAGAGGCGCTACCACCACCTCTGATGGGCTTGGCTTTGGCCAGCAGCAGGTCTGACTTGAAGGCAGCTGGCATTGGCTCTATTGGATATGGTGGAAGCTTCTAGCAGCTTCTTACACTCCTGTAGCCCCTCCACTACCAAAACCTTACCATGCAGACCCAATACAAGTTCTTACATCTCACAGTACACTGAAGAGTGTCCCCAGAACTGGGCTACTGGCTACTCTGAAACATATGATCTAATGTATGACACTACCATCCATACATAAAGAACTTAAGTTTAAACAGACCCAGAAAATCTGAAAGCTACTTCTCTACTCTACTAGTAAGGCACACATGAAGGAACCTGTGTGCCTGAAATCTATTACCAGTTCCATTGAGTATTTAGTTATTAAAAATAGCACAGTATTAGTAAGATCCATCTACTGAAATGTCCATAACTTTTAGTGGAGGAATTGTCTGCAGAAGATTCAAATTAGTCTCCTCATGGTAAATTTTTTGTATGCAAAGTGATTGTCATTAACACTGAGGTACTGGTAGCAACATGAATTTCACCCCTTATCTCCCCCCTTTCATTTCATTCAATTTGAAATAAACATTTTGGGGTTTATGATTTAATGACAATTGAATTGAATTGAAAGATTATGATTTCTGCAGTACTTCAGCTGAAAGGATTTTTGTTAAGCAATAAATCAAGTTTGAAATGAAAGCAGGAATTACTAAGGAAATAAAAACATTAAATAGATTTAAGGAAAAAAAAACCAAACCTTCCACTGCAACTTAAAATGAGTTTAAGATCAAGTGAACTGAAAATATTTCAATTTAATTTGTTTCAGAGACCAAATTTTCCGGAAGAAATGAAAGAAATATCTCTTGTTTGATCAAAGTATTAAAATTGAGTGGCTGCCCAAGCAGCCATGATTTAAGATAGAAGCCCACACCTTGCAGAGAAATGTGTGCTTCTGAAGAATTGAAGAATTGACAATGAATGGGAAAGGTATTCCTAACCACTGGGAACTCCTTGTAAGCCCAGTTCCAATGACAACACTATTTCTTGAAAGCTTTTGGTAAATTCAGGAGAAAAAAAAGAAAAATAAAAGGAGGCTTGAGTACCTTTTCCTTTCAGCTTATAGGGCCGTGAAAGCCAAATTGACCTCAAAACTTCCCTTCTGGTGTATCATCTGTTCTGAACCGCTATTGTTTCAGGCAGTCCAAGGCATTCCTTTGATTTTGGCAAGAATGCATTACTTGTTAGGAATGTTTTGCTTAAATTACTAGGTACAGGACTCGGGGGGAAAGAGTGGTCATTGAAATGATGTGATACTTCCTTGGCCTCTTCTTTGCTTGCTTGCTTGTTTTTCTTGTCTTTGTTGGTTGCTTTGTGGCCATGTTGCACAAGTTATAAGTATACCATCAGATTAGAGGATGGCTTTTGATAATGTAATACATTCGGTCTTTTCTCTATATGTTTCTCGATGACATGAGGCAACTTATATTAAAATGTCTGACTAAAATAAAGAACCTGGGGAAACAGAAATAATGAGAGGCCATGCACTTCCTTCAGACTTCCTACACTGTATTCATTTATAAATGGAACAATTTTAACTCCTGAATAGCAATGTGTCCCCCAAATCCTTTGTGAGCAAGGAGAAGGGCCATACAATATGATAAGTAATCTTACCCTTTAATTGTTTAGATCAAGTTGCTTCATTGGTCTCTACATAGAGTTTGTGAGAATTTTCTGGGGTATTCATGGCATTCCAGGTAAAAACCTCTGTTGCAAACAGTAGCAACAAACCTCAATAATGTTGCAAAGTTCAAAGCAAGGAAGGGATGAAGATTTTTATTCAAAAATAAATTTTTTTTCACTGATTCACTTGTATGCTGGCATACCCATACATTTATAAACAGCTAAACATGTATTTCAACCCAGTCTGGACAGAATTACCTGCAGTGAGGCAGATGACAAGAGACACAACCTTTGGTGGCCTCTTCACATCCCATAGATTGTCCTTAGGTGGAAGACTGTCTGGCAGTCTTTCAGTGTGCCATGGGAGGAACCGGGGAGCCCAGAGGGCTGGCCAGCAATGCTGGCACATGGGAAGAGCCTGCACAACTTTGTCCTGCAGCCTCCGAGGGAGGTACAAGATGTTATCATATGAACCCGCTTACCATATGTGCCTGGAGATGTGTACCATGGCCACAGAAACCTGATGGGGCCCTGGGAAGACACAGACAAGACCTCAGTGACTGGCATGAAATACTGGTGCTGGGCACAGGACAAGAGATGGAAGATGGAGCAGGCAGTGGTGTTGTGGTAACCCCAGACGCATGTGCTGGGGCCGCAGCGCTGCTGGGGCAAGTGCCATGGGCAAGGATGACCCATCGTGACATCCCCAAGGAACGGACTGTGACAGCCCTGAGCGATGGGTTCTGATGTCACCAAGGAATGGACTGTGACCAGGCGTCCCTTGCTGCCTATATCTGGGCAGCGAGTATCACGCAGTGGCTCGTGCCTTCACTCCAGCTGAGCGAGTACATGAGGTTTGGAGCGTCGAGCAAGGCTTTTGGTTGGTGCTGGTGTCGAGCCCGGAGAGTTGCTGACTGCAGCTCCTAGTGCCCGTCCCCAGAGCCATAATAGGTTTTCTCCCGCCCTGCCAGGTTCAGGCAGCCGGGGCACCCAGGAGGTGTTCTCGCAGCAGCAGAGGTGAGCTGTACAAGAAAACTTCACCCTGGCGAGCCTGGAGGGTTTTCTTCTTGAGGGACCTGGACATTTCCTCCACCCCTGCCCAGGCCAGCCAATGGCCCTGGCCTCTCTTCCTTTTCTAGTGCAACACCTGCTGCTGCAGCGCCAGTGAAAGGGAGCAGCTCGTCATCGCCAGCTTCCCCCAGCCCACTGCAGCACATGGAAAGCATGGCCATGGATCTGGACAACCACTGTCCCATATGCCCGGACAGCTGGGAGGACGCCAGCTACATGATGCCATGCTGCCACCATTTCTGTTTCACCTGCATCCGGCGGTGGGCTGACAGCAAGCCCGAGTGCCCCCTCTGCAAGAGGAGGGTGAGCTCCATCGTGCACTTGGTGAGGGCGTACGACGACTTTGAAGAGTATGTCGTCAGACCACCTATGGCATCATCAGTCGTTGTCCATCAGGCCGCCCACAGCCCTGCAGCATCCCCACCACGGGTTGCTGGACAGGTGCCCAGGGCTCCAGTGGGCGGCCTCCAGGCTGACACCTGGGCAACCCTTTTCTGGGACCACCCAGCCCTCCTTGAGCCCCTGCTGCCCTGGCTGCACCAGGTGCTGGGGCTGATGTTTGAGGATGACAATCTGCAGGCAGCCATCGTAGAGGACATCATCACGTCCAGCCTGGTCCTCTGTGGACCGGACGAAGATGTCCTCATCCAGCTGCTGGGGCTCTTCCTTCATAACTGCACGGCAACATTTGCGAACGATCTCATCGATGCTGTTGTGTGACTGTGCAGCAGGGAGGCCCACCATCTGCTGGGCCTGGAGGATGCCCATGCTGCCGGGGGTGGGGAGGGCAGCCCTGTGCCTGCCCTCAGCCCCACTGCCTCCCAAGGAGGGTCTTCCAAACCCAGCCCAGCCCCCTCCGGCAGCCCTGTCAGATACAATGTGGATGAGCTCCCCAGCACCTCCAGAGCTGCCCTTGGGGATCCTGGCAGCCCCACCTCTGCCCCTGTTCCCATCCCAGGGGAGAAGGAAGAGCCCCAGGAGGAGCCAGAGGAGGCTGCGCCAGGTCCCTCCACTTCCAGCCAGGGCAGGGAATTCTCCCCTGGGGGGCCACAGCGACCCCTGAAGAGGAAGGCTGGCAGCCCTGAGGCCTCTTCACCACCCAGCAAGAGGCCAACCTACCAGCAGCACTAGAAGAACATGCCAGGAGCTGCTGAAACCAGGTCTGGGCCATCAGCTGGGGCATGTACCAGACCCCAAGAAGATCAGAAGGCCCTCCTTGGTAGTCTAGATCTAGCAATCAGACAAAGAAAATAAAGGCATGAAAGCTACAGAAAAAATCTCAGTGTTACTAACAAGGCAGGTAGCATTGCTATCCTCACCTGTGCTGCTTTCTCCCCCTTTTCCTGGTGCTACACCCACTGTTTCCTCTCTTTGCTCTTAGAAGAGCACCATGGGGCTCCTCCCTCTGGCCTGGCACAACTTCTTTGCCCTGCTTTGACTGTCACAGGGCCTGGACCTGTGCTCTCTGACCGCATCTCTCCCCAGAGCACAGCACCATGGGTCTCAGCCCTGTGCTCTTGCAGTGGCCCTTTCACCTGCTTCAAGCACCGTGGGGGCTGGCACTATGGACCTGAAGGACCTCTTTGTGCTGATCTGAGTGCCACTGAGTTGGATTGTCTGGTCTTGCTGGGCTCTCTTTGCCCTCATTGGAGTGCTACAACACTTGGTCCTCTGCTCTTGCAGGACCTCTTTCCCTTGAGGGGGAAAGGCGCCATGACACCTGGGCCTGTGCTCTTGCATGGTCCATCCCCTCATTCGAGCACCATGGGCCCTGGCACTACAGGTTTGACAGACCTCTTTTCTCTGACTGGAGCACCGTGGTGCCTGGCCCTGTGCTCTTGCAGGGCTTCTGAGCCCTGATTCATGTCCCATAGGGTCTGGCCTGCTGGTCTTTGAGGGCTTCCTTCTCTTCACTGGAGTGCCATGGGGCCTGGCCCTCTGCCATTGCAGGGCCCCTTGGCCCTGATTGAAGCAGCCTGTGTGGCCTTGCAGGGCCCCTGAGTACTGATTTAGGTGCCTGGGGACCTTGGAGCACCATGGGGCCTGGCCCACTTCTCGCTCCTGCAAAGCCTCTCTGCCCTGCTTTAGGCACGATGGCCTGGCAGGGCCCCTTTCCCGTGAGCAGGCTGCCATGGGGCCTGGCCCTGGGCTCCTGCAGGCCCCCTTTGCCCTGATGCGATCGCCATGGGGCCGGGCCCTCTGCTCAGACAGGGCCTCTTTGCCCTGCCCTGGCTGCCATGGGGCCTGGCTCCTGCACTTGCAAGGCACCCGAAGCGGGACAAAGAGGGCCTGCACGACCCAGGCCAGGCCCCATGGTGCTCAGCTCTGGGGAAAATGGCACCGAGAGAGCAGAGGGACAGTCCTCACAGTGCTCAGCTCAGGGCAAAGAGGCCCCGCAGGAGCCAAAAAAGATGAACGTGCTGCTGCCCTCGAGCACAGGCTTTCTTCCCACTCTTCCAGCTCCAGCCTTGGTGCTGGCATTTCTTCTCCCCCACTTGGAAAGCACCCCTCTTTGGCAGATGGGCACCGCTAGCCCCGCAGCACCCCTAACCACCACCACCACCCCCTCGCCATTGCAGGCCCTCTGCAGGACTTCCCCCAGCACAGGTCCTCACTGCTGCCAGTGAACCCTGCAGAAATCGCAGCGCATCTTCTCCATGCTCCCCAGGGCTCCTCAGCCTTCTCACACACCGCTCCGTGATCCCTTCTGCAGCCAAGCCAGCCACGTAAGATGAGGGGAGGGACAGAAGGCAGCCACTGGCTTTGGCACCAAGAGCTGCTGCCGGGCCCCAAAGCAAGACCAAAGTCCCCATGCCAGGCCCACAGGTGATCCTGCATGCCTCATGCACACAGCAGGAACGTCGGGAGAAGCGGAGCGGGGTGAGGCTCTGCGGGCAGGCAGGCAGGCAGGCAGGCAGGCACGAGAGCAGGCCAGGCCCCACTGCTCTGGGGCTGCACAGAGGGCCAGAGGTCTGCCCTGGGAGGAGAACCCAGCTGCAAGACACGGGCTCTCTCTGGAGACCACACGACGCGTGAGAGCGGCCGCCTTCGGGGGGGTCTCATGGGGAGTTACCGCACTCCTCAAGCTCAGGAAGAATTCATATTTGCTCTCACACAATCTGCTACAGCAGTCTGACACAAATGAATGACTTTTTTTGGAGGGGTTTTTCTCCCCTTTTGTTTCACTCTGGCAAAACAGAGTTTGCCCAGTTTCCTTCTGTTTTGTGGGAAAGATCAAGTTAATACCAGCCAGCTATCAAATGATGGCAGAATTCAACCTGAACGGCTTTTTGTGGCTTTTACCACTTTTCCTCTATCAAATCAAAGCAGTCCCCCAAACGTGGATTTTTCTGGCTGTAGAAACCTCTTTTGAAAGCAAAACAGAACAAGCAAACAGTCGGCTCCCTCCTCCCCCCACCCCCTCACCCCCATTTTAAAAGTCTCTTGAAAGGCTTTTTAAAATATCTTAATAGCAAGAGGAGGTCTAAGGAAAATATTGGACCCATACTTGATGAAGATGCTCCCCCGACAAACAGGGATGAACAAAAAGCAGAGGCATTCAGTGCTTTTTTTGCCCCAGTCTTTAGCAATTCGAATAGTCCTTGGGCTGCCTGGTCCTGAGTTGGAGGACCATGACTGCAGGAACAATGACTTTCCATTTGTGGACACAGAAATTGCAAGGGATCGGTTTCGTTAGTTGAATGTGCATAAGTCCATGGGGCTTGGTGGGATTCATCCCAGAGTACTGAAGGAGCTAGCAGATGTTATAGCAGGACCCCACTCAATCATCTAACAAAGATCTTGGGAGTCTGGGGAGGTCCCTGCTGACTGGAAGATAGCCAACATCATTCCAATTTACAAGGAGGACATGAGGGAAAACCCAGGAAACTACAGACCTGTTAGTCTAACTTCAGTATCTGGAAAAATTATGGGGAACATCATACTGGGTGCTGCTGAAAGGCATTTAAAGGCCAATGCAATCATCAGGCACAGTCAACATGGGTTCACAAAGGGAAAGTCCTGTTTAGCCAATCTAGTATTCTTCTAGGATAAGGTCACCCACTTAGTGGATGAAGGGAAGGCGGTGAATGTAGGTTTTCATGGATATTCCTTTTGTAAGGCTTTTGATACTGTCCCTCACAGCATCCTTCTGCACAAGTTGTCCAACTGTGAGATGAGCAGGTACATGGTGTGCTGGGTGATAAACTGGCTGAAGGGCAGAATTCAAAAGGTTGTAGTGAATGGGGCTACATCTGGAAGGCAGCCAGCCACCAGTGGTGTTCCTCAGGGCTCAGTTCTAGGGCCAGTTCTGTTCAATATTTTTATCGATGATCTGGAGGCAGGAGTTGAAAGCACCATTAGTAAGTTTGCTGATGATACTAAACTGGGAGGTGCAGGTGGCTCTCTCGAGAGTCAGGAGGCCTTGCAGAGGGATCTAGATGGATTGGAGCACTGGGCAATCATCAGTGGCACAAAATTTCAAAGGAACAAATGCTAGATTCTGCACCTGGGGCAGAGGAATGCTGGACGCAAGTATAAGTTGCGAGAGGAGTGGCTGGAGAGAAGCCCTGCAGAAAGGCATCTGGGGGTGCTCGTTGATGGTAAGCTCAATATGAGTCAGCAGTGTGCCCTGGCAGCCCAGAGGGGCAAACCTCTGTATCCTGGGGTGCATCAAACACAGTATAACCAGCCGGTCAAAAGAGGCGATTATCCTGCTGTATTTAGTGATAGTGTGGCCTCACCTTGAGTGTTGTGTGCAGTTCTGGACCCCACAATTTAAAAACAATGTTATGGCACTTGAATGCATCCAGAGGAAGGCAACAAAGCTGGTGGAAGGGCTGGAAGGCACTTCCTGTGAGGAAGCGGCTGAGGATTTCAGGTTTGTCTAGTTTGGAGAAAAGGAGGCTGAGGGGTAACCTCATTGCTCTCTACAGCTTCTTGAGGAGGGGAAGTGGAGAGAGGGGTGCTGATCTCTTCTCCCTGGGATCCAGTGACAGGATGCCTGGGAATGGCTCAAAGCCAGTCTGGATAGAATTACCTGCGGTGAGGCAGAGGACAAGAGACACAACCTTTGGTGGCCTCTTCACATCCCTTGGATTGTCCTTAGGTGGAAGACTGTCCAATAACAGCAACAGTATCAGTTAATTCACTTTCAATGTGAAAATTGCATAAAATTTTCAAGATAAATGGGAGAAAAGAGCAGCCAAGTAAAGCAGGTCTAAAGGCACTCATCTTTTTTTTATATTATGAAATAAACCTTATGTAATTACAAACCAGTTTGTACTACTTTCCATCAATGGTAAACATTCAAAACTCAATCACAGGTTATTATTATATCTCAGAATTCAGAATCACAGGGAGACTGAGGTTGGCAGAGACCTCTGGACACTGTGTACTCCAACCTCCTTCTCAAGCATAGTCACCTACAGCACGTTGCCCACAACTTTGTCCAGTCACGCTTTGAGCATCTCTGCAAATGGACATTGAACAACCTCTCTGGGCAACCTGTTGTAGTGTTTGGCCACCCTCAGAAAAAACAAAACAAAACAAACCCACAAACAAAGTTTTCTTATGTTTAAATGGAATTTTCATGTTTAAATGGGATAGCCTCTATTTCACTGTCTGTCTCTTTTACCTCCTATTAGGTATTTGTACATATTAAGAAGTTGCCCCCTGAGCCTTCTCTTCTCCAGGCTGAACAGTCCTTGCTCTTATCCTCTCCCCATATGACAAATGCTTCATAGACCTTTGATCCATCTTCATGGTCCTTTTCTGGACTTGTTCCAGTATGTCTGTCTGTCTTATACATGGCAGCCCAGACCTGGATGCAGCACCCATATGTATCTCACCAGGGCTGAGTAGAGAGGAAAGAATCACCTCCCTTGAGCTGCTTGCAACACCCTTCAAAATGCATAGAATCATAGAATATCACAAGTTGGAAGGGACCCGTAAGGATCATTGAGTCCAACTCCCTACTCCTTGCAGGACTACCTAAAACTAAATCATATGACTGAGAGTGTGAACCAGATGCTCCTTGAACTCTGACAGACTTGGTGCCATGACCACTTCCCTGGGGAGCCTGTTCCAGTGACCCACCACCCTCTCAGTGAAGAAATGTTTCCTAATGTCCAATTTGAACTTCTCCTGTTGCAGCTTCATACCATTTCCACATGTCCTATCACTGGTCACCAGAAAGAGATCAGCACCTCCTCCTCTGCTACCCCCTTAAGGAAGCTGTAGACTGCGATGAGGTCAACCCTCAGCCTTCTCTTCTCCAAGCTGAACAAACCAGGTGACCTCAGCCACTCCTCCTAAGTCTTGCCCTTGAGACTTTTCACCACCTTGGTCGCCCTCCTCTGGACACACTTCAATAGTTTAATGTCCTTCTTATATTGAGGTGCCCAAAACTGCACATGGTACTCCAGGTGGGGCCACACCAGTGCAGTGTAGAGTGGGACAATCACCTCCCTCGACCAGATAGCTATGTTGTGCTGGATGCACCCCAGGACACAGTTGGCCCTTTTGAATCCCAGGGCACACCATTTACTCATATTCAACTTGCTAGCAACCCATACCCCCAGATCTCTTTCCACAGGGCTGCTCTCCAGCCTCTCATCCCCCAGTTTGTATGTATAACCAGGATTAGCCCATCCCAGGTGCAGAATCTGTTTCTCCTGTTAAAGTAGGCTGTAACGCAGCCCAGAATGTCTTCAGCCTTCTTTACTGCAAGGACTCATTGCTGGTTCCTGTTGATCTTCTACACCAGGAACTCTAGGGCCTTTTTTGCAAAGCTGCACAGCCAGCTGTCTCCCAGCATATACTGGGGCCTGCTGTTGTTCCTCTCCAGGTGCAAAACTTGGCATTTCACTTTATTGAACTTCATGATGTTCGTCTTTGCCAGTTTGTTCAGGTCCAGCACAACCATGTAGTGTATCAGCCACCCCCCGCCAGCTTTTTATCACCTGCAGACTTGCTGACTGCACACTCTGTGCCATTATCCAGGTCATAGAGAAGATATTGAAAAGTATGGGCCCCAATGTCAATCGCTGGGGTATACCACTAGTGACTGGCCTCCAGGTGAACTTTGTGCCACTGATCACAGTCCTTTGGGCATGGCATTTCAGATACTTTTGGATCCACTTTACTGTCCATTTATATAGTCCATACAACATCAGTTTCTCTGTGAGGATGTTATGGGAGACAGTGTCAAAGGCCTTGAAAAAATCAAGGCAAAAAACATCCACTGTTCTCCCCTCATTCCACGGAGCCAGTCATATCACAGAAGACTAATCAGATTGGTCAAGCACGATTTCCCATTTGTAAATCCATACTGACTTCTCCCAGTCACTTTGTCCTCATTCTGCTTGGAAATGGTTTCCAGGAGGATTTGCTCCATCACCTTCTCAGGGATCAAGGGAAGGCTTCCTGTCCTGTAGCTTCCCCAGTCCTTCTTCTTGCATTTCTTAAAAACACAAGTAACATTTGTTTTCTTCCAGTCCTCAGGAACCTTCCACAACTGCCATGACCTTTCAAAGAAAATTGAGAGTGGCCTCACTCACAATGACATCAGTCACTTCCTCAACACCCATGGGTGCATCCCATCAGGTCCCATGGCTTTGTATGCATCCAATTAATTTCAGTGAAAACTCAGAGGAGAAAAATCACCTTGGTTTAAATCCATTCTTGGATCCACCTGCACAGAATTCTTTTGCCTCTTCTTCAAATAAATGGGCTGGGCCCAGATTAAAAGAGACAACAAAATATTTCTAAATTTAAAATTGAGTTGAGATTTATACCTAAATTCCTGTGTTTGTATATAGAATACACACCTTCTTTAATGTTTTAGACATTGCTTCATGTACCAAATGAATTTTCTTAGAGTTTACAAGTGCTTCAGATAATTGGTGTACAGTTAATAAATATTTTTAAAATGGCCTGCTAAAGATTTTTGAAAAAAGCTTTCTAATGCTCTCAAAAACAAATGGTTGTTCCTAGGTCTTTGTAGTTTTCATATAATTCAATCGCAAAAACAAATAGGACTGTCAAAAAAAAAAAGCAAAAAAAGAATTTTGTAGAAAATACAGAGGCAAAATCCTCTTTCCAAGTGTGTCATCTCAAATAGTTTGCCACGGGGCACTTGTTGGAAAAAAGAGGCAAAAAAAATTATTTAAAATTTTCAAGTCACACAGAAACAAAAACGAGAAAGGTGTTTCATACAAAAGTGGTGAATTTTTCCTTGCAGCTAATTTAAATGTCTTAAAAGAAAGAATAGAGGGAGAGATGATACACTGTGACTTCTCTGTAAATTAGCTGATCTTCTCTCACAAACAGATACCAAAAACCTCTGGAAGGAAGATTTGAGAACTCATGTCTATGACACTGTAGAGCAGTAATCCAGATTTATATCCAAAATCCATAAAGTAACTGTTGCTACAGCTTTCATCACCACTGTCTTTGTGTTAATTCTGGGAAAGTCAGAGTACCTTGGAGTCTGTATCCTTCTAGTCCACAAATTTGACGGGAGACAGTTTGTGTACTGTCCTGGAAATTAGTTATACTGCTACTCAGCATCAGGTATCTCTTGCTATAGGACTTAGAAAAGCAGTATGAAAAAAAAAAAAGCAAGAATGAACAGATTTACTTTAATCTAGATTACAAAATCTTTTTCCAGGTGTACCACTTAAATTGATTTTTGAAGGAGTTAACTGATTAAGGGTGTGATGTTCAGAGCGAGGTAACAGAAAAAAATTTCTGGGGAGAAAAGAAGATAAGGACTGAAACTACAGCAAAATTGGATGAGACAAAGGACCAAACTATGGTGTGGAAAGTGAAACTGATTACCCATACATATAAGGAAAATCATGATAAAAATAGCTTGCAATGGTTCTCTATAACACAGTGCCTCAAACAATTCCCACACAGTATGTGGACTGAAAACAAGGGAAGTTGTAACTATGTCCTATGCATAAGAAACTTTTGCTGATTACTCTGGGAAAGAATCAGATTCTGGAGATATTCAGATCTCTCCCTTCAGCTTCAGCCTCTCAGGAGAGGAAGGCAAAAATGCTGAAGGAGTCAAGAATGCTCAGCTGGTTCCTCTGAATATAGTGGGGACAAAAGGAGCTAGAAAACAATGACTGTAGTTTCACCTGGGACTTACTGTTTTGGGGAAAATAGTGAATGGGAAATACTCCATTTGTTAAATTCCTAACCTTATAGGCACTTGAAGATAGCTTTTCTTTCTGATAGGCAATTCACAGCACCTCAAATGTAGCCTTAATCTAGTTCCTTTCCAAAAAGATGGTTCCTCTAAAGACCTGCCTAATAGCATACTTCAAACACATATGAAGACTGCATTTGAACATAAATTGAGTATCTTTGACCTTCACAGCCTCATTAAATAGTTACATTAAGTTAGTAGCCAAACATTTTTGAGTGTGGATGTGGAAACAGTTTGCAAGCTGACATCCTAGCTTTGAAGTTGAGAAAGAATCTGTTGTCAAGTTCCAGAAGTATGACAAGAGATTCCTCTCTTTTCCTTCTATTCCCTTTCCCCCAGGGTTTGTGTAGAGGTGTGTGTGTACACATCTGTGGATATTTCAAGAACATTCAAACAACACAGTTATATAGCCACCTATTTTTGCAAGTGCAAAATGATGCCCTTTTTCTGAATATCATTCTTCCTGCTTTTTTCCACCGTAGCACAAGTGGACTTAAGGTCATAGTTTAACACAGTATCTCAAGTGTCCCTTGCAGATAAAATTCCAGTAATTTGTCCAGTGAGACAAAAACATGCCTTTAAAACTCATTATTTTATGTCTCATCTAAACTTGAAGAAAATTCTTGTTGCTGTAAAACTTCATCTTTCTTTTAGGAATTAGTTTTATTCAAAGAACACAGTTTGACAAGCAGCATAATTGCATCTGTTTCTTGGCACTTCGAATGTTACTTTTTGGAAAAAAATTAGCAAATTTCTTATAATATCCAGACAGGTCTAGCTCATCCTCACAGTCTAGTCCTTAGTTTTGCCACCAGTTACTTTGTTTAAAAGCACTGTAGTAATTTCAACAGCTGATGAAGTGAGTCTTTAACAGCTGATTATGAGAAAAATGAATAAGAAGTGTAATGAACCTTTATAACCACGGAAGCTGAAACGTAAAAGATGCAATTCAGCATCTTATGTAAAAGGATAAAAACATGCATCAAATTAAAAGCAACTTTCTAGAATCCAGAGATCAAGAGAATTTTAAGAAATAGTGCTTATTAATTTGCTTCAGAGGGCTACAGTGTGATGAACTGCCTTTAAATAATAGAAGCATGGCATAAGTAGTAGTTTACATGGCATTTAAATGGGTACATAAAAACAGGACAAAGCAACTTATAAAAATTTTGCAACTTGAGTAGATATTTCTGATTAAGGGAAAAGAAAGTGTGATTTTATAGAACAGTTTCATACTGATAGTATAATTATTGTGCTTGAATAATCTTTCCTTCCAATGCCACAGTGGGTTTAATCTGTTAATGGAGTAGGCTGAGAATTTATGAAATTCATATCAAGGCTGCAATGAAATCCAATACTTCCTTGTACCTTTGCCCTGGAGTATATCACTAAAAAATGCTATCTCTGTTGGAATAGTGTATATATACACCTATTCATTAGAGGGAGAATCTGCCTGAAGGAGAACAACAGGCAATATTGGAAATGACAAATTTAACTAATAATGAAAAATGTAGGTTTTTAGACTGCCTTAAAATTATAAAGCCACCTTTAAATCCTGATCTAAACTGTATGAGTGACGTTTAGAGTTAATTGGTATCCGTTTCCTACTGAAATGTTTCAGAAGTGTCACTGCCCATAAAGATGATGAGGACTATCATCTCTCACTGCAGCCTTGAGGAAAGATATGGAGATTCAGTCCTTAAAGGTCTACTACCACTTTATCCTTTTAAATCTATTTTTATTTACAGGTGAATATTTGCTAGTACACTTTTTAGCAAAGATAACTATATATAAAGTCAGTATTTTAATAAATACTGAAAATAAAGTTTTATCCCTTCAGTTCATTTATTAGCACTGTACCAGCTACTAGGAAGACAATTAACTCTGTCCCAGCTGAAACCACAACAACAGTATTCACCAATAACTGAGATTGAGTTACAAGACTCAGAAATGGACATAAGTAAATGTCACTAAAATCAGGTATACTTGATATAAAATCACTTCCACCGTCAGTTTCATCTAAGGCTGTCTTGGGTTGACCCAGACTGTGGTAACATCACTTTCATTTCCTGAATAAGATCTTAATAAATATTCTTGCTGTCATAAAGTGGGACATCAGTAGTATGACACTACCCAGAATGCTTACATGTCTTTTAGTGTGGGTTTCATTGACAAAGAAGGCAGTAGATAGGTCAAGAAGCTAGATTTTCTTTCCATGCTCTGCATCTGACTCAGCATGCTCAAGCTCTAAATCAACCTACAACAAAGAGTTTACAAAAACTAGAAAGTAACATGTCAAGTCCTGTGTGCTCAGTGCAGTACAAACAGGTGGAGAGTAGGAGAGAGATGAGGCAAAACTGGTTTTATTTTTAAGAATGGAAGTTAGATCTTAAATGAAATCATAGAGACAATTTAATGAAAAATTCTTTCACATTTAATTTATGAGAAAAGAATGGGAGAAACATTTAACCTGAGATGTACCTTGAAATAGTTTCTTGGTTCTTCTCTGTTACTAACTAATGGCTCAAAATACAATCAGCAGCTGATAAGAAACTGGCTGCATTTTTTCAGTAATACTTTTTGTTATCCTGAAAAGCAGAGCTAGTTACTAAAAGCAGAATCACGCATCCCTGTACCCTTTTGCAAGGTACTACTTTGTAAAAGCCATATTTAGTTTCTGTCTTGTCATATCTCATTTAATCCAGCAAACATGGGCAGAGAAACATGTCATGCAGTTGAAAACTTAATTTCTGAAAAATCTCAGCTGGTGCCTTCATATAATGAAATCAGTTCTGACAGGAAATAGGGCTGAGTTTTACATGGAGACTTGCTCACTTCTCACTTCTGCACTGGAATATTGAAATGAGAATTGCTATTATACCTTGTCTGCATGCATGCAAGCACTACTTTCTTAAATGTGAATAAAATGAGGTACCATAGATGTAAGCATGTGCAATAAGTCAAACTTGTGCAAACTTTCCTATTCATGAATCCCCCAGTTCTGCAGTTCGATCTAAATAATGACTGCTTTTGGCTTCTCACTGGAAATAGGTCACTGTTAAACAAAGAAACCTTTTTAATATAGATTCTCTACAAGTGTGATTATTTTTGGAATTTAAGGTCTTCAGTTACAAGCTTCTTTGGACAGGTGGTGTTTTTCCAACATCCAGACCAAGATCAAAGCCTTGTGGAGCTACCAAAATATAGCTATTAGTAGCAATAATAAGAATTATAATATGACTGATAACTGCAACATTCACTATATATGATGAGGAAGGGAAGAGTCAGTGCAGAAGGAAGTATGTCAAACTAAATTGACTTTCTGTACAAATACAAAAGATGAGAAGGATCTAGAAATTCTTGATAAATGCTGAATTATCATACAGAGTAATTAACAATACAAACACTAGACTGCATAGAGGTATTAGAATAATTTCATCCAATTTATATTTAATACCACATAAGGGATTAGAATAATGTATGCCATTCTAGTCACCTTATTAGAGAGGAACACACAATTCAATGTAACAAAAATGACAGCAATATAAAACTATTCAAAGTATTTGCATAAGACTTTCCAGATTTTGAAAAAGAAAAGGAGACATTTTCAACCAGTAGACAAACATTTTCGAGTGAACAGAAAGGGCAGGTGGTATACAGGTGTTTTTTAAAGGAAAAATATGACTGCACTGGGCAGGAAAGTAAACAATGGGCCAATTATCCTCGAAACTTTGGTTGACTTTTTATGACAGAAAGCGGAACAGTTGTTCTGGAACAGAGAAGGCAACAACTGGACCAGTTCAAAACAGTTCTTTATTTTGGATTTGAATCTCTAGTTTAACAACATTTGACAAGTATTATAAGGCTACAGCTAAACCTTAAGGAAAAGCAATAGCATGAAGGATGTCATAATACTTTGTACTTGTATGTTCTTTTGGGTTATGTTCTTTTGTGGAATACCTGTTCCAAAGAGTATGCTTCTGCATTGCTTTTTGTTGCAAGTTAAATTACTTCCTTTACTTCACTGTTGTTGCAGTCACATGGTGCTGTACTCTTTTGAAACATATATTCTGCATGCTTAACTACATAGTGCAAATGTCCTATTGTTAGTCTCTGCATGCACTCAGATTTCTCTATATGATTCTTCCCGTACTAGAATAACTGAGTTCTGAACCTTTGAGTTAAAATCTTCCATCATTACTAGATTTTCATTCCATCATTGTTCTGACTATGATCAAAGTAAAGCTTTCATTTTGCTATAGATAAATGCAGAGTCTCTGATATTGAACATTAACAAAGCATTTATGGATAGATCCCTGAAGTTAACACAGCAAGCTAATTAAATCACTTCATGTGTTCAAAATGAATGCTTAGAACACATAAAAGGAAATTAATCTAAAAATGTTCTTTTGTATAAAGAAAGAGTTCATTTTATTTATTTCTTCTAGAAGGTACTGAAAGTAAACATAAAGTTTTACTTCTGTGACAGTACATGTGTTCCTTCTGTCCACTAAAAAACCCCAAATATCTGGTGTGTATACTTTTACCGTTTCATAAGTTTTCAGAAAACAACTGGACCTCAGTAAGGCCTATGGCACTGTCTCCCATAAGATCCTCATAGAGAACCTGCTTATGTATGGGCTGGATGAGCAGACAGTGATGTGGATTGAAACCTGGCTGAATGGCTGAGCACTGAGAGTGATTATCAGAGGCCCAAAGCCTAGTTGGAGGCCCGTGAGTAGTGGTGTACCTACTAGGTCAGTATTGAGTCCAGTCCAGTCCAGTTTAACAACTTCATTAATGAGCGGGATGATGGGGCAGAGTATACCTTCAGCAAGTTTGCTTATGATACGAAACTGGGAGGAGTGGCTGATAAACTAAAAGGTTGTTCTGCTGACCGAGAGACCTCAGCAGGCTGGAGAAGTGGGCTGGCAGGAACCTTATGAAGTTCAGCAAGGGAACTGCAAAGTCTTGGGTAGAACAACCCCATGCACCAATATATTCTGGGGGCTTACCCAGCTGGAAAGCAGCTTGGCAGAAAAAGATCTGGGAGTCCTGGTGGACATGAAGCTGCATATGAGCCTACAATATGCTCTTGCTACAAAGAAGGTGAATGATATACTGGGCTGCATTAGGCAAAGTTATTGCCAGCAGGTCAAGGGAGGTGATCCTTCCCCTCTACTCAGTACTAGTGAGGCCACACCTGGAGCACTGTGTCCATTTCTGGGCTCCCCAGTACAAGAGAGACATGGACGTACCGGAGAGAGTCCAGTGAAGGGCTGCTAAGATGATGAAGGGACTGGACCATCTCTCCTATGAGGAAAGGCTGAGAGAGCTGGGACTTTCAGCTCTCAGTTCAGCCTGGAGAAGAGAAGGATCAAGGGGGTCTTAATGTATATATTTACCTTAATGTATTTACCTGAAGGGAGGGTGCAAAGAGGATGGAGCCAGGGTCTTTTCAGAGGTGCCCAGGTGACAGTACAAGAGTCACTGGGGACAAACTGAAACACAGAAGTTCCAGGAACAGCAGGAAACACTTTTTCACTGTGAGGGTGACTGACCACTGGCACAGGTTGCCCTGGGAGGTTGTGGAGTCTCCTTCCTTAGAGATATTCACAGTCTTGGGCAACTCATGTCCCTGTTCAAGCATGGGGTTGGACAAGATAACCTCCCTTCCAAACTCAACCATTCAGTGTTTTCGTTATTCTGTGAGATTCTGTGAATGTTTACATAACTTTGGATCATTCCAGGTGAAAAGGGTCTTTTAGGCCCTTTTGTAGTCCACTGTTCTGAAAGCAGGGGAAAAGCTATTAGTGATTGCAACGTTTCATGGTCCTTTATAAAATACATTTCAAATAACATGGAAAATGCAACAGTTTCCTAAAGACTAGATTAGCTGGTGAGACTTTAGGAATAGAGAAATGTAAGGTGGCTTCACTTTAGCAGAAAATACCAGAAGGACCAACCAGGAATATGGCTGAAGGGCATTTAGTGAGGCACAGTTTGATTAAAGATAGTCCCAGCATAGACTCAGAAAAGCAAAAGGTTTTCTAATAAATCTTACAGAACCTTTTGAAGAACTAATACAAAGAGTTGTCAGAGTGAAAGCTGAGGACATAATTCACCAACACTTCAAGAAAGCTTACAATGCAGCAGAACACAAAAGACTAATCTACAAGGTTAGCAGATCTGATGTGAAAAAGCAAGCTGTTTGAGTACAAAACTGATTGAGGATTGAAACGAAATGGTCCTGAAGAGTGAAAACACATGAGAATAGATGGGTGAGGGTTACAAGTGGGTTGCCATAAAGTTTAGGGATGAATTTTATTTGTTTCTGGTCCAGAAAAAAAGGAACATCGAGCAAGGCAATAGAAAATGCACATGACAGAAAACCAAAAGGAAAACTGAATTAATTCTAAGGATTAGAACAGACCAGAATCTGTTGCAAAAGCAACAGATGACACCTAACACAATTTTATCTGTGTGGCAGTGCAAGTACACCATGTTAACCTGCACACATGTGTACACATTTGTGTAGACATACATAAAATTGTGTTGCAGGTGTTACATTCATTACTTCATGTGAGACATTCCTTACTGCATGCTTTTTCTATCAGTAGTTTATTTGAAGTGACAGTTTTCAGAACTCACCACTTAGTCTGGCTACGTTTATTCACAGAGATAGCAAGGGATATATTCTTCTCCTTCCCTCCATGGCACTGTGCATTTCACAGATCTTTTATCATTACCTTTAAATTTCTGTATATGGCAAAAATCCTCCCTGCTCCTCTGTCACCAGTGACCTCAGTACTTTTCTAGATTCTGGGTAAGATTCTAAATTTTGCCACCAGGCAAGAAAAGTCATTCCCCTGAATTTACTCAGGCCTTCTGAATGCCTCATATTTCTTTGGGAACCTGTTGCAAATTAATTCTATGGCAGATGTCATAGGAATGCTGTATCAATTATGGAGTATAACTACTCTGGTACTAGAAAATATTTCCTCCAGTTCAAAATTATGCTACCTGAGCCTTTATTACCATAAACAACCAATAACTATTCTTATCTAACATATCATGATACAAATTGGGCCTTTTTTTCCTCACAAATGTAAACCCAAAATAGGATCATACCTTATTGGCCAAGGAACAAGCATCACACTTCCTCCATAACAAGGAAGAAAGAACTATGCATGAAATATAGAAGTATTCTTGATTAGCTGTTACCCTTCCATTACACCTTAAACAGTTAACATTTACATACTTGAATTTAAGTGATGAAAATATTATCACAAAGTTCCTGTCATGTCTCCAGTAATTCATCCCCACATATCCTCGCAGAGGTGTCAGTATGGACTGTTGTGTCACTTTATGTTGTCCCAAGAAAATCACCATTCAGGGATGCATTTGTATCTCATATGCATGTGTGTGCATATATATTTTCTCTTTTTGAAACAAATACGAGATTCCCTAGATTTGCTTCCTGAATTATTACATTTTTTCCCTGAAGCATATACTACAGTTGGTAAATGCTTTGGCAAAACTCCCTCTAAACCTCAAAAAGAAAACGTGCTGCTCTTTTAGAAATGTCTATGATTCTCTTCCTTGTCGTGTTTTAACCCCAGCCAGCAACTAAGCACCACGCAGCCGCTCACTCACTCCCCCCCACCCAGTGGGATGGGGGAGAAAATCAGGAAAAAGAAGTAAAACTCGTGGGTTGAGATAACAGTTTAATAGAACAGAAAAGAAGAAACTAATAATGATAACACTAATAAAATGACAACAGTAGTAATAAAAGGATTGGAATGTACAAATGATGCGCAGAGCAATTGCTCACCACCCGCTGACAGACACCCAGCCAGTCCCCGAGCGGCGAATCCCCACCCCCACTTCCCAGTTCCTATACTAAATGGGATGTCCCATGGTACGGAATACACCGTTGGCCAATTTGGGTCAGGTGCCCTGGTTGTGTCCTGTGCCAACTTCTTGTGCCCTGGCTGGGCATGAGAAGCTGAAAAATCCTTGACTCTAGTCTAAACACTACTGAGCAACAACTGAAAACATCAGTGTTATCAACATTCTTCACATACTGAACTCAAAACATAGCACTGTACCAGCTACTAGGAAGACAGTTAACTCTATCCCAGCTGAAACCAGGACAGTATCCACCCCTTATTCTATACCATTGACGTCATGCTCAGTTCCCATACCTTTAGTTACATCCTGATCAATCATCATCACCTTTCCATCCCTTTGAGACATATGAACAATGATACATATATATATATATATATATATGTATACACACACAGAGATATCAGTTCTTTAGTTCATGGGTTATGTTCATAAAACGTTTGTTGAGTTCATTTAGTTTCCAACTCTGGGCTCCATCTGTCATACCAGTCTGTCTGAGCAGGAGGGATGGTGCAAAGTCCTCTCAGTCGGTAGAGCAGAATTGGGCTTCAGTGCGGTGTGACGAGCAGATAACATTTGACGCAGGAGGAGCAGGAGGATGGTGTGCACTGTTGGATTGTTGCATGCTGGAGTCAGTTCTGGTTCCATCACTACTGTGCTTTGCTCAGTTTTATCACAGTTCTTTCTTGCTTGATCTAAGTGATTCTTACTATAGTACTATGGATATAGCATATAACAATTATAGTAATGATAACATACAGTAGCAGGGTTATATAGCAACTAATATCATACAGTTTAATTCTGGCTATTCTCACCTAAAATCAATCCCCTTGAGGCACACATCGGACTTCTCCATCTTTTCGCATTACCCACCAAGTGCACCCAGGCCCTTGAGCAAAAGCAATCCCACGAATTGGTTTACCTTTGCCTGAGGCAGGAGTAACTCAGACTGTTTTCCCTAACATGTTTTTCATGTGCACTACAGGGACTTTATCCCCTTCTACAGTATGTAAAAATTCTGACTAGGCAGGGCCACTCCGATTGGCAGATCCTCTGGTGTTGACTAACCAGGTGGCTTTTGCTAAATGTGTATCCCACTGTTTGAAAGTTCCGCCCCCCATTTCTTTCAATGTAGCTTTTAACAGTCCATTGTATTGATCAATTTTCCCAGAGGCTGGTGCATGATAGGGGATATGATACACCCACTCAATGCCATGCTCTTTGGCCCAGGTGTCTATGAGGTTGTTTCGGAAATGAGTCCCATTTTCTGACTCAATTCTTTCTGGGGTGCCATGTCGCCACAAGACCTGCTTCTCAAGGCCCAGCATAGTGTTCCAGGCAGTGGCATGGGGTACAGAATGTGTTTCCAGCCATCCAGTGGTTGCTTCCACCATTGTAAGCACATAGCTCTTGCCTTGGCGAGTTTGTGGGAGTGTGATATAGTCAATCTGCCAGGCTTCCCCATATTTATATTTCAGCCATCGCCCTCCATACCACAGGGGCTTTAACCGCTTGGCTTGCTTAATTGCAGCACATATTTCACTTTCATGGATAACCTGCGCGATAGTGTCCATGGTCAGGTCCACCCCTCAATCTCGAGCCCATCTATATGTTGCATCTCTTCCCTGATGGCCTGAAGTATCATGGGCCCATCGAGCCATAAATAGCTCACCCTTATGTTGCCAGTCCAGGTCCACCTGAGACACTTCAATCTTGGCAGCCTGATCCACCTGTTCATTGTTTCGATGTTCTTCAGTGGCCCGACCCTTGGGTACGTGAGCATCTATGTGACGTACTTTTATAACCACATTCTCTAGCCAGGACACAATATCTTGCCACAGTGTGGCAGCCCAAATGGGTTTACCTCTGCGCTGCCAGTTGCTCTGCTTCCATTGCTGTAACCCCCCCCACAGGGCATTTGCCACCATCCATGAGTCAGTATAGAGATAGAGCACTGGCCACTTTTCTCTTTCAGCAATGTCTAACGCTAGCTGGATGGCTTTCACCTCTGCAGACTGACTTGATTCACCCTCTCCTTCAGCAGTTTCTGCAACTTGTCGTGTAGGACTCCATACAGCAGCCTTCCACCTCCGATGCTTTCCCACAATGCGACAGGATCCGTCAGTGAACAGGGCATATTGCCTCTCATTTTCTGGCAGTTTATTATACAGCGGGGCTTCTTCAGCACGTGCCACCTCCTCCTCTGGTGACATCCTGAAATCTTTGCCTTCTGGCCAGTCCGTGATCACTTCTAAAATTCCTGGGCAACTGGGGTTTCCTATGCGAGTCCTTTGTGTGATCAATGCGACCCACCTACTCCACGTGGCATCAGTCGCGTGATGTGTAGAGGAGACCCTCCCTTTGAACATCCAGCCCAGCACTGGTAGTCGGGGTGCTAAGAGGAGCTGTGTCTCAGTACCAACCACTTCTGAGGCGGCTCGAACTCCTTCATATGCTGCCAAAATCTCTTTTTCAGTTGGAGTATAGCGAGCCTCGGATCCCCAATATCCTCGGCTCCAAAACCCCAGGGGTCAGCCTCGGCTCTCCCCAGGTGCTTTCTGCCAGAGGCTCCAGGTAGGACCATTCTCCCCAGCTGCAGTATAGAGCACATTTTTAACATCTTGTCCTGTCCGGACTGGTCCAAGGGCTACTGCATGAACAATCTCCCGCTTAATTTGTTCAAAGGCTTGTTGTTGCTCAGGGCCCCATTTAAAATCATTCTTCTTCCGGGTCACTTGATAGAGAGGGCTGACAATCAAACTGTAATTTGGAATATGCATTCTCCAAAACCCCACGACACCTAAGAAGGCCTGTGTGTCCTTTTTATTAGTCAGGGGAGACATAGCTGCTATTTTGTTGATCACGTCCATTGGGATCTAATGATGTCCATCTTGCCATTTTATTCCCAAAAACTGGATCTCCTGTGCAGGTCCCTTGACCTTAATTTCTTTTATGGAAAAACCGGCTTTCAGAAGGATTTGGATTATTTTCTTCCCTTTCTCAAACACTTCTTCTGCCATGTTGCCCCATACAATGATGTCATCAATGTATTGCAGGTGTTCCGGAGCTTCACCTTTTTCCAGTGCAGTCTGGACTAGTCCATGGCAAATGGTGGGGCTGTGTTTCCACCCCTGGGGCAATCGATTCCAAGTGTACTGGACACCCCTCCAAGTAAAGGCAAATTGTGGACGACACTCTGCTGCCAGAGGGATTGAAAAAAATGCGTTAGCAATGTCAATTGTGGCATACCACTTGGCTGCCTTTGACTCTAGCTTGTATTGAAGTTCTAGCATATCTGGAATGGCAGCACTCAGCGGTGGCGTAACTTCATTCAGGCCGCGATAGTCAAACTGTTAGTCTCCACTCCCCATTAGACTTCCGCACTGGCCATATGGGACTATTAAAGGGTGAGCGAGTTTTGCTGATCACTCCTTGGCTCTCCAGTTGGCGAATCAACTTGTGGATGGGAATCAGAGAGTCTCGGTCGGTGCGATATTGCCGCTGGTGCACCGTCGTGGTAGCAATTGGCACTTGTTGTTCTTCAACCTTCAGCAACCCCACAATCGAAGGGTCTTGAGAGAGACCAGGCAGGGTAGACAGCTGTTCAGTGCCCTCCATCTCCAAGGCAGCTATGCCAAAAGCCCATCAATACCCCTTCGGGTCCTTAAAATACCCCCTCCTGAGATAGTCTATGCCAAGGATACATGGAGCCTCTGGACCAGTCACAATGGGGTGTTTCTGCCCTTCATTCCCAGTTAGGCTTACTTCAGCTTCCAATACAGTTAATTCTTGGGATCCCCCTGTCACACCAGAAATACAAATGGATTCTGTCCCTTTATAACTTGACGGCATTAGAGTGCACTGTGCGCCGGTGTCTACTAGAGCCTTATACTCCTGTGGGTCTGACGTGCCAGGCCATCGAATCCACACAGTCCAATGGACCCGGTTATCCCTTTCCTCCACCTGGCTGGAGGCAGGGCCCCTCTAATTCTGGTCAGAGTATTCAGTATTCACTTCTCGTAAAATTGGCTCAGAATTCCCTTCAAGAGGATCGGAAATAAAATCAGCCCTTCTACTCTGTTTGGAGACTGGAGTGGCATTTTTCCTGGTAGAATCCCCTTTTGTGGTGTTTTTTCCTCGCAGCTCACGTACCCGTGCATTTAGGACCAAGGTGCAGCGTTCGCCACATATCAAGGTGCCGCGATTAGATCACTGGTCAGCCCCAGACCAGGGAAAGAGACAGATAACACACACAGTGTGAGCGCCAACTTCCCCCTTTTATTGCGCAGTCAATTCCTTTTATACTAACAAGGGTAGGCGGGATTACAGACACATCATAAGGCTGTAACTAACCCTCTAACTTTCCGTGACATCGCGAGATCTTCCAAACGCCGAACCCTACATCTCCCCCCTCCCTATGACGAGTTGGCTTCTATTGTTATGAACAATTCTACACCAAGAAATAACTATGTAAAGTACTATGAGTATAAACATATCTCTACAACTAAGTTGAAACACTCTATCTTAAACACCCGTAAATGTCCCATTTACCCTGCAGAGCAAAAAGCTCCTTTACAGAAATTCACACAAGAGGTAGATTGAAAGTTAAGGCTTGGAAAGAATTACTTCTATTACTCTATAAAGTTTATCGTTGGTGCGCTGATGTTAAGGCTTAATGTCTGAGGCCCCTGGATTCCTGGCTGCGAGCTCTGACAGCCGGATCCCATAAAGGCACGTATTGATGGACTCTGAGAGGGACGTCATCCAGATACACATCAGGGTCCCCCAGTTGGCTTTGCATCCACCGCCAGAAATTTGTAGCAGATACCCAAGGTGTCACAAGCCAGGAAAGGATGACAGCAACCTGTAAGGAAAAACACTCAAACACTACGAGGTTAGGGCAGGATGAACCATACGACTAGGGACCCATTTCAGTAGCCCTTCAGGTGTCTGTACACAGGCATACCCTCGCCCGAGACAACGCAGCTCAAACGGCCCATCCCATTGGCGTGTCTGAAGGTCACGCACGTGGACCAACGGGTAAGGACCTTTCTCTTCCGTGTTCGTAAAGTGTCGTTGCGCCGCCGTCTCTTCCAAGTCCCCTCAAACTGTCTGATTTAATGAAGTTAATGCAGTTAACAGAAGACGCTGTGTACGGAGAGCAGGTGTGTTTTCCTGTAACCAGGAGGGCTCCTCCTGCTCCCCCTCCCTAAGCCAATCGAGCAGGGCCTTTAAGGTTCAATGTGCTCATTCTACGATGGCCTGGCCAGTGCTATTATGAGGGATGCCATTTTTACTTAACAAGCTGAACAAGGTAAAATTATTACAATAGCTAAAATCACAATAACTACAATAATGCCCATAATTCTTTAAGCCAACCCGTTACCCCTAATGACCCAAACCATGAGGACTATGAGGAAGATGAACCATCCATACATTCTTGTGCCATCTTGCTCCACGAACTCAGCCCAGCAATCGGTAGGTGCCAGCTTTCCGTGGGCGTCCCCACAGAGGCAATGATGGCCTCACCGTACACCAGCCCGATGCTCTTCGGAAAATCCCGGTATTTATACATTTGCAGAGGAACGGGTTTTAGCACACGTGGCCAGCGGGTGCTAAAAGTCCGCCTCAGTTGCAATCTATGACGCATGCGCTCGCTGGCCAGGTGCACTGCACGAGTCATAGCCATCTTGTCTATTGGTTCGTGGGCTTTATGATGTGGTTGCGGTGCACAGAGAATCTTGACCTGTTATGTTAGCCAAGGTGACCTATACATTAGTTTTTGGCTGAGGTGGTATTCATACTGCCACACCATCTATGATGCTCCAGATGATGATGGTCATACAAATCGAATGGGAGTCCGTCGTGGGCCTGTATCTGTGGAAACACAATCATCAACGTCGTTCCCAGGTTATTAATGGAAATAGACCTTACCCCTAATTTTGGCTTTAATTAACTTTTACGTTTACCCCACACTGTCTTCCCGTAATCACACTATGTTTAAATCAGATTATGCTTAACACACTTTTTACCTAAAGCAAGTTCTATATACAATAAGGCACGCTGTTCTGAAACCTCTCTGAAGGACTCAATGTCCGCTAGTCCTCTAAAGTGTAATACTCTATCAGTCAGAATCTGTCGGATCAGTGGCTCCAGCACCCGCCGGTGCCGTCCCAGTTGCCATTGGGACAATGTCTTTAATTTCTCAAGGACTTTCCAGTGAAACGCCTCTTTTTTTTTTTTTTTTTTTACTCTCCTCCAATGCCTCTCCCTCTCGTCCGCAGCGGCTACTGCAGGCGGCTCCGCGTCTATCGCGGGCGCGGTTGGTTTCACCGTCTCTGGTTCCGAGAGGCGGGATGGATGAAAGGGCGGGGGCGGGGGCGCGGATGGTTCTGCCCGGGGGCCGGCCGCGGCCGCGGCTGGCGGCGGCCATTCCATGGCCGGCTGGCACGCGCCGCTGCAAGGCGGCGGAGGGGGGGGGCGGAAAGGGAGGGGAGGAGGGAGGGGAGGAGGAAGCGCCGGAGGGGCTGCAGCTGACGGCTCAGCAGGCACAGGCTCAGGCAAAGGCTCAGGAGGCTCCGTCCGCTCTCCCGGCAAGGGCGCCTGATTTCCCCCCGCGGGGGGGTGTTTCCGCCTCTGCCACAGTCTCCAACCCCCGCTGCCTCCCAGTTATCCCCTCCGCGCGTGGCCGTTCCTCCCACTCTCTCAACTGACGGTATAAATCTCCCCCGACATCCCCGCCTGGATCCCAGTCCAAGAGGCATTCCTCCAAATCCTTCCGAACCTCCCGCCGTAACTCCTCCCATGGACACCGCAGAGGGGGCTCGTCCGTCCCCGCTGGTACCGTCCCTACAGGAAAACCCTCCGTCTCTGCCGCACCCTCCGCGTCCACGCCCTCAGGCAGAGATGGACCGCTCTGTGAGCCCCGCTCCACAGCCGCCCACTCCGTCCGAGTTTGACTCACTGTCCCTGGGGGCACTGCCCCCCCTTGGTTTTGAGGCGGCGCTTCATCCGCAAACAAAACAGCTCGCGCCGCCGACCAACACTCCCCAGCTTTCCGTCCTGCCGTGACTACCTCCTCCACTCTCCCCCACGCTTGTAATCGTTCCGCAGCTCCGCGCTCACCCGCGAGTGCCGACTGGAGCAACAGTTCCCGAATCTCTCCCCAATTTGGGGGACTTAATACTTCTTTGGGAGAACTCATCCCTCCCCGGCGCAGCACCCATTGGATGCATCCGCCCGTGGGGCCCCTCCTAATCGTTCCGTGAGCACCCACCTCATCAGCCAACACTTTCAACACCTTAATCACTTGCGCAAGTCCCATCGTCGCCTGTGCGACCGATCACGTCGGGGTCACCATTATGTAGCGTTCGCCGCATATCAAGGTGCCACGATTAGATCACTGATCACCCCCCAGACCAGGGAAAGAGACAGATAACACACACAGTGTGAGCGCCAACTTCCCCCTTTTATTGTGCAGTCAATTCCTTTTATACTAACAAGGGTAGGCGGGCTTACAGACACATCGTAAGGCTGCGACTAACCCTCTAACTTTCCGTGACATCGCGAGATCTTCCAAACGCCGAACCCTACACCAAGGTAGGTTTTCTGTCCCATTTCCTCATGTCCTCTCCATGATCACATAGGTAAAACCACAGGGCACCTCGCGGTGTGTACCTTCTATATTCTCTCTCTTGGGCAGAGGAATGCTCACTCCTAATAGCTGAGACATTGGACCTTACAAGTGTGGAGTAGGACATATCCTCTTTGATTTGTTGGACATCCTGGGACAGCTTCTCCACAGCCGCAATGCAGGCTTGTAGGGAGGAGGAGAGATTTTCTTTGTATTGACGGAGTTGGCGAGCCACTTCCTCCACTGTCGGTGCCTCTTCATCCTTCCAGGACATTACTGCCAATGCGTTGGCATAGGTCGATGGTGCACTCCATACAAACTTCCGCCACATGGGTCGTGTGCATTGGACTTCATCTGGATCTTTGGGTAATTGTGGGTTGTCTGGGTCGTAATGAATCATCTCCAGCACAGCTAATTCCCTCAGATATTGGATACCTTTTTCCATGGTGGTCCATTTGCTTGATTGACATATAACATCTTCCTTAAAGGGGTACCTTTCCTTCACACTTGACAGGAGTCACCTCCAGAGGCTGATGGCTTGTGTCCCTCTTCCAATTGCCTTGTCAATGCCACCTTCCGTGGCAAGCGATCCTAGCTGCTTGGCTTCCCTACCTTCTAATTCCAAGCTATTAGCCCCATTGTCCCAGCATCGGAGGAGCCAGGTGATAATAGGCTCACCTATACAGCGGCCAAAATCTTTTCGCATATCCCGCAGCTTACTCAAGGATAGGGACCGCTTTATTACCTCTGGTTCTGCCTCTTCCTCCTGTTCCCGTGATGACCCTGGTTCACCTTCATCCTTCACTAAGTGAACTGATTTTTTTGTATATTTCTTTTTCTGTACAGGGACAACTGATGCTGGTGCAGGTTGGTCCACTGGTTCAGTTGCAGTATCGCTCACCGGGTTTTGGATAACCGCAGTGTCTGTCACCAAGGTTTGGGTAGCAGCAGTGCTCATCCCCGGGGCTGGAGGGACCGCAGTGCCCATTGCCAAGGTTTGGGTAGCTGCTGTGCTCATTGCCGGGGCTGGAGGGGCTGCAGTGCCTGTTGCTGAGGTTTGGGTAGCCCGAGTTCTCGTCGCCGGGGCTGGAGGGGTCACAGTGCCTGTTGCCAAGGTCTGGGTGCCTGCAATGCTCCTTGCCGGGCCTGGCAGGGCCGCAGCACCCGTTGCCGAGGTTTGGGTGGCTGCGGTGCTCATTGTTTTGTTGTTAGGTCTAGAGACTTTCTCTTCCCCTTGAGGGTACTGAGTGGTGTCAAACAGGGCTCGATAGGCATGGGCCAGGCCCCAGCAAGTTGCAGTGATTTGTATCTCTCTGGAGCTGCCGGGGTGACAGCATACCTTTTCCAAATATTTTACTAGTTCTTCTGGATCCTGCACTTGTTCAGGGGTGAATTTCCAAAACACTGGAGGTGCCCACTTTTCTAGGTACTTGCCCATACTACCCCACACACCCTGCCACTCATAATTTTCCAGCCTTGGGGCACATCTCTGGGTGATCTTCTTAAATAGTTGTTTAACCTTAAACGAGAGCTGAACCACATTCAGAAGTATGCTAATTCCTAGCAGTAGGGCTAGGACCGTGCTAGTCCCAACATCCCAGGAGTATTCAAATTTTTCAAAATTCTCAAACACCATTGTAACTGGACTGAAGGAGAAAGGAGAGGGGAAGAAAGGTACCCCACCCATAGATTGGTTTTCCATGGAGGAAAGGTAAATGGTATAATTATTAATAGTTTCCCACAGATGGCTCCCACAGTATAAAGGTGACAATGCTGAGTGCAAATACTGGATTAATCCCACAGCCGATGACTTTATCATACCATAAACCAGAGTTATACCATATATCAAAGCTAAAACCTTAATCCACCTCCCACAGATGATAAGCAGCAGAAGAGGAACTACATACAGCAAGCGAGGTGATACATAACAGAGCTTTAAAAACCAGAGCAACAACTCTAAGAACACATAAATCAACATAATGAATGCTTAGAACAAATTTGTTTTAACAAGCTCTGGTCAGGTTTGTCGTTATCTCAACCCTTCGTGCCCCACGTTGGGCGCCAAAATGGACTGTCGTGGTTTAACCCCAGCCAGCAACTAAGCACCACGCAGCCGCTCACTCACTCCCCCCCATCCAGCGGGATGGGGGAGAAAATCGGGAAAAAGAAGTAAAACTCGTGGGCTGAGGTAAGAACGGTTTAATAGAACAGAAAAGAAGAAACTAATAATGATAACACTAATAAAATGACAACAGTAGTAATAAAAGGATTGAAATGTACAAATGTTGCGCAGGGCAATTGCTCACCACCCGCCGACCGACACCCAGCCAGTCCCTGAGCGGCGATTCCCTGCCCCCACTTCCCAGTTCCTATACTAGATGTGACATCCCATGGTATGGAATACACCGTTGGCTAGTTTGGGTCAGGTGCCCTGGTTGTGTCCTGTGCCAACTTCTTGTGCCCTGGCTGGGCATGAGAAGCTGAAAAATCCTTGACTCTAGTCTAAACACTACTGAGCAACAACTGAAAACATCAGTGTTATCAACATTCTTCACATACTGAACTCAAAACATAGCACTGTACCAGCTACTAGGAAGACAGTTAACTCTATACCAGCTGAAACCAGGACCTACACTAAGTACTCTGATTTTCTTTTATACTTTTACCATATTTCAGGAACACAGCCAGTTCTGTCATGTAGTTATCCAGTCCCTCTTACCTCTTTTAGTGCAAACTGATTGCTTTTTCTTTTCTCTCTCATCTCATAAATAACTGCATATGCTGGCCACAGGAGGTAAAGCCATTAGCCTAAATAAGTCCTCGTTGATTAACCTTTTAAAACTTCCTCAGCAAGTTATATGAACAAGCAAAACTTCTAAATCAATAAAATAATGCATTAGGTTATTAAATAAGATACATTCAAATACTATTTTCAGAATTGCAATTGCTGAACTGCAAGAATGTAAAGAATGTGAGGAGGACCATTCACCTCACTGGACAAACAAGAAAATAATTATGTTAGGAAGCTTATGGATTATGATAACATTGCAGCATGGTTTCAAAATTCAGATCTGATTCTTCAGTTTATTATTAATGTGAGTCTGCATTTTAGCATTCAGTAGAACCTATCCAGTATGCCTGCCTGCCTAACTGATAGATAACTGTTGATCTAGCAAGAGATGAAACTCCCTTTTTCTTTCTTTGATGACTCGACATGTATCTTTCAGTATAAGGTGTTTGCAGCTACAGAACCATTCATTCTATGCCAACACATGTACATTAACTAAGGTAGTTTATACAAATATGTGTTTGGAATAAATGCTTTTAGTTCATTATTAGCTTTTCACTGATAGTAGGCATGGCAATAGCCAGCCTAAGAGTGATAATTTTTCTTCTAAACATATAAGACAATTCAGCACAAAGATAGGATGCAGCTTTTTTCTCCTGGTCTACAAAATTCTGTACCTCAGTCTCTGTTTACATTTGCATAGTGTAGGAAGGTGTTCTGGTTTTGGCTGGGATAGAGTTAATTTTCTTTCTAGTAGTTGGTATAGTGTTATGTTTTGGATTCAGTATGAGAAGAATGTTGATAACACACTGATGTTTTCAGTTGTTGCTAAGTAGTGTTTAGACTAAGTCAAGGATTTTTCAGCTTCTTATGCCCAGCCAGCAAGAAAGCTGGAGGGGCACAAGAAGTTGGGAGGGGACACAGCCAGGACAGCTGACCCAAAGTGGCCAAAGGGGTATTCCATACCGTGTGATGTCATGCCTAGTATATAAACTGGGGAGAGTTGGCCTGGAGGGGGATTGCTGCTCAGGAACTAACTGGGGATCAGT
This sequence comes from Haliaeetus albicilla, assembly GCF_947461875.1. Lineage (NCBI taxonomy): Eukaryota > Metazoa > Chordata > Aves > Accipitriformes > Accipitridae > Haliaeetus > Haliaeetus albicilla. The sequence goes on from NC_091516.1 coordinate 46,245,289, forward strand.
CAGCGAGTGGTGAGCAGTTGTGCATCACTTGTTTTATATATTCCAATCCTTTTATTATTATTGTCATTTTATTATCATTACTAGTTTCTTCCTTTCTGTTCTATTAAACTGTTCGTATGTGAACCCATGAGTTTTACCTTTTTTTTTCCGATTCTCTCCCCCATCCCACTGGGTGGGCGGGAAGTGAGTGAGCGCCTGCATGCTGCTTAGTTGCTGGCTGGGGTTGAACCATGACAGAGGGTTGGTACAAGCAGTGCTAAGGTCATTACTGATGCGCCAAATCACCCACTGTCAGAAAGTGTATGGCTGCTCAGTGAAGCTAACAAGACAGTTCAAAGATGTTCATGATCCTCACCCTGGCTCACTAGCTTGCAGTCCTGCCTTGACCCTTCAGTCCATCCTCATCCCTGGGGAGATGTCTGATTTACTGGGCTGGAGCTGCCCTCATCTGACCCTCTGACCTGCCCTGTTCCATGCCTGCTCCATGGGGTGCCCCCACTGGTCCCACTGCCCTTGCCTCAAGGAAGCAGCTGGACCACTTTGCAACCCAATGTGAATGCAATCATCAATACAACAAATATGCTAACTGCTTATGTGCTGATGTTTAATCTATTTATAAGCCTTTCTACATGTGCTCTTTGGCACATGATCTGCTAAATTCTTCCAAGTATTAATTAATTCATCCTCTTCATAGAGATATCATATCGTATGATATGACATACTGATATTTACAGATTTAGAAGGAGAAACAAAACAGGGCTAGATCCATAAATAGAGTTGAGGGCCTATATTTCAAATCCATGTTCTCAAAACTGAGGTACTGCTACTCTTGGCTCTTTGAAGGCCAGAACTTTCCCACATATCTGTGTTTTCACCCACTAACATTCACCTAAATGTTTCCATCTGGCCACCATACCAGCCCACTTTCTGACAGTGCTGGGGAGTCCTGTGCCTAAGCCCTACCAGAAATCAAAATGTGTCATTTTCCCAGACTACTGCAAAGCCAATCTAATAATCCAAGTCCCCCTAAAATATGTCTGGAAGATCTGGACAGCTCACATCTGCACAGCCCACAGTTGGGCAGGGTGACCTTCATCCAGGATTGAAGGACTACCGTGGTATAAATTCCAGCTATCCCTGAAAGAACGTGAATGAAAATGTCCCAGCTCGCAAGATAATGTCCTAATTACTCAGTTATCATGTATTTTTGAGTAAGCCTTTCTCAGATCTCTCCTCTTTTTGCTAATACCCATGCATGAATAAAAACTAGTCTTTGGGCTCTGAACAACATTAAAAAATGAGGATAACAAATTAAACAAATTAAACAAATTCTCCCTGTAGAATTCACACAAAGTGATTTGTCTACAGCCACCCAGAAAAAGCTGTAATTTTTAAAAAATAAAATAAGATCTTCTGAATCACACAGCAGAAAACTCTTTCTCTGGACTTCATTTCTAGCTGCAGGTAGAAGCAATCATCTCATATTTATGAAACTATTCATAGGTACTTTCATTCACGGTAGCCTTCACCTTTCATTTGCTTAAAGGCCTTTTTCTCATTTGCTGTGAGGGGAATGAAACTAGTCTCCCTTCTTCCATTTTGTCTCATCTGAAGGCAACTAATTCTTCAGTCTTCCAGATCACCCTCTGAAAGCAGTACCCATGGTAGCAGATAACACCTGTGATATCAAGATCGTTTGCTTGTGCTTGCTGTATTTGCAGATATGTCTCTAAGACAATTATTTTTATTAATGAATTTTATAAGTAAATTGGATTTCTTCCTTTTTAGGCCCTTAATTCCAGACACTGTATATATGCTACACGGGGAAGACTTTTCATAAATAGCTCTTACATGTATTTTATATCACTGAGCCCTTTTCTTCATACTGGTGGTTTCTGGTTTTACAGATAGTGACAAATGGACTTCTGAATTGCTGGAGCACTAAGAATTCTTTTTTTTTTTTTTTAAGAAAAAATATAAATCATTCCCACTTTCCCCACTCCATCCATATTTTGTTCTGTCTTCACCTTGTGATTTGATGTTGACCCTACTAAATTTTTTTAGCTCCTTTGAAACAAACTGAGAAAAATAAATCCTAGGAGATTGGCTTGAGAGCAGTAAATTGTTTGCAAATTGAAATACAGAAGTTACTTTCCTACACAGAACATCATGATGTATTCATTTATTGCTGAAAAAGTAATAAAGACAAGGTATTTTTGGTTAAGATACAATGTTTTTGTTATTAGCTAGTGCTGCTTTACATCTAGTATTGAAGAAAAAGATTATATCATTATAATAAAATTAAAGTAATAGGCTCATATAAAGCTGATGAAAGTGATTTGTACAGCCATTAAGAGATTACTGTGTTAACTTACATAGTTATACACTGCTCAAAAATGAAAATCTAAATTAAGAAAAGACATACTGAATTTCTCCTCAGAGGACAGGCTTCTGTACCCTATTGTACCTCATGTTGTTCCAGTCCATGGTACAAATAAACTGTTCTGATTTTAGTAAGAAAAAGTTAATTACACTTCTTGATTTCTGCATATATAAGCTGCTGCTTTACTACATTATTTATATTACTATTGACTGGAGACTTACCTAGCAAACTTAATAGGTGTTAATTCATCCCTGGTTAGTCTGTCTCTATCTAATTTGATTGTTAGCAGACTCAAGATTATTTCTTGTTTGCATCAGTGACATGCTGTGCAGTAAAGAGGCTACTGCAGACACAATCATACCTGCGTTTATCAGGGAACTTGGTAGTTTTGGTAATTGGAAGTGAAAAATATTCTAGCTCTTTAAACAGATGTAAGGATCTATAAGCTTTATATAAATGCTTACTTAGTTATGAAAGAATGAACCAGTTTTATTTTATCCATATTTATTTTAAAAATACTTATTTTTATATTTATCTATTTACCTCTAGATAAGCAGTCTGTTTGATTTGGCATGCCAATATAAAAATATTTCAGATTTACTTAACCCAGTCCTGACAGAAAACAGAGCTTTCAAAACTCATCGTCTTTCAAGTTACCTGCAATATATTCAACCTTTTTGGTAGACAGATGAAGTGTTCCTGGAACAACAAAACTAAATGTAGGAATGTGGAAGTAGGTTGTCAAACCAGCTAACAGCTCAATCATTTTCTTGCTCAATTTTTATATGGCAAACAGATTTTGACTCCTTCTCTAATTTAGTATTTTACATCAGTTTTGATTATCTTTATTTCTATCCTTGGACTATTATTAACAAGAAAAAGGGGATTTTTGTTAGAACTCTAATCTTGCTGCTACAGTAGTCAAAGCAGATTTTATTTCTTGTACTCCTCCTGCCCTCCAGTCATAGGTATTTCATGTTTACCTTAAGAATTGCCCATTAGCATTGCACAATTTATCAATTTTTTTACCTTTTTTAATGTAATAAATGCATATCCACCCATTGTCACTATTATTTCATGTGCAAATATGTATGAAACCTTGATTCACCAAATTTATCTTTCCTCTTCTAATGAACACTTTATAGAGCTTAGCAGTGCTTCCTACTGCTTTTCAGTAATGCCATGGTCAAAATTGTACTTGAGATGCCATTTCCTCTACATGACCTGTGCTGTTAAATCAAAATACTGAAGTTGCTAAGCAGTCTTCACACAGTACCAAATAGCTAAAATCAAGAAACGCAGACATACAAGGTGTTTGAAACTATACTTCCTTCTTTGGATGGATTAACTCTATACTCAAAGGAATTTTTGGCCAGATTGTGACTGCATAATGACCTCCAAGTTTATATGTCTTCATATTATTAGAAAATTGCATTATTACAGTGAATTTTGTATATGCAATAAAAGAAATGGCATTAACAAAATAAATCAGCTCAGTTGTACTTTACACAGAGTATTTTTCACTTTCCATGCCAACGTACTGAATTCCCAATATGCTTCCAGTTTGGTCTATTGATCAACTATCTGATTATTTTTTTACATGAATATATAAAAGTTACCTTTACAGGCCTTTCAGTCCATCTCCCATCATGTATCAACAGAGTCAGCTTGAAAGCATGGAAAAAGCTCTAAAGTATGCTCCAGAACATAGCACATTACAACACTATATCATGTATGAAAATGATTGATTTATAGTATGTTTTCAGCTAAGGCCACAATATGAATTCTTTGGAAAGCATAACTGTTCCTGCTAACCGTGAAAATTTAGCTTATTTCAGGATTTGTCTCAATTGCACAATGAAAAGCCTATATCAAAGAAATACAGAGCCTTAACTTAATTATACATACTTGATGTTTCTCCCCTCACTTTCTGCTGGCATACCAATGAAAGAGTCAATATTTAAAGGGTTTCACCACAGTAGTCAAATCCAGGGAAGTACTATGGTACCAGCTCCTATATAAAAGTAAGGCATGGTAAGTGAAAAGTCTCTCTAAAGACAACCACTTATTAAGGTAAGAGCAATAAAGGGAAATAAGCCAGATACTTATAAAAGGTTTATTGGCTTTTCTAGCCTAATTAAAAAATACACTTTTCCACATAATCTTAATATTTGATAGTCGACTTATTTAGCTAATCTTGCTACTTGTACAAAGATAACTTTAGACTTCAAAGCTTGTGCATGGACAAACTACCTAATGATTTGCTAGAGAAAATAGCTGAAGGCTATAATCATGCAGAATGCCCAAATTGTTACTTGAAGCTTATCAGAAAGATTGAAAATGCTCTTATTTCTACATTCCCCTCAGCACACCTGTAAATTCAAGCTTCAAGTTAATCACAGATGTTCTTCATGTGCCTGAAAAGACAAACCTATGTCCACATACAGCTGCATGCCTTCACCTTTATAATGGTTCTCAGCTCAGTAAAATACAGTCTTATAAGATCACAATGTAAACAATACCCGATTATTTAATTTTTCATTTATTCTTTGGAAATATCAGTTGCAAAAGTGCAATACTTCTGGCTGTTCTATAACTCTGAAACTCTCCATAAGCCACTGAAAGGCTTCTGCTTTGACCTCAATTCGGCTTCCTATTTTTAATTTCTCTGACTTCATCTGCAGATAAAAGAAAAATTCCTGTTTCTTGCAGAGCTCCATCTTTAATCGTTTTTTCTCTTTTTCTTCAAATCATGAAATTAAATGTTGTCTTCCAAATTACAGTGATAGTTTCTTGTCTATGAAATGGAAATTCTGAACACATAAAAGCACTGATCGAGAATGAATATGTTGGTTTGATTTCAATTTAGATAAACTGGTAATATCTCAACAAAGCACACATACTGAATTAATTACTTTCAGGACTGGTTGAAATTGAATGTAATGTATCCCAGAAAATATTTGGATTTAGGTCAAACTATGCATTTCTCTAACAATATTATTGCATCAAAATATTTCAGCCAGCTCTATATTCTGCCTCCAAAAAATAGATGTATTCTATGAATACTATAAAACCATCATTCACATGACAGGTTCTGAAAACTTGCTTCATAATACCTTAATACTATGGGTAACTTAAATTACAGCTTAATATTAGGTATTATTACTCAGTGTTTTCTATGTAATTTAACTTCCTATGTCCAGTAACCAAGCAGTTTTATTTGAATTATATTCAAATAACTGAATTGAAAAGTATTACACTTTGGAGGTATCAAATAGTATCTGGCAGAGTAATTAAGAGAAATCCATTGTGTTTCAATCTGTCCTCAAGCTCTTGAAACAATCTTCTCAATCCAATCTTTTATGTGGCCCACTTTGGTCAAATTATAACTTGACTGAAGTTCTGGTGGTAGAGAACGAGCTGTCCATGATATGTCCATTTTGAGCTGTCTTCAAAAAAAGTGGAAGGTGAACAAATTAAAATTGTCCTTTGCTGTTCCATAAACTAGAACAATTACTATTTTCCGACTTAAAGATATAGACAGAACACTATTCTGCTTGTGGACTAAATCTAGAATTTCAGTGAAAAACTCTCAGAGGAAATTTATTTGTTAAAATGAAAGTTGAAATTGCATTTAAGAGTGTTAGTTAAAAAGAGATTGGAAAAAGTAAGCTGTCAGAAAACACTCAAAATTCAGTCTTAAGAAATTACCAGTATCCACTGTTAAGTTGATGTCATGCCCAAGAAAAAAGTGAGTTTGATTGTCTGGAGTGACAGACTTCTCATAACATATGCTTTGAGCAGACTTTAGGTCAGAGAGTCCAGTTCTACCACATACAAGCCTAGATTTATATAAAATTTTCTTTTACTCCTTTGCAAACATATCCTGCAGCTCTTTTCTCCTTCTCTCATATAACTGAATGAGAAACAGAAACAAAATCTCTTTTTTTCATACTCATCTGCTTTACAGTCCTCGAGAGCAACAAAAAATTTGCAGCAGAGAATTGCCTTATCTGGTCTTTGCAACAGTAGGACTTACTAGCTTTAACTTTCAAAAGTGACCTCCACTTAACAACTGTCCTCCATGAACAGCATATAATCAATGGTCCTGCACCAATATGCAGAAACAGCAATTTATCATTACCTGCTTTTCCCTGTAGTCAGAAAATTTGCAATACCTCTGTTCCTTTCTTACAGTTTTGTCTTTCCAAGGTTCTTATGAGGGGTGTGTTATTGTTCTTTTAAAAACACAAGCAAGTGATATACAGATTTTGTTGTTATTATTATCTTTATTTAACTGCCAATGGCTACCTGAGAGGGAGCATTTTTAAAGCATTCGATTTTGGTGGGCACTCATCATACAAACAGCAGATAAAACAGCTGTATAGAAACCAAGTTTGTCTCCCCTTCAGCTGCGGAGCACCGTAAGAATGCTAGATGACCTATTTACAAGTTTAACTGATGTATTTTCATGAATAGATGGTAATGGCAATTATAATACTGCTTGCATAGTAAAGACATTTTTAAAATGATATTTCATGCCAAATCAACAGGGATTTAATCCGATAATATAAACAAACCATTCAGTATACCATATATTAGTTACAATATTCTGGGAAATGGTATTTGGTGCTTTAGCAAACATTAAAAAAACACATTCAGAAAAGAATAAACTTCATTAAAATATTATTAGATGTAGCATTTAATGGCAAGGGAAGATAACGTTCACATCAATGTCCACTATAAGTAGATGAACTGGGTACTGACTGCAGGAAAAGCCCACACTGAAAAAAACCCTTCACTTCTGTCAAGGAGGTAAGAAGTATTTCTGCTGAGGTCCACCTTTTCACAATTTCATAAGAAGGAGGTAGTGAAAAATTGGTCTTCTAAGAAATCTCTATACTGCTATATGATAAACATAGACTTTTCTGTATGCAGCATATACAAGGCAGATTTTCCAAGGAATACTGTCTATATTCCTTGGTTTCTAGAAGAAAGTGCAATCTGCTCTGTTCCTTGCTACCTGTCAATGTATGCTGCATGGCTGCTAAATCCAATGAATTTCAAAATATACAAATATACAGAACCTTGAAATAAGAATTACACCTAGAAGAAAATCTGAGTGGAGGTAGAAGGATGCAACCTACCTAGCCATTGAACAGTAATTTTTATTTGTACTTTCTAATGCTATTTTGTTCAGAATTCCACCTGTTCTTTTTCACATCAACATGCAGTAACAGTAATCCCCACATGGGTAAAATTGTAATAATATATGACCTGTAATTTGAAAAAAAAAAATCTAGTGATCAACTGGTGCAGTGTCTAACAAACTGTTTAAGAAATCTGTGCTATGTACCTATTGTACATATCATCATATGTACATATTACATTCTGTCTGTAGTAGAAAGAAGCAGAAGAAGCCTCAGATCACAAATCCTAGAAGAGGGGGAATTAAGACATTTGCTCGCGTGTATGTCTCAGCATTAGAAAATTAGATTAGAAAATAATAGTTTCTCTTATTTAAGAATACTTTAGCACTGTTATATGAAAATAAATTTTAATTCTGAGATTACAGAAGTGATGCTTTTAAGACCTAGTATTATGCCAGGGCGATAAAATGCTATGAATTTGGATCTGTCTCAGAAACATTAATTCCATACAGAGCCTGTAAATGTATATTCATAGTCCATTTCAACCTCAGTTTCATACGGCCAGCTCGCACCACTCCATAAATGCTGTAGTGAAGGAACTCGTTCCTCAAAGGAATTTGTGTAAAGAAAGAAAACTGCCTTCCTCTTCAGAGGAGGTACAGACAAGTCATAATCCAGTCCCATTATCTGCTAGGAAATTTTGCACCATACCCTTTGCACAGATGCAGTGTTTTTTAATAAATTTGCACAAATGCAAATTCAAATTATGACACATCTTGGTGTGGAAGTGCAGCCACACTTTCCTATATAACCAAATCTGAGGGTATTTCTGAGAAGTTTAGGAAACTGTTGCTTTGTAGATAGAACACTACCATCTTCAGGTGGTATGATGGATGCCCCCACTCTGACTGAGTGAACAGCACTTTGGTTCAGGCATCACTGACAAGGAGATCTGACTGAAATCAGCCCTGCTATGCAAACCGAGAATTGTGCTGGGCCATATCTTCTAGGAACTAAGGAAACTAGGCCATGTCTTATCAAGAGCTAGCAGTACCAGCCTGAATTGTGACTAGACAAAACCAAAACTGCATAAAACTATAGCTGCACACTTGCACATACACCAAAGGGGGATTTGACTACGAGTCAATCACTTTCTGCTATAAATATTTGGAGTCCCCTTAGGGACTGTAGGGCAGCAAGCTGCATGGTGGTGATCTCCCCCCTGAGCAGGGGTGCCTCTCAAGGTTACTCCTTGAGGCTGAGAGACCCCTTTCCTGGCACCTGATACCTATAGTAATGTAAGCATCATTTTACATTAGGCCTAAAAGTATATTATATGCTAGTGACTTTTTTATATATCCAGGTATATTTTAATTATTAGAAGTGTAGTAAATAGTAGAGTGTTTGACCGCTATTTATCACTTATTGTTACATTGTTGTTAAATCACTGTTTAATTACCATTCAATTATCATTTAATTATCATTCAATCATTGAATAATTTTCATGTGATCATTGTTTAATCATTAATAAAACCTTTTGGTTAACCCCATAACGATGACATCTCAATAATTCACCTGTGACAGATGGTATCAATAACTTTCCCAGGGAGGGTAAGCTGTAAAATGGAAAATAAGGTGCTTAACACTGCAACTCCTGAGCTACCCTGGTCACAAGGACATTCTCTTTGAGGTCTGTACAAGGCAACAGACTACTGTACTTAGAAAGATGGCTAACTGGCCCTAATGCAACTATAAACTATGAACAAGTTTTTGTTGAAATGTGTAAAGATGGAATGAAATGAAAGGTCAGTGAGGAGGACAAAGCACTTTCTTCATACCATCATTTGATCAAAAAGCATTTTCAGGTGTACAGTTCACCCTACATTTCCAAAGGGTGATTCAGAATCTTTTGAATGTTTTGAAACTAACTGTAATAGAAAGAAACAGGAAAATTCTAGGGCAGCAGTGATTATTGTTATTATTATTTAAGTAACTTATCATGCCTGCCACTTTAAAGAGTATTTGGTGCAAAGAGACATGGAAGTGCCATCTGGTTTATAAAACAGAAATGTTCTTCAATATAGGAAAAAGTTCAATGTGTCTTTGCAGAGACAGAGCACATATATCAAAAGCTATTCTAGCTTATTCTTCAAATGCCAGCTGTGAATTAAAAGTTCAAAAGCTATAGCTTTAGTTTTATATTGTATTCCTCTTATACTCCAGTTTCTTCAGAACCAGACTTAAGTGGGCTTGTGTGCATCACTAGAAATATCTACAAGTATTGCCCTCCTAAACTGAAAAGTGAGATCCAAAATTTGTGAACAGAATATAGCAAATGACATTAAGAAAGGAGACACAAGTAGAGATCAGGTAACAGTCACCAAATTTAAAGTGATGTAGAGCTTTCTCAAAAATCCTTCCCAGTTTTTCTGTAGTAATAGAAAGAGATCTATTCACTAGTTTCCTTGTTTTGAAAACTTTATATAAAATCACTTCTACAAAAAAATTTCTGACAATGGCCCAACAGATATTCAAAATATTGGGAATAAATAAATGTTATACTATACTAGTATATGAATTCCCTTTTTTCTTTCATAGTGATAACTGTTTTCCAGATTCTTATATAGTGTATTTGGCTAGTGATATTCATGAATTATTGTACTTTCAAATGCCACTATTTATTTTACAAGAAAAAATTTGCTTATAATTCTCATTTCAGCAGGGGATGACAGAGACTGTTTTCTAATCCTGAGTCAAATATTAAGGTATAAAGATGTACTTTAGCTACTGCTCTGGCCAAAAGACTGAAGACAGAGCTAAAGATCTACAGAGCGAAGGGAATAAAGTAGTACAGCTTGAACTATGTAGATTCTGTATTCCAGATTCTGTAGATGAAAAGCAATCACACCCATGGTGAATTAAACACAGATTAAGGACTTGAATGTTTACGAATATGTTACAGCTCCATATATGCTGTCTTGTGCATGTTAGAAAATGAGGTTGGGGAAAAACTAGTAAAAGTTTTCAAGAGGAAATGGGCAATTTTCTGAAAAAATCTGGTGTGACCCAAGCAATATCATATTTTGTTTAATTTGCTTCTGTTTGCTAAGTGTCATGCAGACCAAGCAGTGAGTGAAACCAATTTCAAGAACAATAACATGGAAGTGGTTGTAGATTGCAAAGAAACTTCTTTATTGTGAGGGAAGATTTACAGTTGTGAGGATGAAACAAATCTCAGCTCTGTAAGATGTCACCCCCCCATAAAATTGCAGGTATTTCACAGGCAGCTGATAATAGCACCTTGGGTGGGGGTGGGGGCAGAAATCAGGCCAAAGCAGATATGGAAATAGGATATAATAGGAGCTGGACCATTACTAGGTAAAGTGCTTTTTAACCTAATTCGTTTTTCATTCCAGTAATATGCACACGGCTAACAAAAGGTTCAGTACTAAACTATTTACATAGATTTAATTACATTACACTTAAAGGTAGTTAGCTGTTTGGGACTTGGGCCCCTGCCATTTGGTAATCAGCACATCGTGGTATCCTTCCGAAAAACACCTCTGGTAGCCTGAAAAAGTCAGAGTTGTGTAAGCAATACCCCCACCTAGCGATGAAACCTCACTGGAACTGCACTTAATACCCTGTGTGAGACAAAATCCGGAGCACCTTCTACTCTGTGATAGGAGTAACAACAGCTTATTCAACATCAACAATCTGCAAATAAAACGTGCATATGCTGTAATGTGAGCAAGACATAAATGGTTATGTTTGTAAGAGGTCCTGCACTACAAAGACACCTTTCATGCTGGCAATAATTAACAATACCCTGTTATTCTCTGTGAGTCTCTGCATTTCGTCTGAAGACTGTCTGAATTCCTGCACATCTGAAAAAGAGGGTGTTAGCTTTGTTCTATGAGACTTTGGAGTATGTTCTTTCACTTGGCTAAAAGGTATGGCCATCAAAATTCATGTATTACAGTTCTAAGCAGAAAGTTGCCACAATATACCAAAAAGTTGACAAGTTACAAATGTCATGTTTTAAATACACCCACTGAGAGACGTGAGGTAATCTCAGAATAGGTAAACAGTAAGGTTCCAGGATAATACCTTTGTTTTATTACACTAGCCTGCCCTTGCATATAATGCCCTCAAGCAATAGTGTCATTTTTGTTGTATAACAATCTCAAAATCAATTCCTCAAATTCAAACTTTTCAGTTTTTGAAAGCAAACTAGTCTTGAACACATACATCACTGATGATTAAGTAATGACACAGCATTTCTCAAAATAAGTTAAGTCCCAATTTTCATGTTTTTAGCAAGTTTGTTTACTTAGCAAATAATGCAGAAATGGCCAGCTTCGAAGGACAACTTAAATAATATTCAACTTAATCCATGAAAAAATGATACAATTCAATCATTTTTTTTAAAAAAAGTGCTATCCTAAATTTTTATTAACATGCCAGAATACATCCATTTCAGAATATTGTGAATTTGGTATTACCAAAAATTGCAATCCACTAACCTGTTGAGGGTTTCTTGTTTTACTAAGCCTACCCAGAGACTAACCATATACTTAGCTACAGATAGAGTATGACCTACATGAAACCCCAAATATTATTTCTGTTTACACTGATCCAATGCTGCACTATGAGACCACATCTATTACTCTATGAAATCTGGTTGTAGGGCTTTCTTCCTTGTTCTTGTCAGAAAAAAAACCATTTTACCAGCTAAGATGAATACAGGAAGTTTCCATATATGACTTATTTTCACAGTATCTATTATTCTGAGAGAGGGTGGGGAAATTCTGGGTAGTCTTTATTTCTGTTTTTCACATAATATTTGAATGTATATATCTGTATAGTGTCTCAGGCTTACTGAATGCCTTAGGCTTCCATTGTCTGTTGACATTCTACTCTCTGGTGATCCACATTCTTTTAAAATTATTAGACTGTGAAATAAGATGTCTTTTGTTTCTCAGACAAACATGCAAAACTTACTTTGCTCATATAATCTGTATAATACAGAAATATGTCTGACAGCTTCTGACAGCTTCTGTTTCCCTAACACTGTAAGGCAACCCATCTAATTTCCTCCTCAGCTTTCATTGCATGAGTGGATTTTATTATGGATTTGTTTGGGCATGGATAGGGAAACTGTACATTTTACCCAACTCTTCAAATGGAATAAAATATATCCATTATAAAATCAGATGCCAACCACAGGTGTGTCCTTAACAGCTTAAACCAGATATGGCTTAATGTCATGGTTTAACCCCAGCCAGCAACTAAGCACCACGCAACCGCTCACTCACTCCCCCCCATCCAGTGGGATGGGGGAGAAAATCAGGAAAAGAAGTAAAACTCACGGGTTGAGATAAGAACGGTTTAATAGAACAGAAAAGAAGAAACTAATAATGATAATGATAACACTAATAAAATGACAACAGTAACAATAAAAGGATTGGAATGTACAAATGATGCGCAGTGCAATTGTTCACCACCTGCCGATCAACGCTCAGTTAGTCCCCGAGCAGCGACCCCCAGCCCCCACTCCCCCCCAGTTCCTATACTAGATGTGACGTCCCATGGTATGGAATACCCCGTTGGCCAGTTTGGGTCAGGTGTCCTGGCTGTGTCCTGTGCCAACGTCTTGTGCCCCTCCAGGTTTCTCACTGGCTGGGCTTGAGAAGCTGAAAATTCCTTGACTGTAGACTAAACATTACTTAGCGACAACTGAAAACATCAGTGTTATCAACATTCTTCTCATACTGAACTCAAAACATAGCACTGTACCAGCTACTAGAAAGAAAATTAACTCTATCCCAGCTGAAACCAGGACACTTAATCAGTTACAATCTTCTAGGTAACTGTATCCTTTTAGGTAAGGAAATCTAACTTCAGACAGCTGCACTTCTGAGAGCTGTGGATTGCACAGTGGAATAATCATTATACCCTATATGACTAGTACTTTGTAATTTTTCCTATCTCTATAGACCAGTACATAAGCAAATAAGAAAAGATCAAGAACATTGCATGAAAACACTAATACTTTTGACAAATGTAATTTAGATTAAATTATTATTTACAGTGAATTTTAAAACCTATTTTATTAATGCTCAGTAAACTTGGTAAATTTTTTGCTAATCATTATTCTAAGGCAAGGCTAGAAATGTAACAATACACTGGAAGAACAGTGAAGTGTTTGATGCTTTTCCAGTTACCAACTAGCAAGATTCTATTGTTGAGATAAGATTATGTTATTTATTGTTGCTTGGCAGTCCAAAATAATTAATCAGGCAATGACTATGCTTAAGATCTCAAGTGAATTTCAGTGTCTTCCACAAATTTCAGGCAGAAACCTGCTTCTTCCTGCCTCTGCCTTTACTCCTCTACAAAAAGCCATATCACACATCTGTTGCAGACGTCCCAGAAATCTACCAATTTCAGACTACTTTGAACTGAGGATGAGAGAAAAAGCTTTCATGGGTAATGTCCTGCCAACCACCATGTCTCTTATGTATCAGTTGGTAGCAGCTGTGGCAGAACAGCATGAGGGGAGATTTAATTCCTGATAGGCCATTTAGGACTTTATGGGTCATAACAAACATCTTAAATTCCATCTGGAGACCATGAGGCAGTCACTGTAAATACCACAGAAGTACATAAACGCTCCCAGTAAAATACCCTCTTCTACCCTCTCCATAGTAAGTGACTATTATGTACCGCATCTGTGTCAGCTCCTAAGAGATTCATTCTAAGGTACAGCAGCATGAACAGTATACTTTTGCAGCCTAAGAAAATGACTGCCCCTCGTCCCCCCCAAAAAACAACAAAAAGTTCTACAAAACACAACATAAACTAGTATAAATATGGCTCAGAAAAGTCATAACATGAGAGAGAAACCTGAGAGACAAGTGGTAAAAATGCTGACTTCCATAATGTGATCTTCACAAAATAATGGAGAATCTATGCTGCCACTGATGAATATTAATGAGGGATGACAAATGCCTCCATCTTTGGTAACTGAATGAACAGCCACTATTGTCCAAGTTTCATCTAGGATCTGTTTTCTCCTACTTTATGTGGCTTGTGAATTATGTCACTTTCAGAGTCAAGACAGATAGTTCTGCTTCACTGGAGCAAAGAAACGTGTTTCTGTTGTCTGATGTTAAACACCCTGTGGCAGCTGATATGGAAAGACGTTTATTATCTGAATCTTAAGACTGGATGCCGCCATCTAAAAACTACTGGATGCTCTCTCTGTTGGATCATTTTTGTTTTATTTCTTTATTCCAGAAACTTTCAGTTTAAGACTTCATGACTCATTCAAGACTCTCATGAATGTTCTGAAACATAGTTGCCTTATTTCAGGTCTTATGATCACTTTATGATCCTATTGTACCAACATTTTTCTCATTGATCAGTGATCAGTATGTATGAAAAAATACAAATGGAGGCAAAATCTTTGCATGAAGAAGTTTTCAGTGCTGGTTTTGTTTTGTGACTGAATGATGTCAAATTGTTTATTTAGCCAGTTTAGCAAACTTTTAATTTTTTTTAATTGTTTTTCAAGCAAAGGTTACCCATGACCTTAACACTTTCAGGAGGCTTTTTAAAAATGTTTAAGGGCAAGTACAAAACAGTGTCTTTTTTTCCCCGTCCCTGTAGCTGTATCTCTTCACTCTTTTCACTATACCACTGCAAGTGCTTTTTCTGCACATATGGTTCAGAACATCTTCCAACTGTTTTGAGACTCTTGAAATACCTCAGCACCTGCCACTGCAACTTAAATCCTGGTCCCTCCTGTGTACAGATAAATATTAATTGTCACAGTCCTGAACACCTAGTCTATATTATTGTATGCACTATCATTTGCAGAGTGATAATTTGCTTTCTGAAAGCTCTAACATTCATTAGATCATAAATTCACATACGCATGTCTCCTCTTGAGGCCTCCAGGACTACTGTTGCCAAAAAACTCGGAATAAAGAACTTATCAACACCAATTTAGTGTAGATAAGCAGACGCTTCTTTATTAACGGCCGGGTGCACGGGCGAGTCCTCTCATGAACCACGCACACCTGAACACCAAAATCATACACCTTATATTAAACTTATTCATACATATTCATTAGATTTCCGAGAAATGTTATACATATTCATTAGATTTCTGGGAAGCTATTAGCATATGTAAGCGTCCTTTACACAGGCGCAGTGAAGGCCTCTGGTGGTCTTCAGAAGCCCTCTGGTGGTCTTCCATAGTCTTCCTCACTTTGTCCGATAGCTGACCTTTCATGTGATTCTGCGCAGTACGATTTTTTTGCCATCGTGTATTAGATTTACATATTCAATGTTAATTCTTGAATTTAATATTTCTAGTGATTGGTCCTCAGTCACACCACCTTATCAATATTCTTATAAAAAAATCATTGGTTGATCTCACTTAACTCTACTGATTGGAATTCTCGTTAATTAGATCGAAGTAAATCTTTACCAAAGCTTCCGTGGTTAACGGATTTCAGACAATACTCGAATTCTTATAGTTACACATAATACATTTTCTTAAGTTCCTAAGTTCCTATTAATTTGAAATTCTGACATCTGTTATCTAAGTTCTAAATGTTCCTACTAGATGATTTTAACCAATTCCTCCGGCCTTGGTACAGGGCTATACAGGAGATTTCACAGCAGCTGTTAGTTGTTGGTTAAATATATAAAATGCAATATATAATTTTGCTAAAATAGTTCTTATAGTTCCATATTCCTATTAAAATTAAATATGATTAATTCTAACTAATAACAAATCAGTAACACTACTACTGTGCTTCATTAACTGGATCAAAAAAAAAGTTTACATCACATAGAGAAAGAAGGAGAAGCTGTGCGCTACTACTGGAGAAAAGACTGTCAGAGCCTGCTTAGCAGTATGGTATATTCCAGTTCAGATTTTGGCAATGTGGTTGTCACATCCCAATTTCTCAGTTCGATGACTCAGGTTTGCTAATTCCCAGGTCAGGATTAAGGTGAAACAACACCAGGGATCCTTTAACTCACAAAACTCAATTTTTATTTGCTTACAACAAGAATTGGCATGAAATTTTGTCAGCAAACTGTGTGACATGTGCTAACCATACATCACCAAACATATACTACAGGTCTTGCTTATTTGGGGATCAGTTCAGGGAAGAAAATAAGGAGAGCCCTCCCATTGAGTCACAAGATTCAGAGTGGACCCCCTTGCTTTCTAGACTCCATCTCAGAGAGGAGCCCAGGGGCTGCTGAATCCACTCCTAGTCCCAGACTTGGTCAATGGTTTATGTCTAAAGGGACAAAGTGTAGGGATTACGGAAAAGGGAAAGAGAGGAGAAAGATTTAACCAATCCTGGGTCCAGCGTTGGTTCAGTCAGCCAAGGGGTCCAGTTCCAGTGGGCTTGCATACCTGGGGCTTCAGTTTGTGTCCTTTTATCATCCTTGCCCCTCCTTTGGGTGGGCACTCAAACTCATTAGGTTAATTAGGTAGCCTTGGGGCTATGGTCTTGAGCGGTCATTTGGGGAGTAACTTCCCCTTCCCTGCAGATGTGGTCTTTCGCCACACATGGTGAACTGTCCTGTTCAGTATATCAGAACAGGGAGCTGTGCACCCTCCAGCATGCCCTCCCCCTCCTGTTGCTGATGGGGTCTGACGGGCTTCTTTTCACCTGTGGTTCCTTGCTAGGCAGAGTTCATTGTTATGCAGAACTTGCCCCACCACAATGTTTGAGACATTAACTCCTTCAGCCTCTCACAGTGGTAAAGATGTTGCTCTTTCTTCTTTTTTCACTTTTCTTCAAAAGCTGAAATACAGACTGTTCTGTTTTGCAATGTCAGTGATTCAGTACCAAAAGCCACCTTTGTTCAGTTTCAAAATCTCTATAAACTTCACTATTTCATGTTTCCAAACTCAACATGGTAACAACCTCAATTCTCAAATATACTGCTACAAAACAAGTCAAAATGTGTATCCACATCTTCAATGTTTTCAGAATTAGGGCAGCAATGTTGAAGAATATCGATAATGCATAAAGTGAAGTATAAATAGTTTCTTTCAGAATTAATAGACAATTTCAACAACTTGAAAGGCAAGAAAAAGAACATGGATAAAAAGAATTAGACATTACATATGACGTTTGAGCATGTAAGCAAATATAAATGCACCCGCAGTTTTATATACATGTAGCAGGAAAAATGTATGACCTATATTGACTACACTGGTTGGTTGTTACCTGTGACACAGGCACATGCAAGTGATCTTATCCTAAATACAATGAAAGCTCTTCAGACAACAGTATCACAGAATGTGAGACATAATAACTCGTTATCATTTGTGGGTTTCAAACAGACTTGACACTTAGGGTGCATTAGTGCTGGTGTTTTTTTTTCCTTTTCTTTTTTTAAACAGAAATGAGAACAACACAGCAATTCCTAAACAGTTCACTTACATCATCAGGTTCTCAGTTTGAACCTGATTTTGATATGGAAAATATTACTTACCATTCTATAGTAACATTTGCACAGAACAATTCCCTTACCACTTATCCTAACATTTTACCCAGTCAGTTATATGAACATCTTTGTAAAAAGAAAATTTATTTTGTCATTGTATTGACCAAATGGAACCTAAATGTTCCTTTGAGCTATATGGGGCAAATTACACCTTGCAGAGATAAAATTTATTTGAAATTTTAATTTTAAATTTTTTATATAATATACTGTGACGGTCTGACAAATTCAATGTCTCAAACATCTGCTAAAAGAGCTTTGCTGGAGAAATCGACCTCTGTAAAAATGCTGGAGATTTGTGAACAGGACAATGTGGACACAGGAGAGGGCCCCACGGAGGGTGGGAACGCACTTCTCCAAGGCCCCAATTCCTTATCTTAAGTGACCAGGAGAAGGAACACAATTTATGCCTTCCTGGAGGAAGAAGGGCCCATGGAAGTTGGGACTGTGCTTCTATCTTAAGTGGTCATACCAGCAGGAAAAGAGAGGCAACTCCACAATGAACACCCCCCCTCCCAAAGCTCACTGACCGATTCCAGTGAACCCCAGGTGTGGGAACTGCGCATGTTGAGATCATCAACTAACACACTATAAAAAAGGAGAGAACGAATCCTAAGTGCGCGCCGTCCGGAACTGGATCTCTACGCTGGCTGGACCAACGCTGGACCCAGGACTGGTGAAACCCTTCTCTTCTCTTTCTTTTTTCTCTCATTCTCTCTCTCTCTCTTTTCCTTCTCTCTTTTCCACAGTCCCTACACCTCATCCTTTGAAACATAAACCGTTGACCAAGTCTGAGACTAGGAGTGGATCTAGCCGCCCCTGAGCTCCTCTTTGAGAAGGAGTCCAGAAAGCAAGGGGGTCTGCTCTGAACCTCGTGACTCAACGGGAGGGCTCTCCTTCTGATATGTTTCATGTTTCTTCTTCCATTGCTTTTTCTATACTTCCCTCCTCTTCTCAAACAGCAGCTTAATGACATGTTGCAAGGTTCACATTAACAAGTTCATGTGTACTTGGACAAAGTTAGCTAGGTTGAATGAAGGTTGATTGTTGTTTGAACTCCCCTGGTGTCGTTTCACCTTAATTCTGACAAAGGAAATCCACGAACCTGAGTCGCTCCAACTTTGGGACGCGACATCTACCTAAAAAATTAAACCAAAAATAATGTGAGATGAAACTTCTTAGCACTATCAGGAGTCTTTTCCCCTCCTGAAGTTCTGACAGAACTCAGCATCTTAAAGCAAGAAATTTTGATGCTTTGGATTCTAAAAAGGTTCCCCTGGTCAGTTCTACTCTTTACAGACATAGTAATTTATCAAAAAAAGGAATATTACTTATGATCTGAATTGAATATTCTGTAGAAGTCAGGGACAGGACACAGTTTCAAAACTGAAAGGTTTTGAGTTCTGGACTTTTCTGAGTGTATGATTAACAACTAAAACTATTTTAATAGGAATCATTGAAGGAAAAATTCTTTCCCTTCTCTACCTACCCTTTCCCAAACCCATGATGTCTTTAAATACAAATGTTTGTGTTTCTTAAACTTGAAATAGGTTTTTGTTGAATATTGATATTTTGGAGATGAATCAGTATTATCTGTCTATTTTCTTTACTCATGAAAGCTAACTACTGGGCAGAGGTAGAAATATTTTTTAAAATCAAATTTGAGAGCACAGTCTTATTCTTCTATTATCTAGTATAATAAATAAACTAAAGTTGATTAGGGAAGGAACACGTTGATTGGAAAAGGAAACTGAGAAATTAAATGTATGAGCAGTGAATGCTTAGGACTATATATGATTAAGAACAGGCTCACAATACTCTTCAGAGTCAGTTACCTTGCCTTCTGCATACATAATTAGACCCTGGTGCTACTTGGCACGACTCCCATGGCTAGGCACAACGTTCTTCTGCTGGTAATAACTTCTTAAAGAAAATATATGTCTGTTAGCACTTCCAGGGAGGAATACAGGTTCCTTAGGAAGACCAGACCAGGAAAATGAGGAGGTTGAGTTGCCCTTTATATGAGACAACAGCTGGAATGCATGGAGGTCTGCCGGCGGATGGATGACAAGCCAACAGAGAGGTACAAGTAAGGGTTAAAGAGCAGACCAGTGTGGGTGACATAGTAGTGGATGTCTGCTATAGGCTACCGGACCAAGAGGAACAAAGGGATCAGGCCTTGTAGAAACAGCTAGAAGCAGCCTCACATTCACAGGCTCTGGTACTCATGGTGGACTTCAACCACCTTGATATTTGCTGGAGGGACAACATAGCAAACAATACAGGAGGTTCCTGGAGAGCACCAACTACAACTTCCTGAACCAAGTGATAGAGGAGCCAATGAGAAGAGATGCTCTGCTCGACCTCATACTTACCAACAAGGAGGGGCTTGCTGGGGTTGTGAAGGTCAAAGGCAGCCTTAGCTACAGTGGTCATGAGATTGTGGAGTTCAGGATCCTGAGAGGAGGAAGCAGGATGAAACGCAAGATCACAACTTCGGACTTCAGGAAAGCAGACTTCGGCCTCTTCAGAGATCTGCTTGGTAGAGTCCCATGTGATACAACCCTGCAGGGAAGAGGTCCTGTCCTTGTTTTGGCTGGGATAGCCAAATTTCTTTCTAGTATAGCCAGGATAGCCAATTGGATAGCCAATTTTTTTTCTAGTAGCTGGTATGGTGTTGTATCTTGGATTCAGTATGAGAAGAATGTTGATAACACACTGATGTTTTCAGTTGTTGCTGAGTAATGTTGAGACTAAGTCAACTGGGAGTGGAGTTGAGCCAGGAAGGGGGGGCAGGGGGAGGGTAAGGTGTTCTAAGGTTTGGGTTTACTTCTCATTATCCTGTTTTGATGTGATTTGTAGTAAATTAAATTGATTTTGTTTGTTCCCCAAGTTGAGCCTGTCTTTTGCCTGTGACCGTAAGTGGTGAGTGATCCCTCCCAGTCCTTGTCTCAACCCATGAGCTTTTCTTTATATTTTCTCCTCATTCCACTGGGGCCAGGGGGGAGGAGTGAGCGAGCAGCGGCATGGTGCTTTGTTACCAACTGGGCTTAAACCACAACACCACCTCACCTTATTTTAGGAATATTATGAGAGGTGTTTAAGACAGATATGTTGTACAAAGATGTAGGATGAATTGCAGAACTAGTTACATTAATCTTTAACTAAATTTGGATGACTTGAATCATAGTCTAAGTCATGAGGTAAAACTTTGCAGATCTCTAAACACCCAAGACTCAACAGCCTACTGTTTGGTGTATTGGATATAGACTTGTTAAATAGAAATTTAAGAAAGTATCGAAAGCAGTGTTTCTTAATAAAAAAATTAATATAATTAAGCTGGCCTGCTACTTCCCACTACAAGGCAAACAAT
Organism: Haliaeetus albicilla; assembly: GCF_947461875.1. NCBI lineage: Eukaryota > Metazoa > Chordata > Aves > Accipitriformes > Accipitridae > Haliaeetus > Haliaeetus albicilla. Next base: position 46,266,740 of record NC_091516.1, read on the forward strand.
GAAAACAGATAAAAAGTAAAAGCCAGCAGTGTTCATTAAACTTAGAGTGAAGACTATAGGTTGCAGGAGAAAGGAGTACAAAATTCATTCCAAGGCATGGCTGCTGTACGAAATGTTCCCAGTGATCAGTTTGGCTTCACATATTGGGGTCTCCATTTTAAATAGCCTTCTTTAGCCTCACAACAGGCCTCTGGCAGAAAGGGGTGTCCAGGTGGGGTTAAATGTTGCACAGTATTTACAGGCAGTCAGAAAATTTTCTTGTGGATCATTTTATTCTCTCAGTGATTTTTGCTTTTGTAAGAAAAATGTTTACAAAACCATTACTGTTGGGCTCCCCACAGGAGTTAGCTGTTCCATATTTAGACACCTCCCTTGTAATCAGCAATTGCAGGATATAGCTTAACTATAAAGGACCATATTGCACAGGCAGAGCTAAAAGTCTCTTATACGACCAACATTGCAGCCTCCAAAATGCTCTAACATGGTTCTGCCAAGTTACTGTATGTAGTAGGATTGTTTCACCACACTGCAGTAGTTATGGTACAAAAGAAAACTTTTAAAGTGAGACCTGTTTTTCAAAGGAGAACTAGAAGTTAGGGTGTTACATGCAAACCTCTGTTTCACTGCCTTAATTTCCTTCCCTTCCTTCACTACGGGACGATTTTTTTCTTCTTCTGAATTCCTGACACTGATGCAGAAAAACTTTGCTCACATCTACTGACAAACTGACCTGATTTGTCTCAGTGCACGGGGGGGGGGGGGGGGGGGGGGGGGGGGCGGGTGTAAAGGTGAAAGAACCCTAGGAGAGATGGAGGAAGAGCGTGGCACAGCCATGCCTGCAGTGAATCTCGCTGTTGCTGGACAACTTAACTACTTCAGTGTCCTGTGACTGTGGCCCTGCTGGGAAACTGTTTTTAAACAAGAGAACATAGTGTCAAGAGTGAAACTCTACTTTCCAGTCTGCTCCTTGCTGTAACAGCACTTTAGCCCAAATGTTTACCATGAATATTTTCAAAGTAAAGAAGGGCACCTAATTACTCAGGCCTATTGATGAGTCATTTTAAGTTTCCCTCTGTAGCTTTGAGAGTGTTTTGCTAAGAATAGCCAGGTTTTTCTTTGATTTTGCTGCTTAGGATAGTATCTTATCTTTTTTAAAAGGAAAGATAACACGGTTTTCTTATCTAGCTATCTGTGGATGGTCTTGTGGAGCAGTTCCTCTCACTTTCATAATGAATTATTCATTTTCACCTTAACTAGCTGATCATGCATGATTGGTGGCATTCTAGAAACACAGTCAATCAATTCAGTACCTAGTAAATGCATTTGGTTTGATTCTTTTTCATTTGTGTATGTTGTGGGATTTTGTCAATGATTTAAATGGTATTCACTGTGCTGTTAGCTGCCTAGGATCAGACAAATCAGGAAAAAAAAGTCAGATCAATTATATCAATTGCATCATAAGATTGGAATAGTCCTCTGACAAGGAAGATGTGAGCCATCAAACTGAGACAATAACTAAGCTTTGCCAAAAGGTCAGAATAATCATACAGAATCATTTCTCTAAGGATAACAACACTTACTTGATTTTATTTAAACTCAAAATTATTTTGTTCATGCATAGAAAAGAAGTTTCTGGAACTGCATTTTTATGGAAGAGGGTTGCCTTGCTGACTTTCTTTCTTACTTTTTTTATTTGGTTTACCATGGATTTGCTGTCCTACCAGATGGACAGAATATTGTATAGCAAGCAGAAGTGTGACTTGTGATTGTTTATTTATATACATAGTGAGTTTCAGGGGTATCATCTGTAACTCAAACCTGTCGTTTGCTGAGAACTGCTGGAACCCGGAAATTTCTTTTTTCATACACAACTTATTCACATTTGTTAGTAATGTTTTAGCTACATAGGTGACAGTACCAGATTGCCGCACTGGATCAGCAGTCCGTAAGTATTCAAATAGTTCCATTTCTAGGAATATTATCAAATCATCTGATATTCTAACTTGGTAATAGTGGCATAGAGGGGCAATTACTGTGTCAACAAAGGAATTAAACTCTAAATAAGAGATCTCTTTTGACTTCACTGGACTATTTATATATCTGTCCAGAGCCTCTGTTTTTCCAGTCAAGCACCCAATGCACCTTGGGTTGCCAGACATTTCATCAATCTATGATATTGATATACAGAATTGGTAACCAGACACTGAACTACACATATGATATTGGCAACTGATTTTAAATATGAAATGTGAACAGTATGTGAGTGTAGAGATCAACAGTTAAAAAAAAAAATCTTACACAAAATTACTTTATTATTTTCGACATAATAATTTGCTTTACCTTATCTAAGTATATTCTTCCAGATCCTGCTTAACAATGCTTAAAAGTTTTGTTTGATTCTTACGAAGGTCATCAATAAGAAGGTCATTATGTTGCCAGAAAGATGGTCATTATGTCAGTCCTCAGCATTGTCCTTTATTTAACTGCCTTAGCATACAGCTAGCATTCTATAAAAAGAATTATTGGACAGCCATAGATTCTACCTAGAAATTACCATTTCTGATACAATAAAAAAAAGTGTTTTCTTTTATAATTTCCTTGGAAAATGAAAGAACACATTTTTTCGATGTCACTCAGTGATCTAAACGATTCACATTATTTTTCTTTTCAGAAGAAATATCCACTTGATTAAACATATGTAAATAAAATAAAATAATAAACGTTTAAATGCAAATTTTCTCTTAAAATATTTTAAATATTAGAATAATGTATGAACTGTAGTCCAAAAAAGCTTGAAGAAATGAATGGTGTTTAAGAAAAAGTATTGTGAGGCATTCTGCATTGATGTAGGTGTTAGTGGGTTGATAGCAATGTAATAGAACTTCCCTGGGGTTATTTAATACAATTACAAGACTAGGCCTGCTTTCAAAAAGTATTTTACAAAAAATGTCTAATGTTTGAAATACAGTAGTACGACACCCTTTCAAGCTTCACTTGTACATTCCAGGGTCACTTATCCACTGCTCAAAATCTCGCTTTCAGCTTTTTCAATGATATGTAAATTATCACATTAGTAAAAGCTGTGTATTTCTGGCCCTTGCAGCTTTTAGTCAAAGCTGGATATTAAAGGCCAGATTCTTCTCAACAGGACAGGTTAAATACAGCAGATTCTATACTACACCTGCATGGAATGGAATTTTTTTCAAACAGAATTCATTTTGGTTTGGTCCAATGTTATGTTCAGCAAACAGGGGGATTACATTTTGCTCTTTGTTAACCAATTAGAATTTCTAGTCATTACTTTTTTTTTTTTTTTTATTTTAGTTTGATCTTTTTAGTAAGACAACAGACAAAGTGTACTGTTCAAATCTCTAAAAGCATGAAAAAAATTCAGGGACTGCATCACAGAAAGAATAGGGAAAGGAAGGAAGGACTTCTTTTGTTCATTAAAATCTCCATCATTTCAATAACCAAATTTGCTGTGGTTTGCAAGCAGTGCATCAGGACAGCTGAGGGGGTAGTAAACAACAGGTGGAGGTTTTGGCAGAGATAAGAAAATCCTGCAGCTGGGTTATCAAATAAAAGGTAACACAGAACTCCAATTTTAACACGACTGTAAATATTTTCCTCTTCCCAAACCTTGCACACATTGATTACAGCTGAATAGTCTTTTATTTTCCCATTTCTTTAAATATGTTTGTACACTAAATATTTCCTTTCTCCATACTAATGTTTCCACAACAAACAGGTAAATGCCAGCATCTCTTCTCACTGTAAACATCGGCAATATTTTCCTTCCAATGTAAGCTTTGCCCAAGAAAGGACTCATTTAAACAATATACTGAGACTCCCAACAGCTGGCTTCTAGCTTAAGCTACAAGTCTACCTTAATGAAAACGAACAAAAGCAGCAGCCAAAATTATTCCTCTAAGTAAAACAAATCTGATACTTTTAGCACAGAAATCACAATAGTGACAAATCTACTACTTGACTTGGAAATTAAAGACATATACAACATGCAAGCTGACAGACAGTGTTTCTTTACAGCATGTTATTCCAAAGGTTTTTCTTACTGACCACCTGATCACAGAACGCAGAATCATTTAGGTAGGAAGGGACCTATTGAGATTTAGTCCAATCCCTCTGCTCAAGCAGGGTCAGCTAGAGTAAGTTGCCCAGGACCCTTTCCAGTTGAGTTTTGAATATCTCCACAGATGGATATCTACTGTGACCTACCATGTAGGCCAGTCAGCAGGTCCATTTGACAAGTCTTCATTGTCCTACAACAGTAGCACTGATCAAATAAAGTGAGAAGCTTCAGCTTCCAGTGTATTTTCCATTTCACTAGCTGAGATTGCCATTTCAGTAGAGAGGTTTGTCGCATGAGAAGAACATTCGAACATTTGTAAACTTTCAAATATTTTTCAGATATTGACACTGATATAGATGTGAAAATCAGACTAGTAGTGTACTGTATGTCAGTATTCTGTGATATTCAATAGTTTTGTGATAGAGTAAGTGGAATGTTTACCCACATCAGATGAGGATGAACCTATATTGCTTGGAGATACTGAGAAATAGGTTTACTTACTACTCTCATAGCCACTAAAACTCCAAGAGGTAATGGAAGGTTCTAAAAGGACAATATACTGGTTTAGCTGTAGAACATTTACAGAAAGAGAAGCAAAAAAAAATCCCTCATAAACCTCAACTATGACTTAAATAAACCACCTTAAGTGATGAAGTATCATTCTTTTTATGCTCATTTTGCTCTTGGTGATGACAGTTAATGAAGCTGCCTGTGCTTTTGTGATGAGGATATATGTCTGCTAAGAACCAGACTGAGATCTCCCTTTCTTTCTCTGAGAAGAGTGGTGTTTGGATATTCACTGAGTTAGAATCAAGAGTCTCTCAGTCATAAAATACATTTTGCCTTTACAACCTAAGAAGCACAAGCAAATATCTTACACACCTTCAGCAGTAAAGGAAAGTAAACAAACAGAACAGGCTACCTCTGAATATAGCTCTGAATCATTTGAAATGGTTCGTTTGGCCTAATCAGATCTAATGTCCATTATGAGATCATCCTGTTTAGCCCTGCTTCTTTGGTCCTCTTCCACAAACACTTACTACCTACGATGTCACTATACCAAACCATCTGCCTGGTTTTCAGGATTACATTTATAATAAGGGTGAGTTTGCACTGCCATTGTTTTAATGAATGCTTTTCCATTGAAATTATTTATTCTTTGGTTTTTCCAGATATTGTATTTCTGCATTATTCAATGAAATATTTAAGTAATTTAGTCATTAAACCAAAGCCACACACTGAAAATTTTCAATCACTTGAAAAATACAAGTGAATACAATAAAAAGAAGAATGTGAAACTCAGGGTAAAAGTGCAACAAACGCCCAGTGTAGCAGCAGCAGCATTTTACATGCACTAACTTCCATCCTGGAGCCTGTACAGGAAAGCAGGATCTGACCTGCAAATAGTAAAATACAAGTACAGCAGCAGTACAGAAACAACTGGTGAGACGAAACAGTGAGCTGTCTTAATTTCATATATAAGTTAGTTAAAATAACATAATGATATAAATGGAGAGGAAGGCAGGGAAGAAAAAAGGAGTCATCTGAGTATAATGTTAGCTATAGGTTTTAACAAATTTGTGCCATGTCCTCACCTATCCCTAAGCCCTATGGCTTATATGAACAATAGTCAAACACCTGCCTACACATACACCAGGTAAAACAATGCAACAATTTTAAATACTTATCTTTTTTACATATACTCTTCAAGCATCCCAGTATATTATTAGAATTATGATGGTATTAACTTGTGCTCACATCACAGGGCTTTGATAAGAAACATGAACTAGGAAATGCATTTCAATGTCAAACTATGTGCATTTTGCATTTGACTGCTGTCTATTAAGTGTGTCTGAAAACACAGTTTAACAGTCCTTCTTGGAACATAGTGTCCTGGCTTCTCTGAATTCCTTAACAGAAGTTCTGTTGATTTTCATGGAGCTAGACTTTCACTCCCAGTATTTTATTATTCCCAGAAACAACTAGGTTGTATCATCAGACTTTATTTCATCACAGAAACCCACAATTTTCCAGAAGAAAGATTTATCAACAGAAGAAACAGATGGCCCTGTCCATGGAAAAGAATGATAATAAGATGCCAAGTCAGCACTCATGAAGAAGTCTTTGATTTTCACTGAAGCACAGCAGTACGCCAGCACACAAATAACTTTTTTCCCATGTTAGGATGCTTCAATGGTGGAACACTAAAGAAATTGCAGTCTTGGTCCCAGTGGATAAACTGATCCTCAGAAACAAAAGCATATGCTCTTCTTCACTACTGCACAGCAGAACTAAAATGACTCCCTAGGCCCTTTGAAAACAACTTAGGTATTTGAGGCTTGACAATAATAAGTAAACTGTGTCCACCTTTCTGAGAAGTGCTGCCACAGAAAGCTTGATGAACAATTTGTTCAAGGCTCCAAATTTCAGAAGGAGGGGACCTAAGTGGTCACAGATGCAATCCTCATGCTTCCCTGCATTAGGCCCTTTTCTCACAGTGCTCTGTCAGACTTCATTCTGTCCAAACTCTTGTGAAAGAAGTGCTGCAGAAGAAGGAGCAACTCTTCAAAAAAAAGTACTTTGAGTAAAACAAAGGATTAACAGGAGTAATCAGCTCTTCTTTCTTTCCTTCCAGGGAAATGATAAAAATAGCAGCACCTGAGTGAATAATTAAATAAATAAAAGCACTGTCAGGAAAACCTAGCCCGATCTAAGCAATCCCAGGAGTTTCATAAGTAGATAATACAGTAACAGGTGAATAAAAACACATTAACACTACTGTCATTGTTACCATTTAAATCTCAGATCTGACTTGCTGTAGCACCTACACAAAACTTACAGGAAATCAGCCAGGTGAAATGAGATCAGTGAGACTGAACACCCAGGGCATATAACAAGGAGTAAAGTGCAATCCAAGTACTTCCGAATCCATAATCCCAGCTGTATATAATTAAGCTTCCCAGCGCTACCAACAACAGCACTACTCATAGCCTTGACTTTCTCAAGAAGTTATATAGTACATAACATTTGGGCCTGGTTCAGCTATATACTTCCCATGAAAGCTTGAGAAGTTTCGTGACAGCCTGTTATTTCATCTGTTTTCTTAATAAAAGGGAATAGTGCTTCTCAAATCTCTGAACAATGCTATGAGCATGCATTTGTGTTTTCAGTAAGATACTGTGGGGATGAGTAAGCAAATAAAAAAAGAAATCCTGTGAGATTTTCCAGGCTTATGTGTTTAGCACACTTTGAAATTTTTATTTTTTTTTCAAATCATATGAATTTTGCTCCTGCAAGACTTCTAGAAACATTAAAAATGCCAGATAAAAATGAGAAAACACGTAAACATCAGGAATACTAAACATTGTAATTCTTCTGTTTCATATCTCCTAAACACTAGAGATGGTTTGAACTTTAATTGTTAACTTTAGGCGACAAGTAAGATGTAAGTCTCTCTTCCTTCACATAGCAGAAATTAAATTTGCTTCTTTGGTAGCAAAGCACTCAAAGTGCAACTGCGTGTCTTAGATTTTTTTTTAAAGTATCTACTTATGTACAATGGATTGTTGAACTTCCAGAAGATAAAAGAAATTAATTCAAATATATTTTTATGTATATTCATTTTTAAATTCTAGACAGGGTACTTCTAAACAGTGGCTAGACTATTACATGCTCTGCATTCATTGAACTCCACAGAACATTAATGGTGGGTTCTGACCAGTTTTAAAAAAACGTAAAGCTTTCATTTTTCACACAGCTGCTTCTAAATTCATAATAGACTGATACACACAGGTAATAACAGCAACAGCTACTTAACAAACTAACATAATTTTTCATATAACATATATATATTTGTTTAAACAGATCAAAGCAATAAAAACATTGCAACTTTCCCTAGAATTTCAGTACACTTATTTAAAGTGCTGTGGTCTAGAAGGAGAAAATGTTATCTGTTAAGCACCACATGTACTTTACATAGCATTAAACTAAACAATTACATTCAGTCACTCAAGTTTTCTATATTTAAGCTGTTTCATTCATTCTTTAATGGGATAAAATAAACAACACATTTACTTAAAACCTTTAATCCCATCCCTGAGCTAGTTAAAACTAACTAAAAATTGGACATAAATTTTATTCTACAGAAATATTAGGGATTTCTTTCTTAAAATCCATTCCCCTATTTATCCCTGACACGGAGTGGTTGTAATCACTAAGTGCAGATGCTTTTGATGACTGCAGACTTCTCTGAATTTCAATAGAATAAATAGTTGTTACTGTCAACAGAAAAATATTTCATTATATTCAGTAGGACAACCTATGTTTCCGGTCACAATTTGGTGAATCTACAGTCACATACTGAATTACAGAGTTGCACCACACTTATATTTGTAAAGTAAAAATAATTCTTAGATCATATTTTTTCTTAAACTTTTAATTACTTTTTAGGAAGCTTATTAAAGTGATGACTCTTTGAGTCTAACTACCTATATTTTTAACATTGAATACACTTAACTGTAGTGTTTCCCTTCATTTATGGTTATGGCTTACCACAGCACTTTCAGTCTGTAGTTGCATATAATCATTATTGCCTGTTTCATTTCACTATACCTAGACAGTTCATTGAGCTGGGATTATTAATTGCTCTGCTGATGCTATGTAGCACAGTGATTTGCATGTTATCTTTCATAAAAGAGAAGCAGTAGCCTGGCACTCAGTTCAAGTGATAGCTTTTCCCAGAATTCATGAAAAACGTATGGATTCCTACTCAGAAAAGGAGACAAACATTGTAAAAGTTTGTAAAAATCTGCTTGGGTGGCTGAACAGTTCTTTCAACTTTCCACCAGTAAGAGGAAAAAAAGCTTAAGAATAGGTCAGATACTTATCTCTGTTACTACTTTCAGATCTCATAGAATAATAATAATCCATGCTATTACAAAAAAAGGCATTTGAAGTGAAATTAGCACCTGTTATCTAAGAACATCATATTAGTAGCCTAGCTCAAGTTTTTCTTAATTAATCTCAGTAACTGGAGATCTAGTATGACACTGGAACAAATTCATTGTATTACATTTAATGCAACTTATTTTTCACTAACATAGCTATAAAGCTTCTCACAGATTTCTCAGGAAAAAGAACCAACATATTAACTTAACATTGTCAATGATATAATCCTAGTTGGATACCATTTGCCTGCTTTATTCAAGTGTGGTAAATTATTAATAGATACACACATCCTGTATTAATGTTGTCAGCAACCAATCACTAATGAAACCATTGCTTTTGTCACCAGAGGATTCCTGCAATATAGGGAGTTACTCTGAGGCAGTATTAGTGTAGATACTAGGTCATTTTCTTCCCTTATACTGTATAGAGTTGTCACGTTCTCCATAATTTTAAACCAGTCTTACTTCCTCAATCACTAGCTAAGCAGGACCAGCTCTATAAAAACTTTACTTCCATAACTAGCATAAATCTGTATTTAATTTAACCAAGATGGATTGTTGTAAGTATTCCAATATACATTTTTGGCAATAAATGCCAGTATGAAGAAAAACAGACTTGTCTCTCCCAAGCACCAAATCCCGTACAAACACACTGAGCCACATGTACGTTCAGTACACACTCATTCATGGTCACATACCATATTAAAAAGGCAGACATCTCCCAGCACAGAAGGGAACCACAGAAATCCTTCCTGAGGAACATCTAATCTATACTTCCCATCACCTTATAACCTACTCCTAGCAGTATCAATTTTCCACCTTCTCGCTACTCATACCTACTGAGGATGAAAAGGAATTTTTAGCAGGGCCCATTGAACTAATCTAGTCTTCACCATATCTGAACAAATTTTCTCAGTCTAATGCTTTACACAGATATCCATGAGGAATAATCATAATTCCCTAAACAACCAGATACACTTGGTGTACAGGCTTCTGTGCCAAGCACGACACATACACAGCCTAACTACAAACAAGTTGAAGAAGATAAAAAACTGGGTGACTGAAGAGTATCTGTTGCAGACAATCAGTTACTAAATGTAATAGGTTGAGCAGCAGCAATGATGGAAACAGCTGCTTCCTTATGGGAGCAGCAACCTTACAAGGAGCAGAGAAAAGATAGAAGTAGTTAGCAAATCAGGCATGGCTAGTCATTAGGAAAATGAAATTTCTTCTATGATTTTGAGGAAAATTAATGTTTAATTACAACATGCTGTGCCCCACTGTCATGGAGCAGCGAGGGCTAGCTACTGTGCAAGGGATGGAGAGCCAGGAGCCTGCCATGGCAACAACGCAGGCAGGGACAGGGCCTTGGCCCCGGCTGCAGCTTCCCTGCAGTGGTGCCTGGGAGTCTCTCTCCAAGGCCACCAGCGGGAACGGGCAGCCCTCAGCTGCACTATCACTGCCATATGACCCTGACCCCCAATGCTTAAACCTCCAGGAGGGGTGATGCTCTCAGGGCCCTGACATTTTCTGTGAAATTCGATGGGCAATAGCTCCAAAGCTAGTTTGACGTGAATTGCACTGATAGGGTACACATAACAAAGAAGGAATCATAAGTGCTGCAGGCTCAGAATTTGTTCCTACACATTATAATTATCAGCTGATGGTTTTGTTAATGATCACAGAGCTACCTTCTGCCTCTTACAAATGGGTTGGTAGATACACAGCTGTGACATGTCTTTAGAAGAGGACAAAAAAGTTTTCAAAAAACTTGAAAATCTTGTTCACAAAAGTGTAGAAGAGGGACTCTTTAGGCCTCATCCTAGTATGGACTGAGAAGGAAAACCTTGGCTGGGCTTCTCTGAATCACTTAAATCATGATTTTCAGATATGACAGTAAACGGTCCTTGAGTTTTTGAATGTTAATTTCCACCTATTCATTTCCAGATTCATCATCCTCTATGTTGTTACAGTAAGGTTGTTGAGAGTAATATTTGTTCATCATATATTCTTTTATATGCAAAACAGGCACACAGAAGCAGATCATTCAATATTTTTAGGTATATACACAGATAAGAGGTTCACACTTTGCCTAGTGATTCCTTTTCTTTTTCCATAGTTCCACACTTTATAAATAGTATCACAACTTGATTCACTGCTTGTTATTACTGAATAGGTACCCTGAGTGGTTAAAATGTGCAAACATATGCAAAATGTGTGGTATTTTTACCTTCTATATTGTCTTTGCAACCCTTGAATTTTTCAAAGCAGTTGTACTTCAGTTGCTTCAGTATTGGTAGGTCGGCTTATAAATTTTGCCTTCAGTGTGGCCTTTGAGTAGCCTCTCTCCTCTAATGGAATTAAATGTGTCTTTACTAAAAACCAAACACCAGAGCTGATGAATGAGGGTTGGAAGTCTAAATGAAGAGTAACTGAAGCACTGAAACCTGTCTGAATTTCTAGATCTAAATTCATCTCAGATGTCCTGTGAAACAGTGCTAAATGCCACTATTTCCAACTGCTTTAGTGTTTAATACATGCAGGAAAGCACAACATAACTAAGATTTATGATCATCTCTCCATATAGTTCAGGAAGCACAGCTTCTCCTTCCCTAGTCATGCAAGACTGAAGTCTGGGGAATCAGACTAAGACTACAAAGGCTTCAAAGGGCATGTCTGCATTGAATAATGAGCTGTATTGATCCCAAGTGGGAAGCTGTTGTACATTGAGAATTTACTGACCACAGAGCAGTTAACCTGAGTAGGCACGGGCAGGTGCTACACTGTACTACACTGAACTATGCTGCATGTATAGCTTCTCCTTCATGCCTGCATTGTGCTGTGGATATCCCTTGGCCATAGGATGAAATGAGCTAGCTAATCATAGTGGAGTTTGCAGTCAGTTCCCTCTTGGCACCACCTGCATGTCCTTGTCTTTATTCTGGAGTGAGGCAGCATGATCTCACATGAAAATCCTTTTTCTTAACAATAGAAAAGATGAATTGGATTGTTTTATTTTAATAAAATCCTGCAAGAGTTCTAAAGACCATAATGCCAAAGAATGCCTCTATGGAAAGGATCTGTACAGTGTGCCATGCCCTGACTGGAAGTCTGCCTGATGCTGCAAAACTCAGGGTTTCCAGCATCTGAAAGAACATAAGACTATCCTCTTTCACTTTCTAGTGTTAGCTTCAATATATGGTATTTTAAAACAATGCCTTATGGAGTCAGAGTACTTTCCTTACTACAGTCATAACAAATGCTTTCCACAGTACATTACAGGAGTATGGTACTGAGATCCATAGTGCTGGCCCAATCCATTATCAATGGGCCTTCAGGCCCATAGAAGTATTGTGGCTTGAACTTAAAAGCTGGATGGCTTTTCCTGAGATGGAACTTGTTAGGTTTGATGTAATGGGTATAAATCTGCATGACCTTGGTTATTCCAAAAACAATTTGAATGTTACTGCACTCCACTCAATATTTGTCCTTCCAAGAAGGATTCTCATGGAGCAACTTCAGGTGTCTTTGCACAAGCTTTGCAATTTATTCTACTTTCTCTAATGCACCAAGCGTGGTACAAAGTCTAAGCAAAGTCAAGTATTGAAAATCATTAAAAGAAACAAAAAGCAATCAACACCACAGCAGCTAGAAAGTTATATTTGAGATATTGTAGGGTTTTTTGTCTCTTGACAGCTGATATCATCTGATATCTGATTATCTTGGACCAATTCCTACCTTCTCATCTTGAACTCTGAAATCAAATTATTAAGTCATTTTGAGTTATAACCAAAAAAAGTCAACAAGACAACACACAGGTTCTTGGTGCAATGATTTTTGCTGTGAACTTGTTGTTCCCTAAAGTGCTATTATTCACTTGTGCTGTTATGATGAGCGGAAAACAGACTTCACAATCAGTGAGATTGTAAAGGAGGTATGTTCATTCAGCTCTGGGCAGCATGGGGGGTAGTCCCACCAAAGTCGTGCGCGCCTGACTCAGCAGTTCACTTCAAATTTATACAGTCAAGTGTTACATATCCATAGAGTTTCGCAATACGCCTATACATAGGCATGATCTATCCCCACTTCATATTAAAATTAGTTCCAAGAAGTCACAAGACCGGTCTTGGCTGGTTCTTGGGACCGACTGCTGCTTCTTATCAGGGACTATCTCCTGCCCCAGCCAGCCTCAACAATGCAAACGTTAAGCATCACTTCTCATCCCCTTGGGGCATGTCTACCTCTATTGAAATTTCTTTAACTTCATTATAAACTGGATAATTATTAAACAGTTCCTATCTACTTCCATATATCTACTATATCTACTAAGGTTCATTTGGCTCCCAGTCTCAGTTATGGCAGTCACTTCCTAATATAATTCTATGCTGCCATGCGTTAGGTAAAATGCATGCCTTCAGACTTCCACATTCAGTTCATTAGCAATTCACCACTCAGAACCAAACAAATGATAAAAAGAATATTTATGTTTTACACATAAGTCACTAGTGTCAGGTACCTCCACAGTATTCCTGAAATGCAGCATCTGAATTGAAGTGCTAAAACAATGGGGAGCTGTTGGTTTGTGAATTAGAAAGTAGTATGATGTAGTTTAACATCTTAGCAAAAGGA